>NC_090940.1:266264438-266577980 GCF_040938575.1 Ambystoma mexicanum
TACTTCCTGCATTAACTCAACACAAGGCTTGCAAAGTTTGTGTAACACATTCGTAACAAGCACACTTTGTTTTCTCCCCTGAGATTGAATTCAAGAAAATGAGGGCGTTACTTATCTCAGGTCTGGGGAGCCCCTCGGGACCTCCCAGACAAACATGGAATCGCTGTAAATCACTTTCAAGCAGTTGCGAATACTATTGCCCCCATGAGTACTTATCTTAAGTCTGGGAAGCCCCGAAGGATTTCCCAGACGAAGAACTGAAAGTGTTGTCTCTACCGGTGACTCAGCGCCCCTCCTGCTCCTGCTGCACAGTGACCGCGTCAAATTAATAGCTTCTCCCCTTCATGGCTTCTCGTTGCACGCTGACTCCAGGCTCCTGTAGCCGTTCACGGCCGTCTGCGTCCAGCTGCACAATTAACAATAAGCCACACCTGCCTGCAGCCGTTGCATGCCTTTAAGCTGTGCTTGATTCTTGATGCAATACAGCTGGCAAGGTGCACACGGGCCAAACTACCCAAAACCACAAAGGATGCTGGGAATTGTAGTGTCCACGTCCTTTCCAGCCCTTAATGTCTCAATAGGTGTATTTACATACTCCACGCCTTTGCCAACCCTGATTCCTGACACAAACCATAGAAGAACAGACCCTCTACAAAATGGGCATCATTCTAACATGGAAACAAGAGCAGTGAACGAATTACCACCATATTTGGACAAATTCCAGTCGAAGCTAATTTGAGACACCTACTTATGACATCGATTGAATGTCCTCCATACTAAAGAATATCTTGCTACTACAAAGCAAATACCTACAGAAGAAAACCTCTGCAGATTTTGTAAGCAAAGAGACCAAGAAGAGACAATGTACCATATCATTATGGAATGTCTTATACTCACCGAGCGCAGGAGAATATATGCAAGCATGAAGGGACATCCAAAAATGGTTTCAGGAGAAGAGGAAATTTGGCAACAAATAATATCTGGCAAAAACACTAAGGTGATCATTATGACAATACAGTTTTGAACAGACATAATGGACAAAAAAAACTCTAAGCAGGAAAATAAAATAAAAGCTGACTAAAGACTCAAAATAATTAAGAGAAATGTCTGTTGAGACAAGTAACCATAATGTAAAAGTTTGTTTGCAAACTAATACATTTAAAATTAAAATAAAATAAAAAATAACAAGGCTTGCGAGATGGGTGTCCTCCCAGATAGCATGAGAGAAGCCACAATAATCCCACTACTGAAACCTAATACGGCTGACAGAGTGTAGCTCCTACAGGCCATTGTCCCTACTGAACCAAGACAGCAAGATCATAACAGCAGTTCTAGCTAATAGACTTAGGAAAGTGATATATATGATGATACACCAAGACCAGACAGGATATGTCCCAGGGAGGAACATCTCAGAGAACCTGCAATGCCTCCACCATGTCATATATAGCACCAACAATAGCAAGGGACAGGGGGCAGTGGCTTCCCTGGACGCAACCAAGGCATTTGACTTGCTACATTGGGAATGGTTGTATGCCACAATGGTCAAGATGGGCATAGGGCCGTCATACATGAAATGGGTACAGCTGATATACACCAAGCCAATGGCTAGGGTCAGAACTGGGGTCATATATTCAGACAAATAGCAATTGTATAAGGGTACTAGACAGGGGTGCCCCGTGTCTCCATGATGTATATTATTGCCACAGAGCCCATAGTGGCCTACTTAAGACAAGAATACTTTGATGCTGAGATAGCAATAAACGGGTGAGGCATATAATATTGATGTATGCAGACTACATGTCATCACGGCTCAAGTCGAAGGTACACGCGGGGGGATGGAGTCCACGCACTTTATTCAGAGGGTGGACTTAGTCCCCCCAGCTAAAATGAGAAGCCATGAATGACGTCTTTGAATTTATGAATTAAAGATGACCTTGGGATCAAACCGCAGTCGTCAGGGTTGTAGGCCGGACGCACTTCACCATTGCACTACATAACCTGATGAAAAATAACAAACAACTAAAGGTGAAATGTTGCATTTCGGTACTGCAAGTCCCAGGGAAACATTTGTATTGGTTCATAGAGTTTAAAACATGCACACCTTTTAAACATGCACACCTTTTCCATCTAATAGTGTTTTTCAAAAACACTATTAGATGAAAATATCCTCTGTTGGCTTTGTGTTTGTGTTGATTTTATGAAAGGCAAATTCCATTCGTCCTATACAATTTGGGTGATTATGCAAAGCCAATTTAACGAAATGTGCATATTTCATCTTGATAAGCTAATTTCTGGTGACGTCGCATCCCATTGCATTTGTTCATGAGTCCCCCCACTTACATTTTTAGGACTTCACCCCTGCATGTTTTTGTACCTGAGCAACACTACAGTTAATCTGAAATACATACTAGAGGTGCTAGATCATTTCTGCACACTGACAGGGATCAGAATAACTAATAGCAAGTCCTGTCTATTCCCACTGACTAGGACTGCTACCCTGGTGGTAGAGGCATTGCCGGAACTCCAACTGCCATGGAGCATGACCCTAAAATAGAACATATACGCAACACAATACAGGCAAAAGAAGGTCTGAGAAAATCCATGTAGTTCTGGTGTAAGCTACCAATATCAATGGCGTGAAGTGCGCCGTTGCTAAAAATGGTTGCATTACCAAGGCTAATGTATTGTTTTGGAAATGTCCCATATAACATCCCCAAACAATTCTTCCTAGAATTAGATAAAATCTGTAGGGGTTTCTTATGGCAGGGTGGTAGACATCGGGTGGAGCTGAAAGTGTTGCAGAGACCACATAGACAGGAAGGCTTGTAGATTCCAAACTTTGAGTGCTATTTTCTGGCATGCCAATTACAATATGTAATGTATCCATCAAAAATGTATACCTCAGAGACCTGCTCTGGGCTTCCTCATAAGAAAAGTATAGCCACCTGTATTTGGTGAACCTGGGTATCCAAATATGGAAAATGGTATGCAAAAAGTCGGGTACCCTATCTCGCGGCAGATCCCAATTGCTGCAGTGATGGCAGTGAATCTTGGCCATAGGAAAAGGGAAATTGGAGCCATGTGGGGTAGCCACCTTTGAGGACCTGAGAAATTACCATGCTCCAATTAATCCAGCTCTATGTCACACAACGGGCATACCTCACACCAGCTGCAATAATGAAATTCAAGGGAGCGGGCAGACAAGAATGCCGCAAATGTAGGGAGATTAGGGCCAACTTGATACATATGTTTTTGGGATGTCCTGTGGTGCAGAGATTCTTGAGAGGGAAAAGCAAGCAAGGTGGCCTGAGGAGGCATTGATCTAAATATACTAACACATGAAGCTTGTATGCTTGAACTTTTTAGGAGGAATGCGAAAAACAAGTATTGAATGGAATTAAAGACCTAATATACATTCTGTCAAAACGTAGCATAGCCATGAGATGGAAAGATACTGGGGATCCAAGCATAGCAAGATGGTGGGTAGACTTGGAAAAAAGGGCAACAGCGGAAACAGGAGTATGGGAAAAAGCACTGAGAGAGCAAATGTAAGAGATGGGAACTGACATATTGCAATGGATTACCCTCACAGTAACTTTGTTTAGCCAGAACGCAGATGAAGTCTCCATGCAAGACGAACAATGGAGGATGGGCTATGCATGACACCTGAGACTGTATTCAAAACAACATACAGGCAGTTACAGGGGGGGTTGGTAAGTTTGGGTTAACGGTTGGAATAGATGTTGCATTAGAATGATGTAATTGTTGTTTGTTTTGTGTGGTTATATAAAACAAATAAAGATATATTTTTTTTAAATGACAGTCTCTTGAACTATGTCCCAGGAAGGCATACCCTGCAATTAAATCCAAGTGTTGACTTTACAGCCTGTATCTGTCTATCCATTTGGGATAAAAATCTTTTTTTTTTAAAAACAAGGAATTCAACATGGCCAGTGGGTCATTCTCATCCAATCTGATATTTCAATCACCCAGGCCTTTCCGGGAGGAAAGAATTTGACACCTGGGAAGATGCCCCTCATTAAATGTTTGCTGGTGCGGTATTAACATGCCATTAATACTGTTTACTGGCATGTTATCGCACTAGCAAACTATACATTTGGTAGTTGGGTGGCTGGATTTACCTGCAGCTATGAGCTGCCGGTAATTCCAGCATCCCACCACCCAAAAATGTTGGTATTATTGGCAAATCCCCCCATGTAGTCCTGTGAGACTCCATGGAATGGGTATTAAAGCCACTTAGTTCCATTTGTAATCTGCTGGTAATTCTGGAAGAAAAAGTGGCAGTAAAACTAATTCCATTTGGTGGTATACTGGCAGATTTACCACCAGGATACCACCAAACATGTAATGAGGCCCAATGTTTTATCTAAGACAAGCCAGGCACTGGGACCACTCCCAGGGGACAGGACTGAAGTAATAAGCAGCTCAGTAATTTAAAGTACAAACAATTATTCTCTGGCCAGGCCACTGAGTCATAAATATTCTAACTCTGACACACCAGGAGGCCGATTCATGGAATAATTAGCGCGGCGCAAGTGGGCAAAAACGTGCGAATCGCAGTGGAATAGCGAAAATCGCAGTGCAAGTGCGAAATTCGCACGAAAAGCAGCGCACATCGATTCATGGAAGTCTGTGCGCGAGAAAACCAGCGGATGTGCGATAATAAAGTGCGCGGCGCACGTTGGCGCACAGGCCATCAAACAGCGTGCGCCAGGTCACAGCGAAAATCGCACAGGCCAGAGCGAAAATCGCACATAGCGCGGCGCACGCAACAAAAGTAGGCGGAACACGGGCGTAACACTCGGAATGGGGAACAACTTGCCAAAACGTGGGCGTCACGGGGGAAGTACGGGGCACAAGTGCGCGGAACGCCCACACGCTAGCCTACAACACGTATTCATGGAATAGAATAGGGCAAAAAAGCGCACGCTCAAACCAGCGCACAGGCACAAACACGACCGCCACAAGAAAGCAGGCGGTAGCGTCTCTGCGGCTGTAAGAAATGTGCGCCAAAAGGTGAGCCAACAAATAGCACCTATATACTGCCATGATAAATGTCCTATACTGTGGCCCTCCAGGACAAATGACTTGCAAAGGGGTACCCACAAACACGGACCCGCTGACAAAAAATACGTGTGCGTGTATACCGGGGTGCGCGGGAAGTCTCACACGCGATTTGGCCGTGTACGTGCATTTCAGGGGTGCGCGGGAAGTTCCACACGCGAATGGGCCACTGCGAGCAGGGTACGTGTATTACATGGGTGCGCGGGAAGTACCACACGCGATTCCATCAGGGTACGTGTATTTCAGGGGTGCGCGGGAAGTTCCACACGCGAATGGGCCACTGCGAGCAGGGTACGTGTATTACATGGGTGCGCGGGAAGTTCCACACGCGATTCCATCAGGGTACGTGCATTTCAGGGGTGTGCGGGAAGTTTCACACGCGAATGGGCCAGTGCGAGCAGGGTACGTGTATTACATGGGTGCGCGGGAAGTTCCACACGTGATAGTCCCAGTGCGAGCAGGGTACGTGTATTTCAGGGGTGCGCGGGAAGTTACACACGCGATAGTCCCAGTGCGAGCAGGGTACGTGTATTTCAGGGGTGCGCGGTAAGTTACACACGCGATTCCATCTGGGTACGTGTATTTCAGGGGTGCGCGGGAAGTTCCACACGCGATTCCATCAGGGTACGTGTATTTCAGGGGTGCGCGGGAAGTTCCACACGCGAATGGGCCAGTGCGAGCAGGGTACGTGTATTACATGGGTGCGCGGGAAGTTCCACACGCGATAGTCCCAGTGCGAGCAGGGTACGTGTATTTCAGGGGTGCGCGGGAAGTTACACACGCGATAGTCCCAGTGCGAGCAGGGTACGTGTATTTCAGCGGTGCACGTGAAGTTACACACGCGATTCCATCTGGGTACGTGTATTTCAGGGGTGCGCGGGAAGTTCCACACGCGATTCCATCAGGGTACGTGCATTTCAGGGGTGCGCGGGAAGTTCCACACGCGAATGGGCCAGTGCGAGCAGGGTACGTGTATTACATGGGTGCGCGGGAAGCTCCACACGCGATAGTCCCAGTGCGAGCAGGGTACGTGTATTTCAGGGGTGCGTGGGAAGTTACACACGCGATAGTCCCAGTGCGAGCAGGGTACGTGTATTTCAGGGGTGCGCGGGAAGTTACACACGCGATTCCATCTGGGTACGTGTATTTCAGGGGTGCGCGGGAAGTTCCACACGCGATTCCATCAGGGTACGTGTATTTCAAGGGTGCGCGGGAAGTTCCACACGCGAATGGGCCAGTGCGAGCAGGGTACGTGTATTACATGGGTGCGCGGGAAGTTCCACACGCGATAGTCCCAGTGCGAGCAGGGTACGTGTATTTCAGGGGTGCGCGGGAAGTTACACACGCGATTCCATCTGGGTATGTGTATTTCAGGGGTGCGCGGGAAGTTCCACACGCGATTCCATCAGGGTACGTGCATTTCAGGGGTGCGCGGGAAGTTCCACACGCGAATGGGCCAGTGCGAGCAGGGTACGTGTATTACATGGGTGCGCTGGAAGTTCCAAAAACGATAGTCCCAGTGCGAGCAGGGTACGTGTATTTCAGGGGTGCGCGGGAAGTTACACACGCGATAGTCCCAGTGCGAGCAGGGTACGTGTATTTCAGGGGTGCGCGGGAAGTTACACACGCGATAGTCCCAGTGCGAGCAGGGTACGTGTATTTCAGGGGTGCGCGGGAAGTTACACACGCGATTCCATCTGGGTACGTGTATTTCAGGGGTGCGCGGGAAGTTCCACACGCGATTCCATCAGGGTACGTGCATTTCGGGGGTTCTGGGGAGTACTACACGTGAATTGGCCTTGTGGGTCCTCCCAGGTGTACGCTCCACAACCTCCACGGCCCCTGCAGGCAGCCCACACCACGGGGGACTACCCTGCACCCCTGCTCATGTCCCGCAGGCAGCACATCCACCATGGGCATGCCCCCAGCCAACCCACATGTCACCTTGCACTACTGATCAACAATGCATGTCTCCCACCACCCCCACCCCCCAGCAGTGCTGGGGCAGCCTCCACCAGGCCCCCACTCATGTCTCCCACCACCCCCACCCCCCAGCAGTGCAGGGGCAGCCTCCACCAGGCCCCCACTCATGTCTCCCACCACCCCCACCCCCCGGCAGTGCAGGGTCACCCTCCAGCAGGCCCCCACTCATGTCCCCCTGCACCCCCACCCCCCAGCATCCAGGGTCACCCTCCAGCAGGCCCCCACTCATGTCCCCCTGCACCCCCACCCCCCAGCATCCAGGGTCACCCTCCACCAGGCCCCCACTCATGTCTCCCACCACCCCCACCCCCCAGCATCCAGGGTCACCCTCCAGCAGGCCCCAACTCATGTCTCCCACCACCCCCACCCCCTGGCAGTGCAGGGTCACCCTCCACCAGGCCCCCACTCATGTCCCCCTGCACCCCCACCCCCCAGCATCCAGGGTCACCCTCCACCAGGCCCCCACTCATCTCCCCCTGCACCCCCACCCCCCAGCATCCAGGGTCACCCTCCAGCAGGCCCCCACTCATGTCTCCCACCACCCCCACCCCCCAGCATCCAGGGTCACCCTCCACCAGGCCCCCACTCATGTCTCCCACCACCCCCACCCCCTGGCAGTGCAGGGTCACCCTCCACCAGGCCCCCACTCATGTCCCCCTGCACCCCCAACCCCCAGCATCCAGGGTCACCCTCCACCAGGCCCCCACTCATGTCCCCCTGCACCCCCACCCCCCAGCATCCAGGGTCACCCTCCAGCAGGCCCCCACTCATGTCTCCCACCACCCCCACCCCCTGGCAGTGCAGGGTCACCCTCCACCAGGCCCCCACTCATGTCCCCCTGCACCCCCACCCCCCAGCATCCAGGGTCACCCTCCACCAGGCCCCCACTCATGTCCCCCTGCACCCCCACCCCCCAGCATCCAGGGTCACCCTCCAGCAGGCCCCCACTCATGTCTCCCACCCCCCCACCCCCTGGCAGTGCAGGGTCACCCTCCACCAGGCCCCCACTCATGTCCCCCTGCACCCCCACCCCCCAGCATCCAGGGTCACCCTCCACCAGGCCCCCACTCATGTCCCCCTGCACCCCCACCCCCCAGCAGTGCAGGGTCACCCTCCAGCAGGTGCTCACAATCCCCAATCATGTGCGTAATGGACAGCCTCCACATCCAAAAAGCCCTACCAAGTAACCCATTCACCCACATGGAAATGGAAATCACATGTCACACCCCCAATGTTCATGAAGCTAATGAACCCATGTCCGTCACACACAATGGTTGCAATATAATGGGAAAACACACAACATGACATGCATGAAACCAATGAGATGACACCACACAGTGAAGTATGCTAACTACATTGTATTAAAAAAAATTAAGAATGCAAAAGAAAGAAAAATTACTACAATGTGAATGAGAACAAAAAACATGCATGTCCGTATAAAAAACTACCAAGTGTCCATGAGCCCAACTGAACAAAGGAAACCTACTAAAAAAACCTACCTAAAAATCAACTATATACAAAAAGTGGAGCCGCGTCCGTCGACTCAAAATCATAATACGAAAGAAAGGAAACCTAAAACTAAATAACTATATACAAAGGCGGCGGGCTAGTCCAGCGGCTCACTCCGTGTTGTCCCGGGCCAGGGCATCATCGAACTCCTGTTCGATGTCCCGGAGGCGGTCCAGTTCCATGGCCCAGAGGGTCTGCAGGGACGACGCTGTGTCCTCCTCCAAACCCTTGCGGATTGCCTCGAGGCACTCGGCCCGCCTCAGGGCCCTCCGCATGGAGTTCTCCGCCCTGACCATTGTGAGCCGCGCCTCTTCCGCCCGCCGCCGCTCCGCACCTATGGCGTGGCACAACCGCTGCCACACGGAAGACACTCTCTGTCCTGGGTCCCCCTGCCCTCCGGCCGATGTCCGCCCCTCCGATGTTGAAAGCCTCGAGCCTTCATGGCTCCCACCATGTTGCTGCTGCTGCTGCTCTGCCTCTGCCCGTGCACTGCCTCCTGCTGCCTGCACATCCTCCGCCGGCTGGGGTGCACTTGTTGATGTGGCCACCCTTGCTGGACCTCCGACTCCCGACTGTGGCAGGGATGCCTCCTCCACCAGCCTGGCCGCACCGTCAGAGGCAGCTCCACAGGGCACCCAGGTGACTGATGGGTGGGAAGATGGCACAGAGGACGACTGGCGCGTAGGGGGTCCAGTTGAGGAGGGGGTCGGAGCAAGCCCCATCAGACCGAGGAATCCGGCCTGGGTGACCTGTCCCAGCAGGCTGACGTGGTCAACAAGCCATTCGAGATGACGTGCAGTCTCTCCATGAAAAGACTGCAGGTCACCTCGCATGGCCCGTTGACGCAACGCCACACCAGCCAGGACAGGCTCAACCCAGACCTGGATGGCCACGTCCGCAGGCAGAGGAAGGCCAGTTGACGTTAGCTCATCCCCTGCCTGAAAACGGGTCTGGACGTAGGCATCCCTGCTGGTGCAAGATGATGCAGGGGCAGGATCGGGGACAGGATTGCACACAGGCACCTCCGCGGCCGCCTGTGCTGCCTCCTGTCCCTGGTCCTGCACTGCACCACTAGCACCAGTGGGATCCCCACCTCCAGACCCCGTCTCTGGTGCTTGCGCGGCCCCCTCCTCCACCAAACCCCCCACCAACCTGGATGACTCTGTGCCATCTTCCCCTGTTGGGCCCTGTGGGGTCCCAGCTGCCCCTTCTGCTGCCGAGGAGTCCAACTGCAACCTCCGCCTCTTGGACCTCCCCCCGGCAGCTGCGGCCTGGGATGCGGCACCGGACTCCTCACTCCCCGACGAGATGACAACACGGGAGGGGAGCCGGGCCTTGCGTCTCCGGTCGGATCCCCGCCGCTGTGCTCCACAGCACCTTCTCCGCCCTCTTCATCAGTTGACGCTGCAGACAGGGAGAAACAAAACACAGGCATCAGGGCACTGTACAATGGACACATACACGCATGACAGTTGCACATGAGTGGCATTGGCAAACCTCAGACATGTCATCACAATCCCCAACACACATGTCATTGCAACTGGCACACATGAGCCATACCACAGCCATTTTGCAACTGCCACCCCCATCCCTACACATACAACAGCATCAGCAGCCAAAGGGGAGCCAGACATCACATGCAACACAGGAAGTGCACCACACATGTACACACACCACCACACTTGCATGCATGTCTACACCTCTGCCAAGTGTCGCACTGTTCAGACGGGCATCCATGTCACATCTGCCAATCAGGCTTCCACATACCGCTGTCACATGCATCCATGTAGCATCACTGTTGCACCCTTGACAAATACACACACATGCACATGTACACAGTGCTCATACATGCAGCCGAAAACAACATACATGCCTGACATCACGGACATGTCTACTTACATACACATTCATCCAAACATGTGTGCACGCACAACTGCATTTGCCATGCAAGCCCACACACACAAGCACCATCCATGTCTCACACATTACAGCCCTCGCATGTGTCAGCCCCACGGCCCTGTACACCCCCACCCATACTCCACCCCATACAAACAGATGTGCAACCGGCACAATGGGGAATGATCACCACACGCCCTGCTCACAACCAGGATGCATGTACACTCACCGCTCGACTCCAGACGGCTCTGCTTCTCTAGGACCTGGACGTGGAGCGCTGGGGATATGCGTTCCAGGACCCCCATCTGTTCTTCCGACAAGTGGCCCCGGCGCCCCTTGGCATCCGCTGCCTTCAAGAGGCGCCGGGCCTTGTTCAGGGTCCTGGACCTGAAGTCCTCCCAGCGCTTCCTGACATGTTGTAAGTCCCGGACTGCCACCCCCTCCGCGTTGATGGCAGTCACGATGTCAGTCCAGATCCGAGTCCGTCCTTCTTTGTCGGCGCGGGAACTTCCAAAGAGGGCATCATACTGCCCCAGGACTTGCTCCACCAGGACACCAACTTCGGTGGCACTGAAGCTGGTGCCCCTCTGCCTCTCTGGCCGGGGGTTGTCAGTGGTCACAGATGGTGTTAGCCCCGACATGACAACCCCAGAGGCAGGAGTGGGTGGGCAACTGGGTCCTGGGGCTGGGCTGTGGAGCGATGGAATTCCAGTCGGGAGTCTTCTGTTCCAGCAGGGGTGGTCACAGCAACAGCACCCCTGGCTGATGTGCAGGCAGCAAATGGCAGTGCACGTGGGCAGCAGGCAGTCAGGCTGCAGCAGATAGCAGGTGGGAGCGTGCTCGGGGTTCTGGGGGGCAGTAACTCAGCCTTCTGGGCAGGAGCGTGGTCTTCCGTGTGCTCACGCGTGGCCAGCTTGGTACGGAGTGAATTGGCACGTGAAAATCCTGCACGTCAGCGTGAAAACCGAGGAAAGGCCCTTAGCGCGTAAGCGCGTCAGCACGCATACGCGAATCCATTGGACCAAAGGCCCTCAGCGCGTAAGCGCGTCAGCACGCATACGCGAATCCATTGGACCAAAGGCCCTCAGCGCGTAAGCGCGTCTGTGACGTGACCCGCACGGGTGTTTCCCACACAGCACGTGATGACAGAGCACACGTGGAAAGACTGCACGTCAGAGTCTCATCGCGTGTAATTGGACAAAAGTGCGTGTACACGCGATTGGCCTATGTACGTGTATATGAGGTGTGCGCAGACACTTACACACGCGAGTACGTCAGCGCACCTGTATCCCGGTGTGCGCGCCAATATCCACACGCTATTGAACTGGGCACTGGATTGGAGGGGTGCGCGGGTCACACGCTCGCCTACAACACGCGCAACGCATTAATTTGCGCGCTAACAAAATAACTAGCTCAGACCCACGATGAACATACCGTTCCTAGCAGCAGTGGGCATGGCCTACCAAAGGAGGAGGAGGAGGATAGTCAGGGCCAGAATATTCACACCCAGAACCAGCCTTTTCGGGATGCCTGATGACCAGGTGCATGGGAGGTACAGGTTTCCACCACACATCATACTGGACCTGGTGAGTGAGTGGGAGGACGACCTCACATCACCCACCCTGTGCTCCCAAGCACTCAGCCCCCTGGAGAAGGTCCTCAATGTACTGCACTTCTTAGCCACTGGATCATTTCAGCGGACAAGTGCCATTGTGGGTGGTGTATCACAGGCCACGCAGTCACGGTGCCTACACCAGGTCTTGAACATCATCACTGCACGCCCATCAGTCCGCAGGCACATATACCTGCCCAGAACACCTGCAGAAAGGCATGCTGCCGCCCTGGATTTCTACGCTGTGGCACGATTCCCCAAAGTGCTAGGTGCCATTGACTGCACCCATGTGGCTCTACGTCCCCCCAGGGCATCTGAGCACATCTATAGGAACCGCAAGCACTGGCATTCCATCAACGTGCAGGTAGTATGTAATGCCAAGGGAATCATCACCTCACTATATGCCAACTATCCTGGGTCAACCCACGACAGCTTCATTTACCGAATGTCCACCCTAAGCCGGGACCTAGAAGCTGGCCGGCATGGCGATACATGGCTGCTTGGTGAGTATGAACGCCACTGCACATGCATGCATGTCAGATACTGAGCAAGTTCACAACCCCACCAATGATACCAATCACCACCTCCACAGGGGACAGTGCCTACCCTCTCAGCCCCCACATGATGACGCCAATTCGGAACCCCACCACGCCACCCCAGGTAAGATATAACGCAGCCCACATTACAACCCGGGGCATAGTGGAGCGCACATTTGGGGTGCTGAAGTCACGCTTTCGCTCCCTTGACCGTTCTGGCGGTCAGCTGTTGTACGCTCCCCCAGTAGTGTGCAGGATCATAGTGGCAGCATGTGTCCTGCACAACGTTGCAACACGCCGGGGCCTGGCCGTGGACATGGTGGTGCCCCCCCATCCCCAACCACATGCACAGCCGCTGCGCATGGGAGGGGAAAGGGCACGGGGGAGGCAGCCCGTACACAGCTAGTGGCTAATTACTTCACATAGAAATCACACCCCTGTGGAGTGCACACTGCCCTGGCACATTCCATCTGACAATCAATGATGACTCAACCTGACACTGATCCTGAATGTCTGGAGAAAGAACCGTGAAAACCATATCAGCCTGAGATTGTTCACCTGGAAGTGTCACAATGTGTGCATCCCTACCCACACTGACACCACCAATGCAGTTTTGTGAAGTTACAAATTCAAGCAGCTGAAATGAATACCCACTTGCAAAATGCAACAAGAGGACAGTGCCATGTCAGCCAACCCAACCCCAGCACCGCCACACGACACACCGTGCCATGTCATGCTATTTGCACGTACACAAATTAATCCCCACAACATGACATCAGTGTCACAATGTACGGTGTCCCTATTAGAAACTTGCAACACCTGAAATGCTCACAGTAATGCCGGACCAACAACAAACTTGAGCACGTACTACCATTAACATGACATCACTAATGTATAATATTATGAGTCTCACCACCTGGAAATGCCTGCACTCCCACCACTACCAACTGTGCAGTGTTGGCGCCTGTAGAGTTGTAGGTGCACTGCTGCCAACATGGACCACATCTCCAGACTAGAGGTCCTTGTGTAGACATGAGGAAGGGACCTGCAAATTAGGAGGAAGACACAGAAGATGAGTTACACATCAATGCAACATGCAGTGTACAACACAACAGCAGTATGCACTAGGAATGTATACACAGTATTGACTACAGACTGCCCACACAGCTCATGGGAGTCCAACGTCACTGTGTAATTCACTGTCACTTGGGCACACCCTTTGCAAGCCCATGGAAACGGGAAGCAGGAGGGGTGTGTGTGACTCAAACCCAAGCATCTGAACCAAATACATCACAAGCCTGCATGTGCCCAGCCACAATGCAGCGTATGCCCACAGGAACCACGGAAGCCAACAAATTGTCCCAAAAAAATTGGGAATAAAAGAAATAAAAATTAAAATAAATTTTTTTTTAAAAAAAAATCAAAAATGGCCATTGAAGGGCCCGGGGGGGTTGGGGAGGCCACCCAGGAGGTCTGAGGACAGGATGCACACCAGAACCCACCTGCGTGGATCCTGGGAAAATAAAACACCTCCATGGGCTCATGGCCCACACGGCTACCCTATTGTGGGAGTATCACTGCTGTCGCTATTATCACCCTGTGCAGCTGCATCCGGAGGTGGTTGCACTATGGGAGGCAGCCCACGCAAGGCCCTAGTCTGCTCCTCCATGGCTGCAAGCATAATAATAATAATAATAATAATCATGCGGGTGTGGTAGGTCTGGTTCTGGAGGATGAGTGTGCGGAGGTCCCCATGCAACAACTCACGGGATGCCCGGACCTCCGCCCTCGTTGCCTGCATCTCAGCTGAGAGCGTACGGGTAAGACGCTCCAGCTGCTGTTCTGTCCTTTGGTGTGTTGAAGCCTCAAGCTCAACAAGAGTCGTCCTGAGGTGAAGGAGCTCCTGCCTCAGGGCTTCCCTGTGGCCCTGGGACTCAATGGAGATGGCCTCCTGCAGAGTCGCCAGTGCCGCCCGCCTGTCCCTGTTGGACCCCAACATGTCCTCCCTGTGTGACTGGCAGATGGAGTCGGTTGCCTGCTCTAGTCGCTCCATCAGCCTTTCAGGGGGGACAATGGAAGTGGCCACCCTATCCATGGCCTGAGCCATCATCTCGGATGATGCTGCCTGTTGGGTTGCCATACCGTAAATGGATTGCTCCCATGCGGTATTGCCAGGTGGCGTACGACCACCACGTCGGCGGGCACCACACCTGTCTGGGGCAAGGCGAACTGCGCCTTGCTGTGCCGGCACTGCCTGAGGCTGCAGGACTGCATTCCCCCTCTGATCTGCTGGCCCAGGAACAGGATCAGATGTCGCGGAGTGCGACCCTGCATCCGTAACCACCAAAGGCGTAGCTGCCAACACTGACATCCCCATTGAGGGTTCTGACCCTGGTGCAGGTGGGTGAGACAGAACAGAATCCCTCCCTGGAACACTCACCTGCGACGGCACGTAGGTCTCATCCGAATCAACACCTGAGTACAGCTCGGGGGAGGTGCAGCCAGAGACACCCCTTGAGAGCACGACTGCAGCACTTGTGGGTTCTCCCCCACCACCACACCACGTCCCTCACTAGTGGTTGGTCGGCCCTCGGGCCCCTCCTGGGTCAGCACCATCTCCACAACCCCAGCAGTATCAGGTGCGTCTTCCCCTGCAAAGACATAAAAACAAAGAAATGGAAACAGGCATTAGCACCATGGCACACAATGAGGGCTGAGAAGCAAGAGAAACAGTACTTGTTTGACACATGTCCCACATGACTAAAACCCTCCCATGCATGCAGCCTCACTGCGTATGAAGGGCAGGCAAATGGCACACACTGATGACACCAAGATTGGAGATGAACACATTTTCTGCATGCTGCCTGGCAGTGGCATCACACATTGGCCTGTGATTGGCAGGTGAAACACACATGCCATCAGACAGATGGCATGTACCATTGCTGTTGAGTGAAGATGGAGAGGAGGGCAGCACCTATGCATACTGTCCAGTTCCCGCATGTAATAGCTTTTCTAATTCTAACAGGTCAGATTCTTCACCTGGAGCTGCCAGTCCGAAATGGTGCAATTGCACAGGGACATGTTTGAACAAATGATATCCAGGTAACTAAGTCACTCAACTTTACCATAGCCATGTCAGACATGTGACTAGAGGACTGCGACAAGCCTAGTAAAAGTGGTGGAATGGTAAATATCTGACTAAATGAACAGTGCTAAATTTTGCAACAATGTTGTGGCAAGGTGACACTTCAAGGGCAACTGGCGTGCAGTTGGACTACATGTCTACTGTTGGCAGAAGGGATACTGCTATGGCCAAATGCAGCTGCGCTGGATGTATTGCATGAAGCACATGGATGACCCATACGACTCAGGCGCACACACTCTCACCTGGCACACAAGCAGAAGCCCTCACACACACCATGCACATGGATGACACACACATGCATGTGCACTCACCGGACAATGCCTCGTAATCAGGGAGATCTCCCACGCCTTGGATCTGTTCCTCCGTGATGTAGGTCCCAGCGACTGACTCATGTGGAGTGAGTTCCATGTCTACAACTGGAGACCCACCTCCAGTCACTAGAGTTGCGGCATGACTTGAGGCCAGCTTACTCTTTGCCCTGCGCTTTAGGTCATTCCAGCGCTTATAGCAATCATTGGCTGTGCGCCTCACGATTCCAAGGGCACTTACGATGTCCGCAACGGTCTGCCAGTGTGCCTGGCGTTGTGCAGGTGTGGTCTTGGATCCTGCAACAATGACCATCTCGTTATCATGTCCGGACACATACTCGACAAGTGCATTCAGTTCGTCATCCGTGAAGCTGGGCTTCCTGGACGGGCCGGACTGTGTAGCCGTGTCTGGGGCATCAGCCTGTGCCGGACGAGCACTCTTCCTCTTCCGCTTGGAAGGTGGTGGTGATCCTGAGTGTCCTGCGCCGCTCTGGACACTAGGGGCAGGAGCCCTGGTGGACTCTGTATCAGGAGTGTGGGATTGCACACTCAGCATGGGAGTTGGTGCAGGCATTGGCTCTAGTGTGATGGTGTCAGGGGGAATATCAGCAGCATGGACTAGGACCGACACTGTCCTGGCTGGGTGTGTGAGGGCTGGGGTGGATGGAGCCGCAGCTGCCCCTGCAGCCTTTCCGCCCTGCCTACTTGGTGCAGCAGATGACCTTGCTGCCCCAGATGCACGTGGCACGGTGACATCAACGTGCACCAGCGCACGTGTCATAGGCCTGCTGACCTGGAAGTCAGCCATGGAGTCAGCCAGGTCTGGTGCCACAATGGGCTGGTCCAACAAGGGCTGAGCATGGATGGTGTCAACCACATCAGCCTCAACGGGAGGGGGGGAGCGGGGGGGGATTATGGGTGCCCTTGACTGGTCCTCCACACATGGGGGGACAGGCTCACCCTGCAAGTAACGACCACGTCCCCTACCGGATCCACCACGGCCACCACTTGTGGCTCTTCCACCTTTGCCACCCTTACGGAATCCTCGCCTCCCAACCATGGCACTGATGTTGATGTGCGTATGGGAGTGGCTGTCAAATATTGTCCTGGGCAATTGGGGGTCAAAGGGGTTGGGTACCAGATGGTAATTGTACCCTAGTGCTCTTGCAAGGCTGATTGTAACCCCTGGGGAAAGATGACGGGTCACGCTACGCACAGGAGCCCCAAAAAAGGGAGATGACGTGCACGCAACCCCTCCTAGACCACGTGTGCAGAAAGAAAATCCTGCACTACGCTGTGGCACCCAGTAACACAAGAATGAACGTATGCGTGTCACATGCAGCCTAGAATGACCTCTGAAGGGGTAGGCTACACACGGGGCAAGCACAGATGTTAGATACGTGCGTGACTCACCGTCTGCCAGGTAAAAGAGCGTGAAAAAGGAGCGCGTTTGGTTGGCAACACCCCCGCCAAAAGAAGATTTGTACGCTGTCTGAGGAGACAGGACAACAGTAGAAGGGAACACTGTTTGAGGGAACAGGCCCAGGTAAACCAGTAAAAGAGAAAAAATAGGAATATCTGTCAGAGGTAACAGAGAATACAAATTTGAAACGCCGTGAAGTAAATCGCGTGTGAACCGACAAGAAGTACAGAATTCACCCACTCGCTCTCCACGAAAAGCACGTACAAGGAAATGGTGTTCTACGCGTACCTTTTATACAGGCCCACACGTTCAACGTCACTTACGCGGCGTGTACGCGCTAGGGCCATTGGCACCAATTACACGCTTTGTAACTTATGCGTGTACGGCCATTTGCACCAATTACACGCTTTGTGACTTATGCGTGTATGGCCATTTGCACCAATTACACGCTTTGTGACTTATGCGTGTACGGCCATTTCCACCAATCACACGCTATGAGACTCTGACGTGCAGTCTTTCCACGTGTGCTCTGTCATCACGTGCTGTGTGGGAAACACCTGTGCGGGTCACGTCACAGACACGCTTACGCGCTGAGGGACTTTGGTCCAATAGAATCGCGTATGCGTGCTGACGCGCTTACGCGCTAAGGGCCTTTCCTCGGTTTTCACGCTGACATGCAGGATTTTCACGTGCCAATTCACTCCGTACCAAGCTGGCCACGCGTGAGCACACGGAAGACCACGCTCCTGCCCAGAAGGCCGAATTACTGCCCCCCAGAGCCCCGAGCACGCTCCCACCTGCTATCTGCTGCTGCCTGACTGCCTGCTGCCCACGTGCACTGCCATTTGCTGCCTGCACATCAGCCAGGGGTGCTGTTGCTGTGACCACCCCTGCTGGAACAGAAGACTCCCGACTGGAATTCCATCGCTCCACAGCCCAGCCCCAGGACCCAGTTGCCCACCCACTCCTGCCTCTGGGGTTGTCATGTCGGGGCTAACACCATCTGTGACCACTGACAACCCCCGGCCAGAGAGGCAGAGGGGCACCAGCTTCAGTGCCACCGAAGTTGGTGTCCTGGTGGAGCAAGTCCTGGGGCAGTATGATGCCCTCTTTGGAAGTTCCCGCGCCGACAAGGAAGGACGGACTCGGATCTGGACTGACATCGTGACTGCCATCAACGCGGAGGGGGTGGCAGTCCGGGACTTACAACATGTCAGGAAGCGCTGGGAGGACTTCAGGTCCAGGACCCTGAACAAGGCCCGGCGCCTCTTGAAGGCAGCGGATGCCAAGGGGCGCCAGGGCCACTTGTCGGAAGAACAGATGGGGGTCCTGCAACGCATATCCCCAGCGCTCCACGTCCAGGTCCTAGAGAAGCAGAGCCCTCTGGAGTCGAGCGGTGAGTGTACATGCATCCTGGTTGTGAGCAGGGCGTGTGGTGATCATTCCCCATTGTGCCGGTTGCACATCTGTTTGTATGGGGTGGAGCATGGGTGGGGGTGTACAGGGCCGTGGGGCTGACACATGCGAGGGCTGTAATGTGTGAGACATGGATGGTGCTTGTGTGTGTGGGCTTGCATCGCAAATGCAGTTGTGCGTGCACACATGTTTGGATGTATGTGTATGTAAGTAAGGTAAGAACAAGGTTACAGACTGACTACCCCTCTCTCTAAAGTCTGACGACACACCAGATGCAGGTGCTGAAAAGGCTGATGTATCAATCAACAGCAATTGCCTCAAGGAAGAGACACTTTATAAACAGAGCCGTAATAATTGTATCAATAAATCTCTTTAATAGGTTTTGTTAAAACAATTTTGTAGAAAAAAGATAAATATATATACTAATCAGCTTTGTCATATCTCACTCATACCATTCATATCAGTGCAATCATTCTGTGACAGACGGGTGCGGAAATTAACAATTTCTTCACACATATTGGTTGTTATTAATATGGAAAGACAGTGAGAAAAAACACATTCGAATTTTCTATAGGTCGACATATGTTTCGGCCCCTTTCAGTAGTCCCATCGTTGTCTGCGGTGGTCTAAATAATCAGTGCTGGGCCATCTTCAGGACAGTTATAATTTAATACAAGCTTAACGTCTTCACCCTATTTCTGTGTGACAAGCCAAATCTAAAAACA
Organism: Ambystoma mexicanum; assembly: GCF_040938575.1. NCBI lineage: Eukaryota > Metazoa > Chordata > Amphibia > Caudata > Ambystomatidae > Ambystoma > Ambystoma mexicanum. The sequence goes on from NC_090940.1 coordinate 266,284,077, forward strand.
TAAATAAAACAAAATTTGCAATGTTAACGGTCTGTTCTCTTGTGGATGGTCTCAAGGTGATGGCTAGATATTTAGGCCAAAAAGAAGCACCTACCGGTGGCCGAAAAATTTTTTATTAGTCGTAGACCACGGAGATAGAATTTTGGGGGTATCTTCGGTATTCCCCTGCTTTATACCCCTAATAAAAGGAGAATAAAAAAACAACGGTGGTTATTACCTAGTGTTTAAATAGTTACAATAACTGGTTACTAAACATAACGTTTTGAAATGGCGTGGCAGAGCACACTTACAAGTGTCCCTTGGGCAGTGGGTGGAGCCTTAAAATTCTGTAGCTCCAATTCGTATCTTTGATAAGTTGCAAAAACGGGTGGCTTTCTTGAATACTCGACCTCGTGGTGTCTAATCAAAAAAGTAGAACAGACACAGGGGAATTCAGTAGAGAGCTGAACTGAAATCTATTGCACGCGAACTGGCGTGGTAGTGAGCTCAGAACATTATAGGTATGATTGCAACTGGGGCAACTTTGCCTTATATAAAGAGTGACCAATAATGACATAAAACGTGTATACTGTGCAATGTTATTAATCTAGGACATCGTACACGCATGGAGTAATGCTCGTAGCTTAATACGTAACTATGGGTAAAACGGTAACAAATGCCGAACAAATTTGATCGCTTGAAGGCAATGCTGGTCGGTGCATTAATGCTTAAGCGAGTATATGTATGTAAGTAGACATGTCCGTGATGTCAGGCATGTATGTTGTTTTCGACTGCATGTATGAGCACTGTGTACATGTGCATGTGTGTGTATTTGACAAGGGTGCAACAGTGATGCTACATGGATGCATGTGACAGCGGTATGTGGAAGCCTGATTGGCAGATGTGACATGGATGCCCGTCTGAACAGTGCGACACTTGGCAGAGGTGTAGACATGCATGCAAGTGTGGTGGTGTGTGTACATGTGTGGTGCACTTCCTGTGTTGCATGTGATGTCTGGCTCCCATTTGGCTGCTGATGCTGTTGTATGTGTAGGGATAGTGCTGGCAGTTGCGAAATGGCTGTGGTATGGCTCATGTGTGCCAGTTGCAATGACATGTGTGTTGGGGATTGTGATGACATGTCTGAGGTTTGCCAAATGCCACTCATGTGCAACTGTCATGCGTGTATGTGTCCATTGTACAGTGCCCTGATGCCTGTGTTTTGTTTCTCCCTGTCTGCAGCGTCAACTGATGAAGAGGGCGGAGAAGGTGCTGTGGAGCACAGCGGCGGGGATCCGACCGCCAGCCGGAGACGCAAGGCCCGGCTCCCCTCCCGTGTTGTCATCTCGTCGGGGAGTGAGGAGTCCGGTGCCGCGTCCCAGGCCGCAGCTGCCGGGGGGAGGTCCAAGAGGCGGAGGTTGCAGTTGGACTCCTCGGCAGCAGAAGGGGCAGCTGGGACCCCACAGGGCCCAACAGCGGAAGATCGCACAGAGTCATCCAGGTTGGTGGGGGGTTTGGTGGAGGAGGGGGCCGCGCAAGCACCAGAGACAGGGTCTGGAGGTGGGGATCCCACTGGTGCTAGTGGTGCAGTGCAGGACCAGGGACAGGAGGCAGCACAGGCGGCCGCGGAGGTGCCTGTGTGCAATCCTGTCCCCGATCCTGTCCCTGCATCATCTTGCACCAGCAGGGATGCCTACGTCCAGACCCGTTTTCAGGCAGGGGATGAGCTGACCTCAACTGGCCTTCCTCTGCCTGCGGACGTGGCCATCCAGGTCCGGGTTGAGCCTGTCCTGGCTGGTGTGGCGTTGCGTCAACGGGCCATGCGAGGTGACCTGCAGTCTTTTCATGGAGAGACTGCACGTCATCTCGAATGGCTCGTTGACCACGTCAGCCTGCTGGGACAGGTCACCCAGGCTGGATTCCGCTGTCTGATGGGGCTTGCTCCGACCCCCTCCTCAACTGGACCCCCTACGTGCCAGTCGTCCTCTGTGCCATCTTCCCACCCATCAGTCACCTGGGTGCCCTGTGGAGCTGCCTCTGACAGTGCGGCCAGGCCAGTGGAGGAGGCATCCCTGCCACAGTCGGGAGTCGGAGGTCCAGCAGGGGTGGCCACATCAACAGGTGCACCCCAGCCGGCGGAGGATGTGCAGGCAGCAGGAGGCAGTGCACGGGCAGAGGCAGAGCAGCAGCAGCAGCAAGATGGTGGGAGACATGAAGGCTCGGGGCTTTCAACATCGGAGGGGCAGGCATCGGCCGGAGGGCAGGGGGACCCAGGACAGAGAGTGTCTTCCGTGTGGCAGCGGTTGGCCCACGCCATAGGTGCGGAGCGGCGGCGGGCGGAAGAGGCGCGGCTCACAATGGTCAGGGCGGAGAACTCCATGCGGAGGGCCCTGAGGCGGGCCGAGTGCCTCGAGGCAATCCGCAGGGGGTTGGAGGAGGACACAGCGTCGTCCCTGCGGACCCTCGGGGCCATGGAACTGGACCGCCTCCGGGACATCGAACAGGAGTTCGATGATGCCCTGGCCCGGGACACCACAGAGTGAGCCGCTGGGCTTGCCCGCCGCCTTTGTATATAGTTATTTAGTTTTAGGTTTCCTTTCGTTCTTATTATGATTTGGAGTCGACGGACACTGCTCCACTTTTTGTATATAGTTGATATTTAGGTAGGTTTTTTAGGAGGTTTCCTTAGTTCAGTTGTGATGATGGACCCTTGTTATTTTTGTACATATTGCTTTGTTGCATGGAGAGTTTTTACATTTCACTTTGGACAAAATTTTTGGGATTTGATTTTCTAGTTTTGTGTTTTTATGCGGACATGCAGCTTATTTTTTCACATTTACATTGTAGTTAGTTTTCTTTCTTTAGCATTCGTATTTTTTTCAATACATTTTTTTTCCATTGTTCACTGTGTGGTTTCATCTCATTGGTTTCATGCATGTCATGTTGTGTGTTTTCCCATTCAATTGGATAATATGTGTGTGACGGACATGGGTTCATTTGCTTCATGAACATTGGGGGTGTAACATGTGATTTCCATTTCCATGTGGGTGAATGGGTTACTTGGTAGGGCTTTTTGGCTGTGGAGGCTGACCATTACGCACATGATTGGGGATTGTGAGGACCTGGTGGGGGCTGCACATGGTGGCAGGGGGGTGGGGTGGTGGGAGACATGAGTGGGGGCCTGGTGGAGGGTGACCCTGCACTGCTGGGGGGTGGGGGTGGTGGGAGACATGAGTGGGGGCCTGGTGGGGGCTGCCCATGGTGGCAGGGGGGTGGGGGTGGTGGGAGACATGAGTGGGGGCCTGGTGGAGGCTGCCCCTGCACTGCCGGGGGGTGGGGGTGCAGGGGGACATGAGTGGGGGCCTGGTGGAGGTTGACCCTGCACTGCTGGGGGGTGGGGGTGGTGGGAGACATGAGTGGGGGCCTGGTGGAGGGTGACCCTGCACTGCCGGGGGGTGGGGGTGCAGGGGGACATGAGTGGGGGCCTGGTGGAGGGTGACCCTGCACTGCCGGGGGGTGGGGGTGGTGGGAGACATGAGTGGGGGCCTGGTGGAGGGTGACCCTGCACTGCCGTGGGGTGGGGGTGCAGGGGGACATGAGTGGGGGCCTGGTGGAGGGTGACCCTGCACTGCCAGGGGGTGGGGGTGCAGGGGGACATGAGTGGGGGCCTGGTGGAGGGTGACCCTGCACTGCCGGGGCGTGGGGGTGGTGGGAGACATGAGTGGGGGCCTGGTGGAGGGTGACCCTGGATGCTGGGGTGTGGGGGTGCAGGGGGACATGAGTGGGGGCCTGGTGGAGGGTGCCCCTGCACTGCTGGGGGGTGGGGGTGGTGGGAGACATGAGTGGGGGCCTGGTGGGGGCTGCCCATGGTGGCAGGAGGGTGGGGGTGGTGGGAGACATGAGTGGGGGCCTGGTGGAGGCTGCCCCTGCACTGCCGGGGGGTGGGGGTGCAGGGGGACATGAGTGGGGGCCTGGTGGAGGCTGCCCCTGCACTGCTGGGGGTTGGGGGTGGTGGGAGACATGGGTGGGGGCCTGGTGGAGGTTGACCCTGCACTGCTGGGGGGTGGGGGTGGTGGGAGACATGAGTGGGGGCCTGGTGGGGGCTGCCCATGGTGGCAGGGGGGTGGGGGTGGTGGGAGACATGAGTGGGGGCCTGGTGGAGGCTGCCCCTGCACTGCCGGGGGGTGGGGGTGCAGGGGGACATGAGTGGGGGCCTGGTGGAGGTTGACCCTGCACTGCTGGGAGGTGGGGGTGGTGGGAGACATGAGTGGGGGCCTGGTGGGGGCTGCCCATGGTGGCAGGGGGGTGGGGGTGGTGGGAGACATGAGTGGGGGCCTGGTGGAGGCTGCCCCTGCACTGCCGGGGGGTGGGGGTGGTGGGAGACATGAGTGGGGGCCTGGTGGAGGGTGACCCTGGATGCTGGGGTGTGGGGGTGCAGGGGGACATGAGTGGGGGCCTGGTGGAGGTTGACCCTGCACTGCTGGGGGGTGGGGGTGGTGGGAGACATGAGTGGGGGCCTGGTGGGGGCTGCCCATGGTGGCAGGGGGGTGGGGGTGGTGGGAGACATGAGTGGGGGCCTGGTGGAGGCTGCCCCTGCACTGCCGGGGGGTGGGGGTGCAGGGGGACATGAGTGGGGGCCTGGTGGAGGGTGCCCCTGGTGGCGGGGGGGTGGGGGTGATAGGGGACATGAGTGGGGGCCTGGTGGAGGCTGCCCCTGCACTGCTGGGGGGTGGGGGTGGTGGGAGACATGAGTGGGGGCCTGGTGGAGGGTGCCCCTGGTGGCGGGGGGGTGGGGGTGATAGGGGACATGAGTGGGGGCCTGGTGGAGGGTGCCCCTGCACTGCTGGGGGGTGGGGGTGGTGGGAGACATAGGTGGGGGCCTGGTGGAGGGTGCCCCTGGTGGCGGGGGGGGTGGGGGTGATAGGGGACATGAGTGGGGGCCTGGTGGAGGCTGCCCCTGCACTGCTGGGGGGTGGGGGTGGTGGGAGACATGAGTGGGGGCCTGGTGGAGGGTGCCCCTGGTGGCGGGGGGGTGGGGGTGATAGGGGACATGAGTGGGGGCCTGGTGGAGGCTGCCCCTGCACTGCTGGGGGGTGGGGGTGGTGGGAGACATGGGTGGGTGCCTGGTGGAGGGTGCCCCTGCACTGCTGGGGGGTGGGGGTGGTGGGAGACATGAGTGGGGGCCTGGTGGGGGCTGCCCCTGGTGGCAGGGGGGTGGGGGGGGGTGGGAGACATGAGTGGGGGCCTGGTGGAGGCTGCCCCTGCACTGCCGGGGGTGGGGGTGCAGGGGGGCATGAGTGGGGGCCTGGTGGAGGCTGCCCCTGCACTGCTGGGGGTTGAGGGTGGTGGGAGACATGGGTGGGGGCCTGGTGGAGGGTGCCCCTGGATGGTGGGGGTGGTGGGAGACATGAGTGGGGGCCTGGTGGAGGCTGCCCCTGCACTGCTGGGGGGTGGGGTGGTGGGAGACATGGGTGGGGGCCTGGTGGAGGGTGCCCCTGGTGGCGGGGGGGTGGGGGTGATAGGGGACATGAGTGGGGGCCTGGTGGAGGCTGCCCCTGCACTGCTGGGGGGTGGGGGTGGTGGGAGACATGAGTGGGGGCCTGGTGGAGGGTGCCTCTGGTGGCGGGGGGTGGGGGTGATAGGGGACATGAGTGGGGGCCTGGTGGAGGCTGCCCCTGCACTGCTGGGGGGTGGGGGTGGTGGGAGACATGGGTGGGTGCCTGGTGGAGGGTGCCCCTGCACTGCTGGGGGGTGGGGGTGGTGGGAGACATGAGTGGGGGCCTGGTGGGGGCTGCCCATGGTGGCAGGGGGTGGGGGTGGTGGGAGACATGAGTGGGGGCCTGGTGGAGGCTGCCCCTGCACTGCCGGGGGGTGGGGGTGCAGGGGGACATGAGTGGGGGCCTGGTGGAGGTTGACCCTGCACTGCTGGGGGGTGGGGGTGGTGGGAGACATGAGTGGGGGCCTTGTGGGGGCTGCCCATGGTGGCAGGGGGGTGGGGGTGGTGGGAGACATGAGTGGGGGCCTGGTGGAGGCTGCCCCTGCACTGCTGGGGGTTGGGGGTGGTGGGAGACATGGGTGGGGGCCTGGTGGAGGGTGCCCCTGCACTGCTTGGGGGTGGGGGTGGTGGGAGACATGGGTGGGTGCCTGGTGGAGGGTGCCCCTGCACTGCTGGGGGGTGGGGGTGGTGGGAGACATGGATGGGGGCCTGGTGGAGGGTGCCCCTGGTGGCTGGGGGGTGGGGGTGATAGGGGACATGGGTGGGGGCCTGGTGGAGGGTGCCCCTGCACTGCTGGGGGGTGGGGGTGGTGGGAGACATGGATGGGGGCCTGGTGGAGGGTGCCCCTGGTGGCTGGGGGGTGGGGGTGGTGGGAGTCATGGGTGGGGGCCTGGTGGAGGCTGCCCCTGCACTGCTGGGGGTTGGGGGTGGTGGGAGACATGGGTGGGGGCCTGGTGGAGGGTGCCCCTGGATGCTGGGGGGTGGGGGTGGTGGGAGACATGAGTGGGGGCCTGGTGGAGGCTGCCCCTGCACTGCTGGGGGGTGGGGGTGGTGGGAGACATGAGTGGGGGCCTGGTGGAGGGTGCCCCTGGTGGCGGGGGGGTGGGGGTGATAGGGGACATGGGTGGGGGCCTGGTGGAGGGTGCCCCTGGATGCTGGGGGGTGGGGGTGGTGGGGGACATGAGTGGGGGCCTGGTGGAGGCTGCCCCTGCACTGCTGGGGGGTGGGGGTGGTGGGAGACATGAGTGGGGGCCTGGTGGAGGGTGCCCCTGGTGGCGGGGGTGTGGGGGTGATAGGGGACATGAGTGGGGGCCTGGTGGAGGCTGCCCCTGCACTGCTGGGGGGTGGGGGTGGTGGGAGACATGGATGGGGGCCTGGTGGAGGGTGCCCCTGGTGGCGGGGGGGTGGGGGTGATAGGGGACATGAGTGGGGGCCTGGTGGAGGGTGCCCCTGCACTGCTGGGGGCTGGGGGTGGTGGGAGACATGGGTGGGGGCCTGGTGGAGGCTGCCCCTGCACTGCTGGGGGTGGGGGTGCAGGGGGACATGAGCAGGTGTGCAGGGTAGTCCCCTGTTTTGTGGGCTGCCTGCAGGGGCCGTGGAGGGTGTACAGGGAACACCTGTGAGGACCCACCCAGCCTAATTGCGTGTGATAATTCCCGCACACCCCTGTAATACACGTACCTGGCCAAATCGCATGTGAGAATTCCCGCGCACCCCTGTAATACACGTACCCAGCCAAATCGCGTGTAGAACTTCCCGTGTACCCCTGTAATACACGTACCCAGCCAAATCGCGTGTGATAATTCCCACGTACCCCTGTAATACACGTACCCTGGCCAATCGCGTGTAGAACTTCCCACGCACCCCTGTAATACACGTACCAAGCCAAATCGCGTGTGATAATTCCCGCGCACCCCTGTAATACACGTACCTGGCCAAATCGCATGTGAGAATTCCCGCGCACCCCTGTAATACACGTACCCAGCCGAATCGCGTGTAGAACTTCCCGTGTACCCCTGTAATACACCTACCCAGCCAAATCACGTGTGATAATTCCCGCGCACCCCTGGAATACACGTACCCAGCCAAATCGCGTGTGATAATTCCCGCGCACCCCTGTAATACACGTACCCAGCCAAATCGCGTGTGATAATTCCCGCGCACCCCTGTAATACACGTACCCAGCCAAATCGCGTGTGATAATTCCTGCGTACCCCTGTGATACACGTGCCCTGGCTAATCGCGTGTAAAACTTCACGCGTACCCCTGTAATACACGTACCCTGGCTAATCGCGTGTATAACTTCACGCGTACCCCTGATATGCACGTTACCCGCTTTGCGTTCCTTGTTTGGCAGCCCTGTGGACTGGTCCAGGGTTAGCGCTGCCCTTTGCGATGATTTAGCGATTTTGATGGCTTTTCCTTGCGCGAGGGCGTTCTTGGGGGCGTTACTGGCGCTGCTGCAGGGTCGCTGCGATACTCTGCGCCACGGCTGGTTTGGGAGCCTAAAATCCATGAATACGCTGTGCGCGGAAATCGGTTTTAGCGCACGTGCCTGGCGCAGACAATCGCACGCGGACACTCTGCGCCAGCCGCTTGCGACACTTTTCTGCGAAATTCTATGAATTACCCTGCAGATGTTTTGGTTAGCAGGGAGAAAAACCAAAGACTGCCATCTAATATTGTATACAGAAAATAATGCATTAGGGGGAAAATACATATTATTCATATTTCTGTGATAACTCTAAAAAGAAAAATTACAGAGAGCTACTTTTTAAGTGTTCAGCTTGAAAATATCTATTTGATTGATAAAAAATGAGATTGGTCTGAGGCTATTTTTATTATGTATATTAGGCACATTTGTATTTCACGGCACAGAAATGGTGCACACCAATGATTCATATTTCCTAGCTTTCATATTGTTAAGCCTGTTATTTTGAGATGGAAACATTATTTATGCATGAAGGTATAAATTAGTTAAATGAAGAAATATGTAAGTTATAAACCGTGAGTTGTATCGAGATGAAATATGTATCATTTAATTCCCTCCAGAGAGAAAAACTGACTGAACTGGTTTGTAATATGGTCACTTGTGTGGAATATACTATTTAAGAATGTACAATGTTTAATGCAGGACATCTCTAAAATTGTGTCACATTTAATTGGAGGAAAATTTGGTTTAGAAGTTGCCCCCATCAGACTGACCCCTTCATTAATATGCCCAATGGCCACTGAGGGGTAGGACTAATGTGATGTCACTTTTGGAAGACTGTCCAATCACATTAGAGAAATTATACACATCCCAAAAGGGAGTAGTTTCTGTTGTATAAAAGGTCAACCACATAGACTGACTTTGCTCACTCACTGACTAATGGAGAGGAAAAAGGAGAGAAAAGATAATTGATAGCAACAGGAAAGAGATGCAGTATGTTGCTTTCCTTTTGACCCCATTGTTGGATAATAAGCAGAGCACTGTAAAAGTGTACTGAACATTGAAGACCCAGCCCTTCTTCAGTGGAGAAAACAGACAGGTTGTGAAGTGAAGCTGAACCCTTCTTGCAGACTGATGCCTACCAGTTCATAGAGGGGGGGAGTCGATCCAGTCCTTAAGAGGGTGTCCACCTGTCTGTGAGACAGTAAAAAAGAATTCATTTGTGATTATAATAGAAAGGGAAGGGATACTGTAAAAGGGGAAAAGATTAAATCCTGGCCCCTTTCATTTGTAGGTACTGAGGGGTGGGGGTATATAGATTGACTGTACATCCTGGGAAATAAGCAAACATTTCAGAAGCATATGAACTCCAGAAGAATTATAGATTTGATCAAATAGATCCTATGGTCTGTATATGGCGACATCCCCGGACTCCTTCCCTGTGCATTGTGCAAGCACAGAAGAGCAAAGCACATCTCGCTGTGTGTATACATTGAAAAATAAAGTAATTGAATTCACCTCCTGGTTACGACATCAAGCACATTACTGTTATTAGTATTGAATTGCTTTAGACAAAAGGGAGAGGGAGATTATTCGCTACCCATTTTCTCGCTTTTTAAATTGCACACTGACGGTGAGAAAGACACACTTGTGCATGGTAATCAAATAGAAATATCACTGAAGTTAACTATACATGTTGAACATATATTTTCCTTTCTACAAACAATTAACATGTCGGAGGGTCCAGTAGCTTGTTGCAATAGAGTTTTCTAGTATGCTGCTGAAATTCGGACGTGTAGGGTTGAATAAGGGGGTGGTATATATCTTAAAAAAAAGGAGAAGTAGAGAAAATTAGTAGGCAAGGATGTTTTGAATTAATTTGCTTTTTCACAAAAGAAAGATTCATCTTGAACTCGAAAATATATTTTCTATGGTGCATGCATACCCAGGGTGAACTAAATGTATAGAGACATATGGTGATGTGTGTTACAAAAGTATCTATTTCTATAACTGTAGCATTGACTAGTATATTGATCATGTTCCGTCATTGGCACTGGAATTTAAGGAATGTGTAACTTGTTTATCTTTAAATTGATTCAATGCATGGATTAATAAATAGACCTTCTGTAACAACCCTGTGTTCTTTAGGGGGAGGGAGGCTGTAGGCAATCAAGTTTACTTGGGGATCTCAGATTCATAAAAAAAAGCTTTATCAAATAAATGAAAAATGTGAGTGCCTGGTTTGGGGTGGGTTGAAAGTTCCCCTGTATTAGATGTCACCCGATGAAAACATCCTACATATCAGGCTGATTCAGTCCCACAGACTCATGCACGAAATCTCTTAAGGTCCACGTAGGCTATGGACACCATGGGAACAATTTTCAAAACTGCCGTTTCTCATTGCACTATCCATAACAGTGTAGGACTGATTACTAAAACAAAATGACCCCATGTGAGAGTAAAGCACCTACTAAGTGCTAAAGGTTCTACAAACCAAGAGTGAACCCAATCATAAATGTAAATCAGCTAAAGTTGTGAGATATACCTCCTTCTTCTTTTGGGAAAACGTTGGCCAAAGGAAGGCCATAATCTCAAGAGGGATGTGACTGTAAAACATGACCAGCCCAAATAGCAAAGAATAGCAGTCCAAAATAAACAAATGTTCGATCAAGGTTTTATACAAATATATATTTGTAGTGGCCATGTAGTTATGGTTAAGTTGCTGTTTCCATAGGAAGAGCACTTTTTGGGTGGCTTATAACTTCGCTCTCCCTGGACGGATCCTCACCAAACTTTGCAAAAAAAGTATTTGGGTCACTCTTGAATTTTTTTTCCCATAGACTGAATGCGTGTTTTTGCAAATTTGGTGAAAATCCGTCCAGTAGTTTTTTTAAAATGACCAAAAAGTAGGTAAAAAAAAATTAGTGATATCTGTGTTCGGTTCGCGGACACACTTCCCTGTTCGCTCCGCGGACAGTGTCCTGATTGGCCAATCGTCTTGCGTGATGTTCGCAGACATGCAACGTGTTCGCTGATTGGAGGGCGTGGAGCGTGAAGCGCATCAGATTTTTCGGTAGCGCCCGCCATCTTGGATTCGCGGACGTCCGCGGACAGCGCGGTGAAACTTTGTTCAAAATGTGTATTTTGTAGAGTGTGTTGGTGTGTAGGAGTGTTTTGGGAGGGTGGGAGTGTATGAGATAGGATGAAAGTTGTGTTTTTATGTGTTAGACGTTCTTTTTGTGTTCAATTTGTTTGCGGACATCACAGGTGTTCTGAAATGTTCTAAATAAACTGACTAGGGGGTGTTCTAAGGACTCAATATGTGTCCGTTTTGTTCGCAAGCAAAGTGAAACTGTTCTAAGAACACTCGCGGTGTCCGGGGAGTGTTCGTAGGGGGTGTCCTGAGGACGCTGTCCGTATTGTTTTCTGTCAAGTTGAATGTGTTCTAAGAACACCCGCAGTGTCCTGAAATGTTCGCAAATAAACAAAATGGGGGTGTTCTGAAGACGTTTTTGAGAACACTCCCGGTATCCTGAAATGTTCGTAGGGGTTGTCCTGAGGACGCTATCCGTATTGTTCTCTGTCAAGTTGAATGTGTTCTAAGAACACCCGCGGTGTCCTGAAATGTTCGCAAATAAAAAAAATGGGGGTGTTCTGAAGACGCTTCTAAGAACATTCGCGGTGTCCGGGGAGTGTTCGTAGGGGGTGTCCTGAGGACGCTGTCCGTATTGTTCTCTGTCAAGTTGAATGTGTCCTAAGAACACTCACAGTGTCCTGAAATGTTCGCAAATAAACAAAATGGGGGTGTTCTGAAGACGCTTCTAAGAACACTCTCGGTGTCCGGGGAGTGTTCGTAGGGGGTGTCCTGAGGACGCTGTCTGTATTGTTCTCTGTCAAGTTGAATGTGTCCTAAGAACACTCGCAGTGTCCTGAAATGTTCGCAAATAAACAAGATGGTGGTGTTCTGAAGACGCTTCTAAGAACACTCGCGGTGTCCGGGGAGTGTTCCTAGGGGGTGTCCTGAGGACGCTGTCCGTATTGTTCTCTGTCAAGTTGAATGTGTCCTAAGAACACTCGCGGTGTCCTGAAATGTTCGCAAATAAACAAAATGGGGGTGTTCTGAAGACGCTTCTAAGAACACTCGCGGTGTCCGGGGAGTGTTCGTAGGGGGTGTCCTGAGGACGCTGTCCACATTGTTCTCTGTCAAGTTGAATGTGTTCTAAGAACACTCGCGGTGTCCTGAAATGTTCGCAAATAAACAAGATGGGGGTGTTCTGAAGACGCTTCTAAGAACACTCGCGGTGTCCGGGGAGTGTTCGTAGGGGGTGTCCTGAGGACGCTGTCTGTATTGTTCTCTGTCAAGTTGAATGTGTCCTAAGAACACTCGCGGTGTCCTGAAATGTTCGCAAATAAACAAGATGGTGGTGTTCTCAAGACACTTCTAAGAACACTCGCGGTGTCCGGGGAGTGTTCGTAGGGGGTGTCGTGAGGACGCTGTCCGTATTGTTCTCTGTCGAGTTGAATGTGTCCTAAGAACACTCGCGGTGTCCTGAAATGTTCGCAAATAAACAAGATGGTGGTGTTCTGAAAAACCTTCTAAGAACACTCCCGGTGTCCTCGAATGTTCGTAGGGGGTGTCCTGAGGACGCTGTCCGTATTGTTCTCTGTCAAGTTGAATGTGTCCTAAGAACACTCGCGGTGTCCTGAAACGTTCGCAAATAAACAAGATGGTGGTGTTCTGAAGACGCTTCTAAGAACACTTGCGGTGTGTGGGGAGTGTTCGTAGGGGGTGTCCTGAGGACGCTGTCCGTATTGTTCTCTGTCAAGTTGAATGTGTTCTAAGAACACCCTCGGTGTCCTGAAATGTTCGCAAATAAACAAAATGGAGGTGTTCTGAAGACGTTTTTGAGAACACTCCCGGTGTCCTGGAATGTTCGTAGGGGGTGTCCTTTGGACGCTGTCCGTATTGTTCGTTGTTAAGTTGAAAGTGTTCTAAGAACTATCACGTTGTTCTGAAATGTTCGTAGGGGGTGTCCTGAAAACGGTGTCCGTATTGTTCGCTGGCAAGTTCAAAGTGTTCTAAGAACACTCACATTGTTCGCGGACATTAAAAGTTTCCCATAGATCATAGTTCAAATGTTTGACTCTATGGATGTGATATGCTGCGGTGGTTGTTGCCAGGGCATAGAGTCTTGGGTGCATGGCCATTTGGCCATGCACCCAAGACTCTATGCCCTGGCAACAACCACCGCAGCATACCACATTCATATTTGCTTATAACTTTGGGTGAAAAACAAATGTATAAGGAACAAAGGTATTAGATACTATGGATGTGATATGCTGCTATGGTTGTCCTTATTATTGTATACTTACTGTTTGGTCTAGTAATGGGAGTCCATGTTTTTCTTCTTCATTTCTGTGATAAAAGAAAATAGCATGTTAGTATTAGTATTTTGTAATGACTTATTACTTTGTATAAGCAATATACTTTTATTTTTTTCGACCCTCATATTTAGTAGAGTACAAATCAGAGTACTGTGCAATTTGCTCAGTTTCTGTATTTGTTGCTAAAATCATTGGGTCTGTGGGGGAAAAAAAAATCCATGTTGGATTAAAAAAAAACCTTTTTCTGTTATGCTACAGTTTATTTGTTTGTTTGTTTTCAGTGTTCACTTGTTGTTTCTGGCTATTGCTTTATACTTTGCTTTGTTGTATTTTTTTTGTAGCAGTAACAGATTCTTCATTTGTTTTGATATTATAAAATTTTGGAGATGTTAGATACCAATTGGCGTATTCTAACTGTCTATTTTTTTAATATATTTTAGTGGTTTTGATTTATCTATTTGGATATTGTTAAATTTTGGGACAGTTAGATACCAATTGGCGTATTCTAACTGTGTATTTTTTGGCCTAATTTAGTGGTATTCATTTATCTGATTAGTTGTTGTAGAATCTTTGAGCTGTTAGATAGCTTTTGGAGTATTCTAACAGTTTATATTATTTTAACACAAATTTATAATTTTGGGACAGTTAGATACCAATTGGCGTATTCTAACTGTGTATTGTTTGGTCTAATTTAGTGGTATTCATTTATCTGATTAGTTGTTGTAGAATCTTTGAGCAATTAGATAGCTTTTGGAGTATTCTAACAGTTTATATTTTTTCAACACAAATTACTTAAAAGTTTAAATACAGTTTATTTATCAAATTTTGGTTTTAAGAACATCAAATAAGCGTTTGTAAGATTTGCTGGTAATCTCTGCTTTAGAGTAATGGTACTATCATTACATTCAAACCTTCCACATTTCTTTTTTATATATGCAGTGTAGTGCCCTGAATTGGTTGTGGCTCCTGCGTGGTAGATTATACCTATAGTTGTGAAGGTTTTCTTACCAAGTGATATTTGACCATGTGTGAATCTAGTCAGCTTGCAGTTGTTTTTGGTACCATCTGCATTGTGACGTAGAAGCACTAGTATTATGTATTTACTATGTGTTTGTATTACTAACGTGGAGCGATTATCTGAATTGCAGTTGGAGCGTAATCTACCATGGTTTGCATTTTGTACAAGTTGCTGAAATGGAATGGATTCACAATTTGGTATTGATATATATATGAAGCGTTCATTGGGGAGTTATTCTTGTGTCACATTGTTGCAGAGAGTGCATGTATGTTTCCACATGTATGAAATCTGAATGATTTCATTTATAGGTATGTTTTTGTTTTCCAGTACTTGTAGTAAGAACATTAGAAATTCTTGTGGATCTTCCTGTGAGTTTATAGTGAATTTCACCATTCCAGCACAGTAGTCCAATTGTCGTCTTATTCCAAAAACACTATGAGGCCGATTCATGGAATAATTAGCGCGGCGCAAGTGGGCAAAAACGTGCGAATCGCAGTGGAATAGCGAAAATCGCAGTGCAATTGCGAAAATCGCACGAAAAGCAGCGCACGTCGATTCATGGAAGGCCGTGCGCGAGAAAACCAGCGGATGTGCGATAAAAAGTGCGCGGTGCACGTTGGCGCACAGGCCATCTAACAGCGTGCGCCAGGTCACTGCGAAAATCGCACAGGCCACAGCGAAAATCGCACATAGCGCGGCGCACGCAACAAAAGTAGGCGGAACACGGGCGTAACACTCGGAATGGGGAACAACTTGCCAAAACGTGGGCGTCACGGGGGAAGTACAGGGCACAAGTGCGCGGAACGCCCACACGCTCGCCTACAACACGTATTCATGGAATAGAATAGGGGAAAAAAGCGCACGCTCAAACCAGCGCACAGGCACAAACACGACCGCCACAAGAAAGCAGGCGGTAGCGTCTCTGCGGCTGTAAGAAATGTGCGCCAAAAGGTGCGCCAACAAATCGCACCTATATACTGCCATGATGAATGTCCCATACTGTGGCCCTCCAGGAAAAAAGACGTGCAAAGGGGTACCCACAAACACGGACACCCGCGGACAAAAAATACGTGTGCGTGTATACCGGGGTGCGCGGGAAGTTCCACACGCGAATAGCCTAGGCGCGTGTATTTCAGGGGTGCGGGGGAAGTTCCACACGTGAACAGCCTGGGCGCGTGTATTTCAGGGGTGCGCGGGAAGTTCCACACGCGAATAGCCTGGGTGCGTGTATTCCAGGGGTGCGCGGGAAGTTCCACACGCGAATAGCCTGGGCGCGTGTATTTCAGGGGTGCGTGGGAAGTTCCACACGCGAATAGCCTGGGCGCGTGTATTTCAGGGGTGCGCGGGAAGTTCCACACGCGAACAGCCTGGGCGCGTGTATTTCAGGGGTGCGCGGGAAGTTCCACACGCGAACAGCCTAGGCGCGTGTATTTCAGGGGTGCGGGGGAAGTTCCACACGCGAACAGCCTGGGCGCGTGTATTTCAGGGGTGCGCGGGAAGTTCCACACGCGAATAGCCTAGGCGCGTGTATTTCAGGGGTGCGGGGGAAGTTCCACACGCGAACAGCCTGGGCGCGTGTATTTCAGGGGTGCGGGGGAAGTTCCACACGCGAACAGCCTGGGCGCGTGTATTTCAGGGGTGCGCGGGAAGTTCCACACGCGAATAGCCTAGGCGCGTGTATTTCAGGGGTGCGGGGGAAGTTCCACACGCGAACAGCCTGGGCGCGTGTATTTCAGGGGTGCGCGGGAAGTTCCACACGCGAACAGCCTGGCCGCGTGTATTTCAGGGGTGCGCGGGAAGTTCCACACGCGAATAGCCTACCCGCGTGTATTTCAGGGGTGCGGGGGAAGTTCCACACGCGAACAGCCTGGGCGCGTGTATTTCAGGGGTGCGCGGGAGGTTCCACACGCGAATAGCCTGGCCGCGTGTATTCCAGGGGTGCGCGGGAAGTTCCACACGCGAATAGCCTGGGCGCGTGTATTTCAGGGGTGCGCGGGAAGTTCCACACGCGAACAGCCTGGGCGCGTGTATTTCAGGGGTGCGCGGGAAGTGCCACACGCGAACAGCCTGGGCGCGTGTATTTCAGGGGTGCGCGGGAAGTTCCACATGTGATTTCACAGTGTGGGTCCTCCCAGGTGTACCCTGTACACCCTCCACGGCCCCTGCAGGCAGCCCACACCACAGGGGACTACCCTGCATCCCTGGTCATGTCCCGCAGGCAGCCCACCCACCATGGGCATGCCCCCCAGCAAAGGCACATGTCTCCTTGAACTAATGAACACCAACTCATGTCCCCTTGCACCCCCACCCCCCAGCACTGTGGGGCACCTGCCAGCAGGCCCCCACCCATGTCCAACTCATGTCTCCCACCACCCCCACCCCCCAGCCACCAGGGTCACCCTCCACCAGGCCCCCACTCATGTCTCCCACCACCCCCACCCCCCAGCCACCAGGGTCACCCTCCACCAGGCCCCCACTCATGTCACCCACCACCCCCACACCCCAGCAGTGCAGGGTCACCCTCCACCAGGCCCCCACTCATGTCACCCACCACCCCCACCCCCCAGCAGTGCAGGGTCACCCTCCACCAGGCCCCCACTCATGTCTACCACCACCCCCACCCCCCAGCCACCAGGGGCACCCTCCACCAGGCCCCCACTCATGTCACCCACCACCCCCACACCCCAGCACTGTGGGGCACCTGCCAGCAGGCCCCCACCCATGTCCAACTCATGTCTCCCACCACCCCCAGCCACCAGGGTCACCCTCCACCAGGCCCCCACTCATGTCTCCCACCACCCCCACCCCCCAGCCACCAGGGTCACCCTCCACCAGGCCCCCACTCATGTCACCCACCACCCCCACCCCCCAGCAGTGCAGGGTCACCCTCCACCAGGCCCCCACTCATGTCTACCACCACCCCCACCCCCCAGCCACCAGGGGCACCCTCCACCAGGCCCCCACTCATGTCACCCACCACCCCCACACCCCAGCACTGTGGGGCACCTGCCAGCAGGCCCCCACCCATGTCCAACTCATGTCTCCCACCACCCCCACCCCCCAGCCACCAGGGTCACCCTCCACCAGGCCCCCACTCATGTCTCCCACCACCCCCACCCCCCAGCCACCAGGGTCACCCTCCACCAGGCCCCCACTCATGTCACCCACCACCCCCACACCCCAGCAGTGCAGGGTCACCCTCCACCAGGCCCCCACTCATGTCACCCACCACCCCCACCCCCCAGCAGTGCAGGGTCACCCTCCACCAGGCCCCCACTCATGTCTACCACCACCCCCACCCCCCAGCCACCAGGGGCACCCTCCACCAGGCCCCCACTCATGTCACCCACCACCCCCAAACCCCAGCACTGTGGGGCACCTGCCAGCAGGCCCCCACCCATGTCCAACTCATGTCTCCCACCACCCCCACCCCCCAGCCACCAGGGTCACCCTCCACCAGGCCCCCACTCATGTCACCCACCACCCCCACACCCCAGCACTGTGGGGCACCTGCCAGCAGGCCCCCACCCATGTCCAACTCATGTCTCCCACCACCCCCACCCCCCAGCCACCAGGGTCACCCTCCACCAGGCCCCCACTCATGTCACCCACCACCCCCACACCCCAGCACTGTGGGGCACCTGCCAGCAGGCCCCCACCCATGTCCAACTCATGTCTCCCACCACCCCCACCCCCCAGCACTGTGGTGCACCTGCCAGCAGGCCCCCACCCATGTCCAACTCATGTCTCCCACCACCCCCACCCCCCAGCAGTGCAGGGTCACCCTCCACCAGGCCCCCACTCATGTCTCCCACCACCCCCACCCCCCAGCACTGTGTGGGACCTGCCAGCAGGCCCCCACCCATGTCCAATCCATGCCCCCCTGCACCTGGGTCCCAACATTCCCCAATCATGTCCGTAATGCCCATCCTCCCCTGCCAAAAGGCCCAACCAACTATCACACCCACCCACATATCAAATAATGCAATTTAACACATGTCTGTCACACACAATGGCTGCAAGTGAATGACAAAACACCCAACATGACATGCCTGAAAGCAATGAGATGATACAACACATTGAAGATTAAAAAAATAATATGTATTGAACAGCAAATAAGAAAAAACACAAAGCAAATCAAACAAAACAAGATGAATGTCCAAGAAAAAAATCTGAAAAATTAAAATAAGCCAATTAAGAAGATCATCCTGGGTCCATGAGCCCTACCAAATTAAACCTAACTGACTACTAACTAAAAAGTGAACTATATACAAAAAAGTGGTGCATTGTCCAATCGCAACCAAAAAAAAATCAAAAAAACAAAGGAAACCTAACCCTAACTATACAACTATATACAAAGGCAGCGGGCTATTCGGACGGCTCACTGGTTGTTGTCATGGGCCAGGGCATCATCGAACTCCTGGTCAATGGCTTGGAGGCGGGCATGTTCCCTGGCCCCGAGGTCCCGCAGGGATAACGCAGTGTCCAGCTCAAACTCCCTGCGAAGACCCTCGAGGCACTCAGCCCGCCTCAGCGCCCTCCGCATGGAGTCCTCCGCCCTGACCATCGTGAGCCGTTCCTCCTCTGCCCGCTGCCGCTCCGCACCTATCCGCTGGCACAACCTCTCCCACACGGAAGCCACTCCCATTCCAGGGTTCTCCTGCCCTCCGGCCGATGCCTGCACCTCTGATGTTGATGGCCCCGAGCCATGATGCCTCCCACGTTGAGCCTGCTGCTGCCTCCGACGCAACTGCCTGTGCCAGCACGACGGCATCCAGGCTGATGGAAACCACCGACGCCGTCGTGCACGTGCCCTGCCCGATGATGCCGTCACATCCTCCATCTGCTGGGGTCCAGTTGCTCTGGTGTCCACCCCTGCTGGATCTCTGACTCCCGACTGTGGCAGGGATGGGATCCCCACCAAGCTGGCTGCATTGGTCGGGGCAGGTCCACAGGGGGCCCTGGTGGCATCTGGGCTGGAAGACGGCAAGGAGAACGACTGGTGGATAGCCTGCACAGAGGAGGAGAGGGCCGCCACATTGGCCAACACATGCAGGAAACCCCCGAACATGGCCGATCCCAATTGGGCCACGTCGGCACGGTGCACTTCGTGATGACGTGCGTGCTCCTCCCGGGAAGCACGCACGGCATCACGAATCACAGCCGTGCGCATCGCGACCCCAATCAGGACCTTCTCCGCACGGCCAGGGGTTCCCACGTCCGCAGGTGGAGGGGAGTCAGGTGACATGGACATCCCCTCTACCTGCGGACAGGCCTGGGACGGGGCATCCCTGCTGGTGCATGGTGGTGCACTCACAGGGTCAGGGACAGCGACATGCACAGGCCCCTCCACGGTGACCTGTGCTGCCTCCTGCCCCTGGCCCTGGACTGCACCACTTGCACCAGCAGGGATGCCCCCACCAGGCCCCATGTGTGCCCCAGTGGCGGCCTCCTCCTCCTCTGTGCAAACCACCAACCTGGATGGCTCCTCACCGTCTCCCACCGTAGCAGGCCCCTGTGGGGGCTCACCCACCCCTTCCGCTGCAGCCGTGGGGGCATCCCCGCCGCCTTGCTCCACAGCGCCGTCTCCGCCCTCTTCTTCACTAGCCGCTGCGTAGAGGGAGACAAAGAACACAAGCATCAGGGCACTGTACAATGGTCCCCTAGACAGGAAGCAATAGCAGATGAGCACCACTGTCAAAGTACACTTCCATCATGTCCCTCCACAACACATGGGTCAGTCCAGGCAAAACACACACAGTAACAGGCATGGTGCATGCCATGGACATTTCCATGCATGTCCAATGGACTCTTGAAACATTCAATGATATGTAACTCACATGCATCATGCCTCATGCCCATCACATGCACACACTTCACCTCAGTCACATCCATCTGGCCCCAAACACACCAAACACAGCGGTTACAAGGGTAATTTGGCTGCTTTACTGTATCTCTGCATTGTCACACACATGTGTCATGCATCCATGGCATGCACAAGTCACAGACACGCAGGTCAGGCACACAGACATGGCTACCATATATGTACCTGGCATCAGCACCCATCCCTCACCCCCACCCATGTCCACGTACAGAGACTGGCATGCTCTCATGTTCAAAATCTGAATAGGGCTCCCCATGCGGCATTTCAACACATGCAACAACCATGTGCATCACACATCACTGGTCGCACATGCATTACCATGATGTCCCTGCACACATACATGCATACATGGCCTATGGCACACATACAGGCAAGTATCATAGAACCAGCACACCGCAACATGCCCTGTCTCACACAGTAATGCATGGACACTTACCGCTCAACTCCAGACGGGCCTCCCTCTCAAGGATCTGGGCGTGGAGCGCTGGGCGTACGCGTTCCAGGACCCTCATCTGGATGGAACTCATGCGGCCCCGGCCCCCCTCCACGAGGCGCCGGGCCTTCACAAGGGTCCTGGACCTCAAGTCCTCCCAGCGCTTCTTGATCTTCAGGACGTCGCGGGTTGCCACCCCCTCCGCGTTGATGGCAACCACACAGTCGGCCCAGATCCTCTGCCGTCCTTCCTTGCTGGCGCGGGACGATCCAAAGAAGGCATCATACTGCCCCAGGACATGCTCCACCAGGACACCAACTTCGGTGACAGTGAAGCTGGTGCCCCTCTGCCCCTCTGGCCTGGGGTTGCCACTGGTGCCAGATGTGGAAGTGCCCGACATGGCAACCCCAGAGGCAGGTGTGGGTGGGCAACTGGGTCCTGGGGCTGGGCTGTGGAGCGATGTAATACCAGTCGGGAGTCTTCAGTTCCAGCAGGGGTGGACACAGCAACTGGACCCCTGCAGATGGCTGATGTGCAGGCACCAAATGGCAGGGCACGGTGGCAGCAGGCAGGCAGGCAGGCAGGCAGCAGCAGATGGCACGTGGGAGGCTGCTCGGGGCACTGGGGGGCAGTAACTCGGCCTTCTGGGCAGGAGCGTGGGCTTCCGTGTGTTTTCGCGTGGCCAGCTTGATACGGAGTGATTTGGCACGTGAAAATCCTGCACGTCAGCGTGAAATCCGAGGAAAGGCCCTTAGCGCGTAAGCGCGTCAGCACGCATACGCGATTCTATTGGACCAGATTCCCTCAGCGCGTAAGCGCGTCTGTGACGTGACCCGCACGGGTGTTCCCCACTCAGCACGTGATGACGGGGCACACGTGGAGATACTGCACGTCAGAGTGTCATCGCGTGTAATTGGACAAAAGTGCGCGTACACGCGATTGGCCTATGTACGTGTATTTAATGGGTGCGCGGCCACTTACACACGCAAGTACGTCAGCGAACCTGTATCACGTGGTGCGTGTGAATTTCCGCACGCTATTGGACTGGGAACTGGATTCCAGGGGTGCGCGGGTCACACGCTGTATCCCGTGGTGCGTGTGAATTTCCACACGCTATTGGACTGGGAACTGGATTCCAGGGCTGCGCGGGTCACACGCTGTATCCCGTGGTGCGTGTGAATTTCCACACGCTATTGGACTGGGAACTGGATTCCAGGGGTGCGCGGGTCACACGCTCGCCTAGAACACGCGCTAAGCATAAATTGCGGACTTCAACAATAACAAGCTCAGACGCCAGGATGAACATACCGTTCCTAGCAGCAGTGGCAGTGGGCTACCAAAGGAGGAGGAGGAGGATAGTCAGGGCCAGAATATTCACACCCAGAACCAGCCTTTTCGGGATGCCTGATGACCAGGTGTATGGGAGGTACAGGTTTCCACCACACATCATACTGGACCTGGTGAGTGAGTGGGAGGATGACCTCACATCACCCACCCTGTGCTCCCAAGCACTCAGCCCCCTGGAGAAGGTCCTCAATGTACTGCACTTCTTAGCCACTGGATCATTTCAGCGGACAAGTGCCATAGTGGGTGGGGTGTCACAGGCCACCCAGTCACGCTGCCTACACCAGGTCTTGAACATCATGACTGCACGCCCATCAGTCCGCAGGCACATATACCTGCCCAGAACACCTGCAGAAAGGCATGCTGCCGCCCTGGATTTTTACGCAGTGGCACGATTCCCCAAAGTGCTAGGTGCCATCGACTGCACCCATGTGGCTCTACGTCCCCCCAGGGCATCTGAGCACATCTATAGGAACCGCAAGCACTGGCATTCCATCAACGTGCAGGTAGCATGTAATGCCAAGGGAATCATCACCTCAGTATATGCCAACTATCCCGGCTCCACCCACGACAGCTTCATTTACCGAATGTCCACCCTAAGCCGGGACCTAGAAGCTGGGCGGCATGGCGATACATGGCTGCTTGGTGAGTATGTATGCCACTGCACATGCATGCATGTTGGATACTGAGCAAGGTCACAACCTCACCAATGATACCAATCCCCACCTCCACAGGGGACAGTGCCTACCCTCTCAGCCCCCACATGATGACGCCAATTCGGAACCCCACCACGCCACCCCAGGTAAGATTTAACACAGCCCACATTACAACCAGGGGCATAGTGGAGCGCACATTCGGAGTGCTGAAGTCACGCTTTCGCTCCCTTGACCGTTCTGGCGGGCAGCTGTTATACGCTCCCCCAGTAGTGTGCAGGATCATAGTGGCAGCATGTGTCCTGCACAACGTTGCAACACGCCGGGGCCTGGCCGTGGACATGGTGGTGGCCCCACATCCCCAACCACATGCACAGCCGCTGCGCATGGGAGGGGAAAGGGCACGGGGGGAGGCAGCCCGTACACAGCTAGTGGCTAATTACTTCACATAGAAATCACACCCCTGTGGAGTGCACACTGCCCTGGCACATTCCATCTGACAATCAATGATGACTCAACCTGACACTGATCCTGAATGTGTGGAGAATGAACCGGGAATTCCATGTCAGCCTGAGATTGTTCACCTGGAAGTGTCACAATGTGTGCATCCCTACCCGCACAGACACCACCAATGCAGTTTTGTGAAGTTACACATTGAAGCAGCTAAAATGAATACCCACTTGCAAAATGCAACAAGAGGACAGTGCCATGTCAGCCAACCCAACCCCAGCACTGCCACACGACACACCGTGCCATGTCATGCTAATTGCAGGTAAACAAAGTAATCCCCACAACATGACATCACTCTCACTATGTACAGTGGCACTATTAGAAACCTGCAACACCTGAAATGCTCACAGCAATGCCGGACCAACAACATACTTGAGCACGTAGTACCATTAACATGACATCAAAAATGTTACATATTAGTAGTCTCACCACCTGTAAATGCCTGCACTCCCACCACTACCAACTGTGCAGTGTTGGCGCCATGTAGAGTTGTAGGTGCACTGCTGCCAACATGGTCCCCATCGCCAGACTAGAGGTCCTTGTGTGGACTTGAGGAAGGGACCTGCAAATTGGGAGGTAGACACAGAAGAAGAGTTACACATCAATGCAACATGCAGTGTACAACACAACAGCAATATGCACTATGAATGTATACACAGTATTGACTACAGACTGGCCACACAGCTCATGGGAGTCCAGCGTCACTGTGTAATTCACTGTCACTTGGGCACACCCTTTGCAAGCCCATGGAAACGGGAAGCAGGAGGGGTGTGTGTGACTCAAACCCAAGCATCTGAACCAAATACATTACAAGCCTGCATGTGCCCAGCCACAATGCAGCGTATGCCCACAGGAACCACGGAAGCCAACACATCGAAGCCAACACATCGGAGCCAACAGATCGGAGCCAACAGATCGGAGCCAACAGATCGGAGCCAACAGATCGGAGCCAACAGATCGTCCCAAAAAAATTGGGAATAAAAGAAATCAAAATAAAAATAAAAATAAGAAACAATCAAAAATGGCCATTGATGGGCCCGGGGGGGTTGGGGAGGCCACCCAGGAGGTCCGAGGACAGGATGCACACCAGAACCCACCTGCGTGGATCCTGGGAAGATAAAACACCTCCATGGGCTCATTGCCCACACGGCTACCCTATTGTGGGAGTATCACTGCTGTCGCTATTATCACCCTGTGCAGCTGCATCCGGAGGTGGTTGCACTATGGGAGGCAGCCCACGCAAGGCCCTAGTCTGCTCCTCCATGGCTGCAAGCATGCGTGTGTGGTAGGTCTGGTTCTGGAGGATGAGTGTGCGGAGGTCCCCATGCAACAACTCACGGGATGCCCGGACCTCCGCCCTTGTTGCCTGCATCTCAGCTGAGAGCGTACGGGTGAGACGCTCCAGCTGCTGTTCTGTCCTTTGGTGTGTTGAAGCCTCAAGCTCAACAAGAGTCGTCCTGAGGTGTAGGAGCTCCTGCCTCAGGGCTTCCCTGTGGCCCTGGGACTCAATGGAGATGGCCTCCTGCAGAGTCGCCAGTGCCGCCCGCCTGTCCATGTTGGACCCCAACATGTCCTCCCTGTGTGACTGGCAGATGGAGTCGGTTGCCTGCTCTAGTCGCTCCATCAGCCTTTCTGGGGGGACAATGGAAGTGGCCACCCTATCCATGGCCTGAGCCATCATCTCGGATGATGCAGCCTGTTGGGTAGCCATACCGTAAATGGATTGCTCCCATGCGGTATTGCCGGGTGGCGTACGGCCACCACGTCGGCGGGCACCACACCTGTCTGGGGCAAGGCGAACTGCGCCTTGCTGTGCCGGCACTGCCTGAGGCTGCAGGACTGCATTCCCCCTCTGATCTGCTGGCCCAGGAACAGGATCAGATGTCGCGGAGTGTGACCCTGCATCCGTAACCACCGAAGGCGTAGCTGCCAACACTGACATCCCCATGGAGGGTACTGACCCTGGTGCAGGTGGGTGAGACAGAACAGAATCCCTCCCTGGAACACTCACCAGCGACGGCACGTAGGTCTCATCCGAATCAACACCTGAGTACAGCTCGGGGGAGGTGCAGCCAGAGACACCCCTTGAGAGCACGACCTGCAGCACTTGTGGGTTCTCCCCCACCACCACACCACGTCCCTCACTGGTGGTTGGTCGGCCCTGGGACACCTCCTGGGTCTGCACCATCTCCACAACCCCAGCAGTATCAGGTGCGTCTTCCCCTGCAAAGACATGAAAACAAAGTAATGGAAACAGGCATTAGCACCATGGCACACATTGAGGGAGGAGAAGCAAGAGAACCAGTACTTGATTGACACATGTCCCACATGACTAAAACCCTCCCATGCATGCACCCTCACTGCGTATGAAGTGCAGGCAAATGGCACACACTGATGACACCAAGATGGTAGATGAACACATTTTCTGCATGCTGCCTGGCAGTGGCATCACACATTGGCCTGTGATTGGCAGGTGAAACACACATGCCATCACACAGATGGCATGTACCATTGCTATTGAGTGAAGATGGAGAGGAGGGCAGCACCTATTCATTCAGTCCAGTTCCCGCATGTAATAGCTTTTCTGATTCTAACAGGTCAGATTTTTCACCTGGAGCTGCCAGTCTGAAATGGTCAAATTGCACAGGGACATGTGTGTACAAATGATATCCAGGTAACAAAATCACTCCACTTTACCATACCCATGTCAGACATGTGACTAGTGGACAGCGACATGCCTAGTGAAAGTGGTGGAATGCAAACAAACTGACTGAATGAACAGTGAAAAATAAGCAAATATGTTGTGTCAAGGTGACACTTCAAGGGCAACTGGCGTGCAGTTGTGCTAGATGTCTACTGTTGGCAGAAGGGATACTGCTATGGCCAAATGCAGCTGCGCAGGAAGTATTGCATGAAGCACATGGCTGACCCATACGACTGAGGCGCACACACTCTCACCTGGCACCCAAACAGAAGCCCTCACACACACACCATGCACATGGATGACACACACATGCATGTGCACTCACCGGACAATGCCTCGTAATCAGCCAGATCTCCCACGCCTTGGATCTGTTCCTCCGTGACGTAGGTCCCAGCGACTGACTCATGTGGAGTGAGTTCCATGTCTACTACTGGAGACCCACCTCCAGTCACTAGAGTTGCGGCATGACTTGAGGCCAGTTTACTCTTTGCCCTGCGCTTTAGGTCATTCCAGCGCTTATAGCAATCATTGGCTGTGCGCCTCACGATTCCAAGGGCACTTACGATGTCCGCAACGGTCTGCCAGTGTGCCTGGCGTTGTGCAGGTGTGGTCTTGGATCCTGCAACAATGACCATCTCGTTGTCATGTCCGGACACATACTCGACAAGTGCATTCAGTTCGTCATCCGTGAAGCTGGGCTTCCTGGACGGGCCGGACTGTGTAGCCGTGTCTGGGGCATCAGCCTGTGCCGGACGAGCACTCTTCCTCTTCCGCTTGGAAGGTGGTGGTGATCCTGAGTGTCCTGCGCCGCTCTGGACACTAGGGGCAGGAGCCCTGGTGGACTCTGTATCAGGAGTGTGGGATTGCACACTCAGCATGGGAGTTGGTGCAGGCATTGGCTCTAGTGTGATGGTGTCAGGGGGAATGTCAGCAGCATGGACTAGGACCGACACTGTCCTGGCTGGGTGTGTGAGGGCTGGGGTGGATGGAGCCGCAGCTGCCCCTGCAGCCACTCCGCCCTGCCTCCTTGGTGCAGCAGATGACCTTGCTGCCCCAGATCCACGTGGCATGATGGCATCAACGTGCACCAGCGCACGTGTCGTAGCCCTGCTGACCTGGAAGTCAGCCATGGAGTCAGCCAGGTCTGGTGCCACAATGGGCTGGTCCAACAAGGGCTGAGCATGGATGGTGTCAGCCACTTCAGCCTCAACGGGAGGGGGGGAGGGGGGTAAGGGGGGGATATGATGGGTGCCCTTGACTGGTCCTCCACACATGGGGGGACAGGCTCACCCTGCAAGTTACGACCACGTCCCCTACCGGATCCACCACGGCCACCACTTGTGGCTCTTCCACCTTTGCCACCCTTACGGAATCCTCGCCTCCCAGCCATGGCACTGATATTAATGTGCGTATGGGAGTGGCTGTAGACAATTGTCCTGGGCAATTGGGGGTCAAAGGGGTTGGGTACCAGATGGTAATTGTAACCTAGTGCTCTAGCACGGCTGATTGTAACCCCTGGGGAAAGATGACGGGTCACGTAACGCACAGGAGGTCCAAAAAAGGGAGATGACGTGCACGCAACCCCTCCTAGAACACGTGTGCAGAAAGAAAAACCTGCACTACGCTGTGGCACCCAGTAACACAAGAATGAACGTATGCGTGTCACACGCAGCCTAGAATGACCTCTGAAGGGGTAGGCTACACACGGGGCAAGCACAGAAGTTGGATACGTGCGTGACTCACCGTCTGCCAGGTAAAAGAGCGTGAAGAATGAGCGCGTTTGGCTGGCTAAACCCCCGCCAAAAGAAGATGTGTACGCTGTCTGAGAAGACAGGACAACAGTAGAAGGGGACACTGTTTGAGGGAACAGGCCCAGGTAAACCAGTAAAAGAGAAAAAAGAGAAAAAGCTGTCAGAGGTAACAGGGAATACGAACTGGAAACGCTGTGAAGTAAATCGCGTGTGAAACGACAAGAAGTACAGAATTCACCCACTCGCTCTCCACGAAAAGCACGTACAAGGAAATGGTGTTCTACATGTACCTTATATACAGGCCCACACGTACAGCGTCACTTACGCGGCGTGTACGTTCACCAATCACACGCTTTGTCACTCCTGCGTGTAGATCCATTTTCACCAATCACACGCTTTGTCACTTCTGCGTGTAGATCCATTTTCACCATTCACACGCTTTGTCACTTCTGCGTGTAGATCCATTTTCACCAATCACACGCTTTGTCACTTCTACGTGTACATCCATTTTCACCAATCACACGCTTTGACACTGGGACGTGTCACGCAACAATTTCCTGCACGTGCAGGTGACTATAGGCGCGCATATGCTGTTGACAGGTTTACGCGCTAAGGGCCTTTGCTGACGTGTGGGATTTCACTCCCTATCAGGCTGTCCACGCGTTCACACACGAGAGACCACGCTCCTGGCCAGGAGGCCAAATTACTGCCCCCCAGAGCCCTGAGCACGCTCCCACCTGCCATCTGCTGCTGCCTGACTGCCTGCTGGCCACGTGCCCCACAGTGCTGGTGGGTGGGGGTGTTGGGAGACATGGGTGGGGGCCTGGTGGAGGGTGCCCCTGCACTGGTGGGGGTGGTGGGAGACATGGGTGGGGGCTTGGTGGAGAGTGCCCCTGGTGGCAGGGGGCTGGGGGTGGTGGGAGACATGGGTGGGGGCCTGGTGGAGGCTGCCCCTGGTGGCGGGAGGGTGGGGGTGGTGGGAGACATGAGTGGGGGCCTGGTGGAGGCTGCCCCTGCACTGCTGGGGGGTGGGGGTGCAGGGGGACATGAGCAGGTGTGCAGGGTAGTCCCCTGTTTTGTAGGCTGCCTGCAGGGGCCGTGGAGGGTGTACAGGGAACACCTGTGAGGACCCACCCAGCCTAATCGCGTGTGATGATTCCCACGCACCCCTGTAATACACGTACCCTGGCCAATCGCGTGTTAAACTTCCCGCATACCCCTGTAATACACGTACCCTGGCTAATCGCGTGTTAAACTTCCCACGTACCCCTGTAATACACTTACCCTGGCTAATCGCGTGTTAAACTTCCCGCGTACCCCTGTAATACACATACCCTGGCCAATCGCATGTTAAACTTCCTGAATACCCCTGTAATACACGTACCCTGGCCAATCGCATGTTAAACTTCCCGCGTACCCCTGTAATACACGTACCCTGGCTAATCGCGTGTTAAACTTCCCGCGTACCCCTGTAATACACTTACCCTGGCTAATCGCGTGTTAAACTTCCCGCGTACCCCTGTAATACACGTACCCTGGCCAATCGCATGTTAAACTTCCCGAATACCCCTGTAATACACGTACCCTGGCCAATCGCGTGTTAAACTTCCCGCGTACCCCTGTAATACACGTACCCTGGCTAATCGCGTGTTAAACTTCCCGCGTACCCCTGTTATACACGTACCCTGGCCAATCGCGTGTTAAACTTCCCGCGTACCCCTGTAATACACGTACCCTGCCTAATCGCGTGTTAAACTTCCCGCGTACCCCTGTAATACACGTACCCTGGGCAATCGCGTGTTAAACTTCCCTCGTACCCCTGTAATACACGTACCCTGGGCAATCGCGTGTTAAACTTCCCGCGTACCCCTGTAATACACGTACCCTGGCTAATCGCGTGTATAACTTCACGCGTACCCCTGTAATACACGTACCCTGGCCAATCGCGTGTTAAACTTCCCGCGTACCCCTGTAATACACGTACCCTGGCTAATCGCGTGTTAAACTTCCCGCGTACCCCTGTAATACACTTACCCTGGCTAATCGCGTGTTAAACTTTCCACGTACCCCTGTTATACACGTACCCTGGCCAATCGCGTGTTAAACTTCCCGCGTACCCCTGTAATACACGTACCCTGGCTAATCGCGTGTATGACTTCACGCGTACCCCTGATATGCACGTTACCCGCTTTGCGTTCCTTGTTTGGCAGCCCTGTAAACTGGTCCAGGGTTAGCGCAGCCCTTTGCGATGATTTAGCGATTTTGATGGCTTTTCCTTGCGCGAGGGCGTTCTTGGGGGCGTTACTGGCGCTGCTGCAGGGTCGCTGCGATACTCTGCGCCACGGCTGGTTTGGGAGCATGAAATCCATGAATACGCTGTGCGCGGAAATCGGTTTTAGCGCACGTGCCTGGCGCAGTCAATCGCACGCGGACACTCTGCGCCAGCCGCTTGCGACACTTTTCAGCGAAATTCTATGAATTACCCTGTATATGTGTTGTCAGGATTGTTTGCTGCATTTCTGTGAAGTACTAACATTTGCAAACACAATGGGTCTGTACTGTGTAAGTAAATGTTGTGAACAATTGGTGGTAATTGAAATAGAATATTCATTGCTACATTTGCATAGCAACTTACAACAACTATATTTGAGAATTTAAATGGTCCAGGTAGTTCTGTATCTAACTGCTTTTTTTGGAGTTTGTCTTCCTTCTTTAAAGAAGTACCTGGTTTACTTTCTCTAATTGATTCTTTTTTGTTTGTGGTACTTGATGAAGTATTAGTTTCTTTTACTCTCTTTGGAGGATTTGCAGTGACGTCCTGTTGCATTTCTGTTTGATTTAGTTTTCTTTTACAACGTTTTAGTTTTTCTGGAACAGAATATGTGTTTAGATGGGGAGTGTATAGTGAGCGAAGTCTATTATATTCTAAAATGCAAGGAATATCAGTGTTTACTTTACTTGCATCAAAGTTGATTAGAAATAGACCGTCAAGTGTACGTAAGTGTGATAGTGCTACGTAGCTCATGCCTTCTTTAAAGACTGTGTTACCAATATCTATCATTGCTTTGTCTAGGGTAAGACCTTGTGATTTATGAATCGTGGCTGCGTATGCAAGAGTTAGAGAAAATTGTTCTCTGCGTACATACATATCTTTGAAGAGAAGGAATCTAGCTGTTGAGCGTCCTATCCGTTTTACTTCTGAAAGTTTGTCAAAGAGTATATTGACAAACTGAATTTTGTTGTCACGTGGGTACTGTACCCAGTGCTCCATTAACTAGTCCTTGGTCCACGTCAAGGTTACGTTTAAGCATTACTCTGCAATTTAAGGATAATTTTAACATCTTTTCTAAGCCTGCTGTGTTTGAGATAGATTTTTCTAAATTATTTAGTCTTGTTGTGGCTTGGTCACACATGGGTAGTGTCATACCATGTACATCTAGTTTGTCTGTGGCGCTAATTTCCATTATTGGTTGCATTTCTTTACTTTTTTTTTTTTTTAAAAGTTTTTATTAGAACCAAACAACCAACAACCAGCATTCAGTAAAGCTTATGACGTTTCATTTAAACACGTTTGACAACCTAAAAACACTACACTCCCAATCCCACCCCCCCCCTATGAGCCTGCGTGTTCCTCACTTTCAGTGTCTGCTCCGTGCGGTTGGGCATCGCTGCCCTCAGATTCAGCTGGATCCGACACTGCTCCAAACAATTCAGCTATCAATAGGGTTGCATTTCTTTACTTAACATTATTTCATTGAATTTGAGACAGCTTGCAAGAGTTGGCATTAAGGCCATACAATTGAGATTTTTGTGGGCTAATTGTTCCATAACATCTGTAGCACATGCATTATCGCCATAAAGTGCATTAATGTGCCGGGTTTTCAATGTTGCTTCTGCTTCTTTAGAAAGTATACCAACTCTCAAACTTTTTAAAATGTTGGCATAAGTTAGATCTGCAGATTGGCGCATGTTTTCTGTTAATTCTCTGTATTGGAAATGTTGCCAAAGGTTGACATTTCCAATGCTGCCAACAGTTTTACGGCAGAGTTTGTGCCCTAATGTTTTAAAAATAGGTTCACCTTTTACTGGTGTTAATTGAAGCAGATCTCCAAAACAATAATGTATTTTCCTGCAAAGAGCTCTTCATAGTCTGTTTTGAGTACTTCTTGTAATCTGAGGTGAATCAAAGCTAACATCAGGTTGGAGACCATGCTCACTTCATCTATTAGTAGCATTTTCATTTGTTTCAATACTCTGCGTAATTCCATTGCAGCTTCTGCAGAAAGTTTGTAATAGTCTAATTTGTTCTGGTGTTCTACTGGAAATAGTAGTAATCGGTGTAAGGTAACACCACCTATGTTGTAGGCAGCTAAACCTGTGGGGGCAGTGACAACAGATGACAGTTTGTTGTTTGTCAATTGTTGAAGGAACTTACTAATGATTTTGATTAGGAATGTTTTGCCAGAACCAGCTTCACCACTTACGTACAGTAGTATAGGTTTATAATTATGGCAGGAACATTCTTTATTTTCATGTTTTACTCCATGTGCCATTTGTTTTGTTACTTCTTGAAAAATGCTACTTTGCTCATTGTTTAGTTTTGATTGTAGTATAGTTAAGTCTTCCTTATCTTCATACTGACACATGGTGTTTTCTACATCTATCATAGCTAATTCTGCCTCATTTGTTATTAGTGGTTCTCCCAGTGGTTCTTGGCTTCCTGTTACAGAAGGTTGACTACTGTCAGGAGTATCCTTATCTAGTTGGGCTGGGAGTTCTTCTTCATGTTGCTGTTCATTGTGCAACATTGTTTTGTACTGTGTAAAGTTTACATCAGTTATAGTGCTTTCATTTGCTTTGAAAGCATCCTCATATGAGTCATAGTTATCTAGTAATTGTTCTTCTTTTCTCCATGGTTTGAAGAGTTGTAGCAGGGACATGTAATATACTTCTTTATTTTGAGGAGTCTTCAATGACAATTTGATATGATTAATTAAATTTGGTTTAGTGAGTTTAACTAAGCTGCCTTCACAGTCTGTCACTCTATATTTACCTTTTTTTTCATCAGGTTTCATATTATTTTTGTATGTGTAGTTTTGGGCTATTTGGTATAGACACATGTTTCCCAAAGTATTACTTCTGTTTGGGTAGTATGTGTCCAATAAATTGTTTTTTTTAAATGTTTTGGCTGTTGGGATGATGTTTGGCTATTGTTTCTATGTCTTCATATGATTTTAGAACTCTTTTTCTAGATTTAGCTGGACCAAGACTTAGCGATACTATGTTTTCAGATTTACCATACAATGAAGTACCAGTTAAACGATCAGCTGCTTCATAAGATCCACATTCTCTATGGGTGAGCATTTTTATGCCCAAGCTGTATAATTTCGGAGATACTGTTTTATCTGATGACAGGTCATTCCAGAGGTCTTGGAGCTCTGTCTTTTCTACTTTAGTTAAGTATGCTGTGACATATCGTGCAACTGCAGTAGAATTGTCTGCAATGTACTGCACATCTATGTTTGCATTCCATAAGTGGGCAATGATTGCATTATAATCATTGATATATTTTTCTTCTTCTTTTCTTTTTATGTAATATGTATTTTTAGGTGACTTACCTTTAACACTATGTCTAACTGAAGACATGAGGTTTTTTACTTGACCTGTATTTGTAACTGGTCTAGGGAAACCAAATCGGCATTTGGTGTAGTATTTGCCTTTGTTTTTGTATTTGCAACAACAATATTTTCCACATTTGTGTCTTTGAAATTGTAAAATTTGTGCACGAAGATCACTATTTGTGGCTTCTGATGGAATTTCACAAGTGACATATTTTTCAATAAACTGTAAAACAGTGGCATCACTGTCTTGACCAAATTTAGGAGCATCTTTAATCCATAAAAGCATGTGGATATGTGGTGCTCCCCTGGCTTGGTATTCTTTTCTCCAAAAGAAGTGTTGCACTTCTCCAAGGGGAGGAACAGTTTTATTACAAATAAAATGTAGCATAGCAATGAAGCGATGGTGAAAATATCTTGAAACATTAACAGGATCCAAAGAACAAAGGTCTCCAGGTGTTAGAATATCTATGTTTGTTTTGTTTTTATTTGATATGCGTAGGAAATCATGTAAATCTTCCCATGCATATTCTGCACAACTTTATGTAACAAACCAAGTCGGTGGGCCAAGGTTTCTGATCATACAACGTACATCTCCATGACGTCGAAACCAGTACTCTTTAGTACCATGCATATTTGCTAATAGATTTGTAATATTTGATTGTAAAACCTCATGCTTTTGTTGCACTTTCTCTAATAATTGTGTAGCTGTCATATTTTGAAAGTGTGATCCTGATTTTAATATGTGTGCAACTCCGTAACATAAAGTTGCTAGTTCACTTTCAAAGAGTAGGTGGAATATGTATTCCACATTTTGTCTAAATCTGGGATCTTCAGAATACATCCGTAATGAGCGGTATTCTGAAGCTGATATTTGAATAGGTCTATCATCATACCTTCCTCCTTTGCCAGTAGGAAAGAGTAGAGGAAAAGCACGTGCTTCTATACTTTTTCCCATATGCTGATTGGTGATCCTTTTGTTTGACGCCTTTGCTATGTTTCCAGTGCATCTTCTATGGTGTCATTAGAGTGCAAAGGATGAACTGTATAATGGTCTAAAGTATTTTTATTATTGTAGCAGGATCTAGTAGCTGAAATTGACCAGCTTCTTGTGTTTCTTGAATTATTTCAGTTGTATCTTTCAAGTTTTCTTCAATATTAATTTCTTTGTAATATTCATTATTCTCTTTAAGATATTGGAAGGCTTGTCTAACTTTATATAAATCTACCAGCTGTTGCCATATTGTTTGTCTTTTGTAGGTACTCCATTTACTAATATAATTAAAGATTGCTGCATTGGGCGTTGCACTCCTAGAGTATGCACATTTTCTTTTAGATTTAATGGTAAATAAACTACTTTTCCACAAATGCCTTTTACCAATTCAGAGGAAGGTAATTTTGCTGTTTTTGATTGAAGGCGTATTATTGCTTGAAATGGTTGTACTGTTTGAATTATGATACTCTCATATAAATTAAGTTGTTGTAGAGGTTTTGGGACTGGGTATAATTTCAAATTATTTGTGATAGAACGTGAAGGAGTTTGGTTGTTGTCAAGTTTTGTAGTGCAATAACTGCAAAGTATTAAAGGCTCAGTTATTTCATATTTGTTTTCTGCTACAAGGTAGAGAGCTAATTCAAACCATTTAGAATCTTCATTGTCTTCTATTTTGTATGATAGGTCCACAGTTTTTGTGTTACCTTTATAAAAAATTCTACGGCAACATACACATACATGGTTTGGTACTTCAGCTGATGTACTTTTAAATTTTAGTATTTCTTTTTTGTATGTGTTTAGCAAAAGGTTGCCATGTGTAGAATTGTTGCTTAATTGGTTTAAAGCTATTTCATTCTGTAAATGGCTTTCACTTACAAAATATTTTTTCTGGATATAGTGAATTTCTTCAAGTAGGTCTTTTGCTGTACCATGTAGAAGGATGTTATTTAACTTTGCTAGTGCTAAAGCAGGACTTTTAGCATAGTACAGTGTATACACTAGATTTCTTATAGTTGAATGATGTGTTGATATCCTTTTGATATCATGGAATGTGGTTTTACAAGTAGGTCCTGTAATGCAGGCCAATGGATGTCCTTGTAGTCCTGTGTACTTGCGCACTGGACAGGTATCTATATTTTGCAGTAATTTAATTTTGATTTTGTCTTTGCTTTTCACATATTTATTGAGGAATTGGCGTAAAGATTTGAAACATTGTTTGGGAATGTTACACATTGACGTGCATGGCCATTTGTACACTAGACGTTCTGAATCAGTTGAATGGAGGGGTAATTCTAAGTTTTCAGGGCATATTTTTGTAAGAAGTACTTCTTGTTCCATTATGGTATTATTCACTTTTTCATAACCTCGACCACTGCTATGTATGGCAATTGTATTAGTTTGCTTTTGTTTGTACGCTTCTTCATTAAAATATGGTTCTGTGCTTGTAGTGTGATTCCATTCACCTCCGCTGATACTTAAGAAGTTCTTTCTGTTGATATTTCGCTTATTGAGAAGTCTTTTTTGTAATTTAGTTATTAGTTTTGTTAGTGGTTTCATTTTGTTTAACAGTAAAATAAATACATTTCTTTTGAGAAGAATTGCACTGTCCATCAATGCTTCTAAGATTAATTTCCTACGATAGGTTTTAAGCTTTGAACCTGATTTCTCTCCTGTTTTTATAAGATTTTGAAGGACTTTGTGACGGTATATTTTGGCTAAAATACTTTTCTTGGTATGCTTACTTTGCACTATATTAAAATTTGAAGAAGTAGTTTTATCTGTACTGATAGCTGATTTTCTGTTAATTGTTTTTTGGTTTGTTTTACATTTTGATAGAGGAAGCGAAGTTGTTGTACTTGAAACTTCTTGTGTTTCACTAAATGATTGTATTAGCTGTTTTGTTTCAACTTTTTTTACAAATTCTGCTAGAGATGGATGCTTATGTTGGACACCTTTATTTTCATTTGCTCTACTTTTGCGTTGCTTTCTACGGACTTGACTTTTGGTAGGCATTCTTTAGGGTCTGTTGAAAAAAATAAAGAAGATATGGGTTGGGGTGTTCTGGAATGTATGTGTGCTGTGTGCATGAGTGTTTGTATGTATGTAATGGTGTGTGATTGTGCATTGGGAACTAAAACTAGTAGGAATAGGTATTCTTGAATTTATGTGTTACTAAACTGGTGTTCAGATGACAAAAAAAAGTAAGCTAGTGGTGTGGAAAAGTACAAATAGTAAATCTAATGTATACAATTAAAACAGTTGTTTGTTCTATAATATGAAAATTGTAGTGGTTCAGTTGGGTCATTTGTGTGTCCAAAAATAGAAATTTGTGGGCCATTCAGGCTGTAAACTTGTGTTTAAGACATGGATATTTTTGGACAAAATGGTACAAAATCTCTATTTTTAGAAACCAAAATAGCTCGTATTAATGTTATAGTATATTTGATTAATAATACAAATATTATGGTGATATTTTACTTACTTTTTTTTTAAATTAACAGGTAACTTCTAAGTTTTTCTTTCTTCTTCGAATTCGGCTGCTTCTTTTCAGGAAACTGGTCTTCACTGCAATTGTAAAAGCTTCAAATTAGTAACTTTGTTTGTATATAGAACTGTTTTTAATTTAGATATTGATTTTTTTAATTGAAATCCTCAGTGCCTTCTGTAAAACCATTAAACTAATTTATTTACATAAGATACATTGCATCAGTTCAGTACATATGATATGTTCTTAATGAACAAATTGTATTGAATGACTAACTGTAGCAAAAAAACATATCTTTACTATGTCTTGTGAAATTTATAATATATCAGTGAATACCACTATTTCTGTAAGTAAACTGTTCTAGGTAATAGCGCCTCAATGTCATGTCTAATTTAAAGTAATTAAGTAAATAAATAAATAAAAACAAAAAATATGAAATTGTATAAGTATTTTTATAAAGGTTTAAACATAGATTGTGTTTGCATGCAATTTTGTTTGAATATATGTAGTCTATATATTTAATTTAAAAAAATGTTAGTTTAACATGATTTGAGTGTGTGTGTATAAAGAAAGTAAACAGTATAAAGGTTTATAAGTGATAGTTGATTTTAGGAAATTGAAAAAAGTACAGTAAATTCATTTTACAGATTTTACAAGGTAAAAGTCTGTTTGAAAATGTGTTCATCTACTATACAGAAAATATGCATACCTGAAGTTTGTGTTCATGCATATGGATATGCATGGAGCTGCAAGTAGAAATCTTGAAGACTTGTACAGTATTTCTGGTAGATGCTGCTTGCCAATGATATGACACTTGTACTCAGAGAGATTCAGAGTACATTTGCAGTGCTGATCTATGATGATGCAGTTAGATGTAGAGGTCTTGAATGTGATTGGTGCATGGTCATGTGATTTTTGAGGTACATCCAATGAGGGAATGGCAGAAAGAGTGTAGTGGAAATGGTAGAAGGGCTGTTCATGTTACGATATGTCCGCGGACATGGCGGTAGTTCGCGGACATCGGGAGTTACATCCGGGGATTTTTGGGTTCAGAAGTCATGCAAATGAGAATAAGCACTGAAAGGGATTGGTCAGGAAGGTTTGGTGGGTGTGTTGTGCCAGGAGAGATTTTCTCAGATAGTCTTTTTGATGAGAGAACAAAAGATAGCTATGGCTGTGTGTTTCAGAAAACAGATTGTTTGGATTTTAGGAGATTCGTGGATACATTGGTTGAAGGTGCATGCAGAAAGCTGTGGAATAGCTGTAGATCTTGGATTCCCACATGTGGGAGTACACTGGCATGGAGTACGTGGAATGAAGTGGTTGGACTTGCTACCTCTCTGTGCTACTTTGGAGACAGAGCAACATCCAGACATAATTGTAATTCATTGTGGAGGGAACAGTTTAGGACATGTGACTGGAATTTTTTTGCAATTTGCTATGAAAGAAGGACTTAGGAAGGTTATGGACATGTTTCCTAATTCTCAAGTGATATTTTCACGGATTGCGCAGAGACAAATGTGGCTTCGTTCTTCTTCATTTGGTCCATAAATGGAAAAAGCAAGGCGCAATGTTAATAAGGCTGTTTGTGGCTTTCTAAGAGATTTTGGCATGTCTTCTTTTCACAATGAAAATATTATGTTTTGTAGTACATACATTTTTCGCAGAGATAGAGTCCATCTTACTTATGCTGGCAATCAGATTTTTCTGAGAAATGTACAAAATGCATTGCGACCTTTTTTGGAATTACAACAACGATTTTGAAGTAGATGTTAAGCATTTACAATTTTTGACTTACAAACACCACCCAAAGGCTCTTTTCAGAGCAACCACTTCTTTCCAGAGAAAATTACAATGTTTGTGATGGAGTAGCAACCCAATTTTTTTAATATTCGCGAACTGTCCGCGGACTTCTAAAAAATACCAAGAGCCCTGCTTCATTTATTTTCACTTCTATTTTTTAACTGGGAAAGGCGGCTCTGAAAAGAGCCTTATTTTTTTTTATTTTTGTAATTTTGTATTTTTTGTGGGTTTTTCAGACACGACACACTAGGAGAGGAGGGTAAAGGAGGGTAAAGGGGGGGACACCAACCACAGGGATAAGAAAGGGCGGGCTGAGAGAGGAAGATGTAGAGTGGGTTTTATTTGGGTAGTGAGCAGGTCTTCTCATGCTCTGAGACGATAGTCTCAACAGAACTGAGAACAAGACCCCCCCCCACAGTTTTTAGGTAGTGGTACTGTTCTCCGAACATGTCCGCGAACATTAAATAAGCTTGCGGACATCAAGTTCATAAGAAGAGATCTAGTCAGTTCCATATGACATGTATATAAAGTCAAAGTCATTATTGTTAAGTTGTGCTACTAAAAAACTATGAAATTCAGTGAAAAAACTTTGTTAAAGGGACGTTATGGTTAAGTTGCGCTACTAAAAACCTATGAAATTCAGTGAAAAAAACTTTGTTAAAGGGACGTTATGGTTAAGTTGCGCTACTAAAAACCTATGAAATTCAGTGAAAAAACTTTGTTAAAGGGACGTTATGGTTCCAAGTAAAACCGAAAAACCCTTGAAATTCGCCAGTTATGGTAAGCTAAGCAACCATAACTCGCGCCACCACCGTGCACTGCTAAGACTAACACCCAAGACATCAAAGATGACATCACAAATGTCATTGATGACATCACTGATGACATCACATGTGTATGTACTTCTCATGAAATATGTGTAGAAGGGATTCTTATTATGTTGCGAAAAAAGTGTCAAGAATCATTGCAAGAAATATACCCTAATAAGTGCATTGAACGATGCATTGAAATAAATAGCATCCTATTATGGGGTTCTATCTAGTATACTAAGCTACTCCTACAGAAACATAACATTGTGTGCAGCGTTCAAGATGAAGGTATGATATTCGTAATGTTAATATGTTGAATAATGAAATGATAATTGTTTTCTTAATAGATTTTTGTGTACTGTGAAATATGTAATAAGTAGCTAATAAAACCCATGTATTATATAATTGCATTACTATAGACAAAACACAAAGACACAAGAACACATACCAATATGGGTACATACAGGGAAAGTGAAGTTAGCAAAAAAGCACAAGTAGTAGCAGAAACAATTCATATCTTAACTGATTAGTTTCATGCAAATAAATGATTGCTCTGTTTCAAAGCTGCTATTTACCCTATCTATATGTATCACTTGATGTGATTGGACCCTAAGGAAAGTAGTGTGAGTACAATGTATACAAATATGACCATATACAGGGAAAGTACAGCCATAAAAAAAACAACAGAACTATCAGAAAGTGCTCATAAGTCTAGTGATT
Source organism: Ambystoma mexicanum (assembly GCF_040938575.1). Classification (NCBI taxonomy): domain Eukaryota; kingdom Metazoa; phylum Chordata; class Amphibia; order Caudata; family Ambystomatidae; genus Ambystoma; species Ambystoma mexicanum. The sequence continues at coordinate 266,324,095 of NC_090940.1, forward strand.
ATCTTTATGCACAAAAAGGATTGCTGTCTTTCAAGCTTGTGTTTTCCCATATGTATATGTTTCATATGATGTGACTGTACTCTAAGGGAATTACTGTAAGAACCTACTAGAAGGATATGTCTACAAATAAAATAAAAAATTCTAAGTTTCTGACTGTTACTGAAGAAAACCATGTGGCCTAGATATGTCAGCAAAAGAAAAAATAGTGAGCCAGACATGTGATGTCAACTAATTAAGCATATAGAACTTATGAAACACTGACTAAAAATAAAATCACCATTGTAGAATGAATGTAGAATATGCAAGGTAGAGATAAGATCGAGGGAGAAAGAAAGATGAAAACCACTAATTTCTTTGTAAGGGATATGTTCTTGAGTCGCAAAAGGGATTTAAATGACCTAATAGCTAATATCGGGAATTAATAGCTTTGCAGTAACTTAGCGTTTTGACAATGGCAAAATAGGCTTCCCAGCACTGTTGGTGTTTCAATTCAGTTTGAAATGTGGCAGTCTGCTAGTGCAGGAGCAAGCAGTTGTCGAGTGTGATGAATCACAATAGGCCATTAGAGTGAAACAAATGGGAGGCTCATCCTGCAAGGGAAAGGGGGCTATTCTGTCCCACCTGATGATACCATCACTCCCCCCGGAGGCTCTCCCATGTTATCCTCCCTCATATAGCTACCCCCAAGGTCAGGAACAGGTAGTGACTGCTGTCCCCTGGCCACATGGGAGGAGGTCACTGCTGGAGAGGGAGTGATAATATTATCAGATTTGTGTGTAACCTTCTTCACACAGCCTTCTGTTTCTCAGCACCTGAGCTGGTTGGCTCCGCCTTACTTATTAAAGCCCATTCGTTGCACAGAGAGGAACAGCTCGCTTCCGCCAGCAGTCCACTATTGCAGTCCTGATTTAAATGTCCCGGGCACAGGTGCGTGCTTCCAGTAACTAGAGCACTGCATGTCCTCATGGCATCTCTCGCTTTGCATTCCTTCACCCTTCTTCCTCGTCAAAGTATTAAGGTGTTTTTAAGAACAGTAGTCCCTTTTCGGGAACTTGCAAAACAGCGTTGGATCACTATTCCTAATGCGTTTTTATGACAAGCCAGTCATGAAGGATTGGCCTGTAGGTTGAAATGAGAGGGATTTAACACTCTTAATTGAGGGAGCAGGGGAGGAATCACAATAGGCCGTTAAAGGTTACAAATGTGAGGCTCATCCTGCAAGGGGAAAGGGGGTTACACTGTCTCTCCCGCTGATATCATCGCTCCCCCCAGAGACTGTCTCCCGCCATGTGATCTTCCCTCATATAGCCACCTCCAGAGTCAGGAACAGCTAGTGGCTACCGTCCCCTGGCTGCATGGGAGAAACAGAAGGCTGTGCAAAGAAGGTTACAGATAACAGGAATGCCAGAAGCCGGCGCAGGGCTCCTAAGCATTCGCTGATGACAGGAATCAGCAATACACCTTCCGGAGACCCGTTTGAGCAGCACAGCTGGAGCCACAGAAAGCAGGGACACTGAAAGCCGATGCCTGTGAGGAAGAAAACAACCTAAGAGTGCTATCAACATGAAAAGGAACACCATGAAGAGCCGGTGAGTCCACACTGGGACATAGGGAACACTGATGCGTTTTGGCAAGTACGCCACATGAGAATAATTGAACATAGCAGAACAGAGAGAGCAGAAGATCTGTTTGCTAAACCTGAAAGAGAGAAAGGGAAAGGGCATTTCCTAAAGAGAAGTCTCTTTACATTTTGAAAGTATATGTCACATATGCATATAAGGAAATGAACTGGTTGAATTAGCCACAAGGGCTAATGTGGTGAATTACAAGAGTTTCAATACAAGAAACCCTGACAGGAGAGTATACCAGGCAATTACAAGAGTGTGAATACAAGAAGCCCTGGTAGGAGACTATACGAGGCAATTAAAAGTTTGTGAGAATATAGGAATGCAAAGAAACCCTGGTGGGAGAGTAAACCAAAGGACAAAGAAAGCTGTATATGATTGGTATTGATCAAGAGGAAAGACAAGAACTTTAATTTGTAAGAAAATGTGAAGAAGAATCCAGGGGAGAGGAGACACCCTCTGGAGCAAGGAACAATATCCTTGAGAGACTTTTTGTTGGAATACCTTATTTCATTTTCACCTTTGGACATTTCAAGAACATTGAAGGACAAAGACATTATCCATTTGACTTAAGAATGAATTTCCTTAGAATGTGAGGCTCAGAAGAGTAGCTTGGACACAGGACTGTTTTGTCTTGGATATTCTAACACTGGCAGATCCTTAGTTTTGAATTCAGGTAGGGAAACACCTCTAGTGTAGGGACAGCAAGGCATTTTGCCAACCCATTCTTATTTATCAATAAAAGTCTTTAGCCAAATCCATGTACAAATGATGTCTGAGTTTCATTCCTGACTCCCCGCACAAGGCAGCGTTGAACAACAGGGTCAGTTTGATCATAGACTAGACAAATTGGCAATGAAGAGGTTGGTGGTTCAGGCATTGCGGGTGCAGCGATGCTTCTTTACTGGAGTCGAGGCAATGACATGCTTCAGCTGGCATGGTGCAGTGGCAAACTTGTATGTACTGGGGTACTTGGGTTCACAAATCAGTGAGTACAAAAAGCAGCTCTGGAGGCTCCTTTTGGTTCAAAAAGTGTCAAACCTGATCAATTTATGATTTGCAGTGGTTTGATGGTGAAAGTCCAGGAATCCTGACTTTCTAGGCTCTCAGGAGCTGTTAGTCCCACTCCAGGGTTCTTGATCGAGGGCTCCCAAATACGAGGGAGGCTCACACATACCTTCAGGTGTCCTTCAGCACTGCTGAAGTACCGGGCAGCAGTGCGAATGGCTGAGGTGCAGGTCTTGCTCCAACGGCATGGTGGACCCAATGTGCCATGGGGATAGTTCGAGGGCAAAGCCTGCTTCTGTCTTGGACTACCTGTCTTTTTCTTACAATTGGAGAACTTTGGAAAGGACTGCCCTCCCAAGAGGTTCCAAAGGAAATCTTCTTCAAGAGTTGAAGTCCATAGTTGATAAAAAAAAAAGGGATGGGTGATCCCTTCTTTTAATGGCAAACGTCTACAAGTGATGGGACAAAAGCAACCCTGCTTTAAGGGTCCAATTCCCATTCTTTGTGCAAGTGGACTTTGCCTTCCGACATCACTCCCAAATTGATTTGTGTTTCATTCAAATGGAGGGGACAGGAAGGACGAGAGAAACAGAGAGAAAACAAGATGGTGGAACCTTCCTCCAGCTGGTCTGATCTCCCTCTGTTTACACTAACTCTGCCCCCCTCCTTCATCAATAGCATCAATGCTATTATGTATCATACCTTTTTGCTTAGCCTTTTTAGGTCCAAAACATTGCTTATTTTATTATTTTATTATGATTGTTGTTGTTCCATTTGTTTTGTTAGTTGGTGAACTGTGTTTGTATCTGTGCCTGTTTGCCTAGGGGCCTAAGGCACAATATAAATTAATAGAACAAAACTAAAACTACACCAAAGGGTCTTTTGGTATGCAGCACCCTGGTGTGGGACTAGTCCTTTTGTGAATGAGCGTTCCCTTTGATTCCTGGTCCAAGGACAGATCTCTTTGGAGTGGCTGTCTCTCTGGGGAGTGTGTTTCAAAGGAACAAAGTGAGGCATCCCCCAGAGCTACAGTTTTACTGGGAGCAGCAGAGACAGCTTGACTGGGGGAATACACATAGCCTTTCTATTGCTAAGCTGGGCTCACAGGCCTGACACATGTCTGATATTAAATTGATGTGGCTTGGATAATTATGGGAGATGATAGCCACCATACCTCAAACTCAGATATGGCTTATATTTACAGGATAGCATATTTATAGTTATGCAGTAATGGAACAGAGGTGCATATCGTAAATACAACCCCTTCGCTGTAGAGACTTGGCTGTCACTGCAGCTGTCAATTGGAGACCAATGACCTGAATCGTATACATTATGCTTTTGGCATGGAGTTTATAAAAGGGAGAATTTTTAGATGGATTTATGTGCATCATTTTATTAGTTAGTAAAAATAAAAGAAGCCACTGCTTCCAGACCTTTGTCAGATCACAATTCCTCACACACCCTCATTCACAAATAAGGCCAATACATTGTGGGATGTCTGAACTGAGAGCGGAACAGCTGTTCAGTCCAACACTACCGTAATATTTTAATGTCACATGCTTGCTCGATACTTGCATATGTGCTAGTTCCCAACAGTCATGGGCCTCATTACAAGTCTGGCGTTCTGGAAACAAGGGTGCCGGTAAGCTCACCGGCACACTTGTTTCCGGACAACCACACTACGAGTCTGCCTGCCAGGGCCACTGCGCCTGAAAGGACTGACCCTGATGGGCGCAGGAGGCCCGTTAGGCTGAGTCATCACAGAAGCACTGGCACCGTTAGCAATGGTGCCGATACTTCCGTCTCCCCACTCCCACCATGGGAATGGGAACCAACACAATCCAGCGCCTGACTTCCCGGGCCGCCAGGACTTGTAAGTGGCACCATGGAGTTAGGTGCTGGATTCGGTGTTAAGAGGTTAGCGGCTACCCGCCGGTGGCTCCAGCGGGTTACCACCAACCTCGTAATGAGGCCCATTGTCCTGCTAATGTCAGAATGGTAATGTCAGAAGGTGCCATGTGTCAATCATGTTGGTGGTGCAGCCCATTCCAGGGGGCAGTGCTTAAAATGTTTGCTTTACTGTTCAATTCCTAATAAAGTGGTGAAAGTGTGAGTTCAACGCAATCCATGCTGTGTACATGAGGTTGTAAGACAAGCATGGCAATGCCCCTTGCCTCTCGTGCAACTAATTATGCATCTGATCATACCAAGAACAAGAGGACCCAGAGCCATACGTTACACATCTAAGCCACTGCTAGTGTGCATCATGGATGCTGTGAGATATGCAGTGCACCCACACATGTAAACATGCAAATTGCATATGACATTCACGCCATGCATAGTTCAATTTGAACTCCTAGTAGTTTCAAAAGGCATACATTTTGTTTGTGAATGTCACCATACTCATATCATAGCTACTTTCAGGGTTGTGCTCACAAGTGTGGACATTGTATTGTGACTTGGCACTGTATGTTATATGCTTTGCATTCTTACACGAAAAATGAGCTGACTCTTCATTATATTACATTGCATGAATATAATGGCCATATATGTTTGTAGGCCAAAATACCTCTACATCCCTTCCCACCACCAAACACTGTCTCTCCTCTGCCTTCAGGAAACCACTCTGCAGAAACCACTGGTCAGATTACATTTGGTCAGAGGGAGGGGGTGGGTTGTGGTAGCATAGCTACATGCCTATCCAACTTGGAGCTGGCCATAGATAGGACTCAGCCCGCCAAACTGGCCTTGTGAAACCCAAAGGGATCCCTCTCCATCTGCCAGACTTATTTGGCGGAATGGAAAAGAATCCCTTTACAATCTCTAAATCAGACAGGGGAACGAGGGAGGCGAACGCCATGCCTGCCTAAATGTTGTGGATCGCAATTTCCTGCACCACCACACAGCCACTATTGGCCACCTGGTGGTGCAAGTAATCCCGCTGGATAAACACCTTTGGCAGTATCATTGCTTAATTGGGTCGGTACACTGTCACATCTGATAAATCAAGGTCAGGGGGTTGTGCACAAGAAATGTGAGAAAATCTCTCATATATGAACATATGCTGGTCTGTCGACCATGCAACTATCCGGGGAACATGTTCGCTGCTCACATATATTTCAGACTTTGAATATTCTGACATAACAGTGAGCAGGGGTTCATTTTTTCATGTTTCATAGTCTATTTAAAACAGTTGCCAAGTCATCTTTTTATTTGGGTTCATGGCCTTACTTTTAATATCAATAAACAAGAAAGTGCAGATAATATGTAATTTATTCGCTTTTATATTATACACTTTATCTAGCTAAATGCACGTATATAATTCTATAAAATGACTTATTCATGTCTCTAGATGTGGAATGTCTTTTTTTTTTTTTTTTTTTGCTTTCAACGGCAAGTGACTAATCACCAAACGGCTTGTTCCAGTGACAGTTATTTCTAAGTGCATCTGTTGAAAAACTGTGTTCCTCGGATTTTATTTTAACGGTAAGGATTAAGTGCCACTTGTGGAGGGTTTTCAACAGAGGACTACAATAAAAATGTCATTCTTAATTTCGCTGCATGCGCCATTTAACATTCCTTTTGCTGTTGCATTAAGCATCCGCTTCCTGGAGCTTCTACCTGACTTGGTGTTCATTGGCGAATGAAAACTTTCACTGATTTTCGGTCATGCTTGTCTAATTAGCCCAAGAAAGGGGGTCAGGTGCACAAAGCAGTCATCAAGGTGAAGACTTTCCCGCCACAGAACTTAGTGCTCAACAGTTAGAGAACATTGTCAAAGGATGGCATGAATAAGAGCTTAAAAACAAAGGCGCACTTTTACCATGGTCCCATGTGTCTTTTATTCAGTATATCTTTTTGTTGATATATAAGCAACATCGAGATGCCACAGCTAATTACTTATCTATATTAATAAAAGTCAAAATGTGTTTGTGCATTGGTCGAAGCGTTGTTCCTTATACAATTCCACACTGTTTCATCAATCTGTACCAAATTGTGCATAGTTACCTGTTAGGAGCCTCCAGACATTACTGGCTACATGACATTTGGACACCCCACCCCTACCCCTGGATTTCAGAAAAAAACATTTGTTGGTGGCTTGGAGAAGCGTTGTTCCTTATTCAATCCCACACCATTGCCTGTGAGGACCCTCCAGATATTACTGGCTACATGGCATTTTGACAGTGCATCCCTTTCCTGAAATATAGCACCTTCACACATGCGACGATTGCCTGAAATCAGCAAAACATCACTTGTCTTGACATGTTCCAAATCCCAAGGATGCATGGTTTCTGAGATTTTTGCACTGCAATGCACCGCAACAAACAATACCATGCCAGGGTGAGGCAACAGGTAGGAAGGTCCTAGTTGCAGCAGCACACCAACTCTCGCCTCTCCCCACTGTCTGCTCCGGGGTATGTCAGCCAGCCACATACGCCCATTCACACTGCAGTTTAATTCAGAGTGCAAAGCAAATCAAGCGATAAGCGAATAGGAACAGCGACCTACAAGATCACGGATTTTCAACAATTGGGGAGAGTGTTGTTATGTTGTCTTCAGAACCCATTCAGAGAATGGGCCTTTTTGCTAGTAAGAATTAAAACACACACTACATGCGCACATATGTGATGTCATCAGTGATGTCATCAATGACATTTGTGATGTCATCTTTCATGTCCTGGGTGTTAGTTTTATCAGTGCACGGTGGTGGCTTGAGTTATGGTTGTTTATATTACGATGACTGGCGAATTTCTGGGGGTTTTCGGTTTTACTTGCAGCCATAAAGTCCCTTTAACAAAGTGTTTTTCATTGAATTTCATAGGTTTTTATTAGTGCAATTTAACAATAACGTCCCTCAAACAACGTTTTTTCAGTGAATTTCATGGGTTTTTACCAGTACACCCTAATTTCCAATAACTTACTAATATCGTACTTAACCTAATCCAACAACATTTGTGTCCAATTTAGAAAGTTTCACCTTAAAACTTTGCCCTTCCCCAACTTTTAGCATCCTTTTTAACACTTCTATACACTTTTTGCAACTTTTTCCTCTGTTTTTGTGTTCGCCGATGTTTGCAAATGTCTGACAACACAGGACAGTGTCACAAACAGTTCAGAACTGCATTTTCAGCTGTTTCAGGAACTTTGAAGCTCAAAAGTTACCATTGCACAGCTCCTACACCGATTCTTACATATTATCTATTAACAATCTAGCACAAAGCACATACTTGGGAGGATATTAGCAAAACTGCTATTTATCTTAAAAAAATGGCATCAGCTATTGCCATCCCTCCTTCCCAAGAGCCACCAGCACCACCAGCTGGATGACATACACAACAAAAGAAGCGCAATACTTCAAAACACAATGAAGACGACCAAGAAGATGACGTAGAGTAAGTGCCTACCTCTAGCACCTAGAGAGAATCATGAATGGGGAAGTTCTTCACCACTGTTGGGAATGTACCAAAGGCTAAAGCCAACCAAGTGAAATGCACTCATTGCAATGTTGGACTCAGTCGCGGACTACCTGGGCAATACTCCTACGGGATCACCTCCATGCGCCACCACACCAAATCCAACCACTGAAATGCTCTAAGAAAGGCTGTTAGTTTCTTAGGAACTAGTAAGCTGTCTTTCTCTTCCTCATCTTCCGCACCCAATACTGTAACCACACAGCTTACTTCTTTCAGGCACAAAATCATACAAGCTACCTTGCAAGCGAAAAAAGAGGCTGCTGATCGATATATTTCAAAGACAACAATTCTTTGTATATAATGCAACACACCACTCTGCAGGGAGGGGCACAATTTCAAAGTGCTTTTGAAGCTGTTATCAAGGAGCATGAGAAAAACTGGCCCCTACCTTAGATGTAACACACGCGCAACATCTTTCCGGTCCACCTGCCCATCGATGTTTGTGGTTGGTGCCTCTTCCCTCATTTTCCTCCACATCTTACTTTCGGACCTCTCCTGCAAAAAAGAATACACCAAAAAAAGGTTCCTTTCGGAATCACCTTTTACAGTTAAAAATAGAACAAAAAAAATAATGGTATAGACTCCATCTACTTTACATTTCTCAGTAAAGTAGTAAGATTCAATAAGATTCTCCAACATTTCCATTAGCATTTTGTATTATGCTAATGAAAATAATGGACAATCGTATACTAGAGAAAAATTTAAAAGAACAGAAAGAATTTTCTGTCCCAAATACTTTTCTCTAGCATACAATAAGTCCACGGTATCAACAGTCCCCTTTCCAGGCCATGCATCATTAAAAAGACCCGGATGGCATGTGCACACCATCGCACAGGACAGCCCTTGTACCCTTTTTAATTTTATATTTGTAACACTCAAATCCTGCTTTCAAACAATCACACATCCATCCACCAATCACTTCCAAAAACTGTACATATAACCCTATGACCATATTAAGCTTCCACACACCAACTGCCACTTGACAATCTTTTTACAAAACATTTGCATCTGCATTTCCCTTATTTATACAAATAATATGTACACAGTGCTCCTATAAATGAACATATGCATTGTGCAGTGAGAGAAGGGCATATATAGAAGGGGCAGTATGGATGGGCAAGTGCTCAGGCCAACAAAACACTATTCACGATAGCAGTCTCCACCTACAAAACCTCTATCCTCAGAGCCAAAAAAGAGACCTAGGACAATAGAATTGAAAAAGCCAAATCTAAAACAAAAGAGCTCTTCATCATACTTAGGAAACTCGAGTCCCCCTCCACACCCTCAGAAACCTCCGTGAAAGACGCAGACTGGTGTGAGAGGATCCAAAAAGCCTTGGCAGACAAAATCGCCATGCTTCAATCCAGAATCAAACAGAAAAAGCTAAACTTAGCCAAAAAAGCTAACCATCCACGCCCACCCACCTCCAACATGCCCCCCCTTCTCCTTTACCCCGGTGTCTACTAAAGAAGTGGAAAGCATCATCAAAGGCCTCAAGCCTTCCAGATGCCATGGGTACTCCTGCCCAGCTCCCATCATCCAGGAAGACACCAACAATCTGGTCCCTTTCATAACAGCCCTTATCAATGCCTCCTTCAAATCAAGCTCAGTCCCTAGCAGTCTCAAGGAGGCCTAGGTCATGCCCCTTCTAACCCAACCAACTACAGGCCAATCACCGCTGTCCCCTACATCCTAAAGATCTTAGACAGAGTGGCCTACCTGCAAATTCAGAAGCACCTGGAAGAGAACAACCTCCTGGGCCTTAGACAATCTGGCTTCAGACCAAGGCATGGAACAGCAACAGCCCTCCTGGACTTAAACATCCAGATGGATGAGGCAAAAGATAAGGGCAATTTAGCCCTTCTCCTGCTGCTTGACCTCTCAGCAGGCTTTGACCTTGTCGACCATCAGATCCTCACGGAACATCTGACGGCCTCAGCTGCTTTCTCAAACCAGGCGACTGCCTGGGTACAATCCTTCCTAGCCGACCGAACCACCCAAGTCTTCTCTCCGGGGCTTCAGCCCACCTCATCCCCATCCTCTGTGGCATCCCACAAGGGTCGTGCATCTTGCCGACCCTATACAATATCTTCACTAAGCTATTGTTTGACCGCTTTGATAACCTGGGTGTCACATGCACAAATTATGCTGACGATACCCCGGGTCTCATCACCCTATCAAGCTGCTATGAAGAGGATTCCACACGGATCAACAAGCTTTACCTGGAGATCCAAGCCTGGATGGCAAAACACGGCTTATTCCTCAATGACAAGACAACTGAGCTCCTTCTTGTCAGCTCCCAACCACGGCTAAACAAATTTAACATAGACGGTAACCTAATGACTGTGGCCAAAGAAATTAAAACTCTAGGGGTCTATCTAGTTTCCAAACTATCGCTCAAAAAAACAGTTGAACGCCACAGCCTCCTCCACAGCTTATACAAATAAGCTCATCAATGCCTGCAAATCCTTCCTCTCACCCTGCAGCTGCATTACACTTGCCAGAGCGCTAGTGCTTTCAAAAATTTACTACTGCAATACTCTCTTTCTTGCCTCCTCAGAACTCAATTTCAATAAACTGCAGGTGCTACAGAATAATGGACTCAGAGCCGCTCTCAGTATCCCGCGACACTCACACATCTCAAGCTTTAGACAAGATGCCCATTGGCTCCCTGTATGAGATAGAATCACCCTCAGATCCCTCGTCATCGTCCACAAATGCCTCTCCAATGACGCCCCAAATACCTGGCAGACAAGTTCATCAAACACACCTCTACCAGACCAACTAGAACATTGTACTCTCACTGTCTTTCCATCCCCAAATTCTCCCTAAAAAAAGCAGGTGGTTCCAGCTTCCCGGGCCAAGCCGCCAAACAATGGAATGCTATACCATTGAACCTTAGAGCAGAACCCTCCTTTTGGACGTTCAGAGGCAAAACAAAGTCCTGGCTCGCCAACAAGAATCCCACTGCTATCTGACACACTACTTAATGTACTCGTGGTCTTTGCCGACCACCATGTAACCCGGTCAACTACACTTACTATTATCATCTTGTATGTATATACTCTGCTGTAACTTCCTCTATGTCTCCGGCGCCCAGTTACCCCAGGGTTCGGCATGTGGTATAAATAAAGAAAGTAAACTAATACTTTCTGTTTTAATGTATATCACAGAATTATAAACCTCCTTTAAGAAACTTATTTTTTGCAACACATACTTATGTCTGTCCTTATCAGCAGCGTATGCTGCAGAAGCAAATCATCATTCAGTTGACATAAGGAACGACCATGACCCCAGCCCCACCAAACCACCTCTATTATGCACCGCACCTACCCTGCATCCTGGCTCAGTGTCCACTATACCCTAATAATGCGACCAATTGTCAGTGCTCATAGCTTTCAGCCATGGCCAGTCTCCAAATCCATGGGGCATGGGCTTCAGCCATGCCATATTCCCCAATAAGCAAATCAGAGTACACATTTGCATTTGCCGAGGGCTAGGAACACTACCCAGTTACCACATTTATATCACTAGTGTTTGTACTTACATTCTTACACTTAAGAGAAGAAAAAAAACACAAGACATATTTCCGAAAACATGCTTTCAGGTCCTTGCTGATACTCATTGCACAAGTTTGTTGTAATCTAGTGCACCACTTCAGGCTGTAATCACAAGCATAATATTTTTCCCATTCAAACGTACTGTTTTGGCCATGCTGCATGCCCCAATAAGCAAATTACAATAAACATTTCTCCTTCCAAAGTTATATCACTGTGTTGTGTACTTACATTTTCACACTTACAAAATAATAAAGCATAGGACATATTTGCAATACCATGCTTTGAAGTTCTTGCTGATCCTCCTGCATATGTGCTTCAATCCCATCCAGCACCCACAAGCAAAATTTATTTTCCCCTTTCAAACCTTGAAAAACTTTACCACATAGCCACTCCCTGGTGTTCATGTCCACTTTAACCGTATACCCAGTCCCTCACGGTCATGGCCAATAGACAATCTGGCCACTGTCCATGGCCACAGGCTATACCTCAGTGACCAAAGTTATATGACTATTGTTTGTACCTACGTTATGGCACTTTTACAAAAATAAAACATGGACACATTTGCAAATCCATGCTTTTGGATCCATGGCACTGCTCCATGCACAAGTTTGCTGTAAATCCATCCTTTTTCTTTCACAATGTACATAGAATACATTGTCTTAAAAGGTAGGCATATCTTGGCAAAATCCAGACTTTGCACGAACATTGAAGGTTGGGTCTATAATCTTTCTGCTAACCTTTCTGCGGATTCGTCAAACATCAAAGTTATAACCCCTCTACAAATGTTGAGACCTCCCACTAATTGTGTTCCCTCTTCACAAAATCCCACCAAACTTTTCAAGAACATTGAAATTTGGGTCTAAAATCTTTTTGCACCCCCACTGTACTTTTGCTCCCTCTTGTGAAACAGCTCCAAACATTGCAGAACCATTCAGAGTCAGGTCCAACATGAGATTGCAAGATTTTATGTAGTTCCATTGAGTGGCGCCAATGTTATGAGCCATCCAAAAGCTGCTTTTGACTAACCCTGTAATGCATAAATAAGTATGGGTGTCCCCGGACATCTGAAATGTGTGCGAACATCAAAGGGCTGTCCCTGAAAACTGGACTGTTCGAGGACTTCAGAGATAAACAGCACCCATTTTTTGGCTTTTTATGGCCATACCCCATCCCATCCTCATCACCCCTCACCTCCCCAGAGATTGTTGCATTAGTTTAACAGGTGCAATGTTGTGTTTTTTAATATGTTTTTACCGCGATATCGGCGGACCCCGGCATATGTCCGCGAATCCAACATGGCGTTTAAAAAAATATGCCGCACCTCATGGTTTTCACGAGCCAATCAGTGGGCGCGTCCGATGTCCGAGGACATCACGTTGCCTGCTGGGCCAATCGGAGACCCGTACGCGGACAGAACAGGAAAGTGAGTCCGTGGACTGAATCCAGATATCACACATTTTTTTTACCTACTTTTGAACCGTTTTAAAAGAAACTACTGGGTGGATTTACACCAATGCTGCCGCTCCTGCCACAAATTTGGTGAAAAAACATCCAGCGGTTTGGGCTGTATGCATGAGCAAATCATTTTTTCGATTGCATCTATGGGAAACACTACACATTTAGGGACCCCCCATAACTTTGCCCCTCCCCCCCGGTCAAAACCTCACCAAACTTTGCAGAATCAATCTGACGGGACAATATACTTTATTGTAAAGTTTGTGAGGATTCATCTGGTGGGCGAAGTTATAAGCCTCCCAAAAATGGGCTGAGAAACTTAACCAAAACTACAGGGTGTCCTCTGCAGGCCCTGTAATAAATTCAGTAAAAAGAACTTGTTAAAGGGACTTTATGGTTACAAGTAAAACCGAAAACCCCCAGAAATTCATCAGTTAGGGTAAGCTGAGCAACCATGACTTGTTCCACCATTGTGCACTACTAAGGCTAACACCCAGGACATCAAAGATGACATCACAAATGTCATTGATGACATCACTGATGACATCATACACAAAATTAATTTTGATGAAAGGGTTTTACAGGGGCTTGTGTTTACAATGTTGGTAACAAGATGTCAGTACTTAATGTATTAAAGAATGTACTTATCTAAACAAAATATTATATTGGAGAGTTATAAATGCAGGAACCTAATAATACATACATGTAGGTGATGGCTGCAGCATGCATTATAGAAGTAGAATATTTTTAATATCGTCATTAATATCGTCATTTTGGCAAGTAAAATAATGAATGCTACCTTATCAGAGTTTTCAGTATTGTTAAACATGGAGAAAATAGCTTATAATTGAAGGCGTACTACATACCTGTGCTAGTCCAAACAATACATATGAAGACCTGCAATGCATATAAATCAGAGGCACACAGAGAAAATGAAGTAAGGAAAAAAGAAACAACATTACTAGAAAATGTATATAATAATAAAGTTCATCACCATGTATACAAATTAGTTGTGTGTTTGAGGCCTGCTTATTGCCCTGTGTGCGTGCACCATGAGCTGAGAGCAAACCCTAAAGAAATTACATTAAGAACATAGAAGAAGGTTAATGTCTAGATATATAGCACCTTTTCAATGTTCACATTTTGACTCTGTGACAGAAGCACCTGGCCTAGATATGTCAGTGAACAAAAACAAGTGGGCCAGATATGTGAAGTCATCAGTGATGTCATCAATGTAATTTGTGATGTCATCCTTGATGTCCTGGGTGTTAGTCTTAGCAGTGCACGGTGGTGGTGCGAGTTATGATTGCTTAGCTTACCATAACTGGCGATATTTCTGGGGGGGTTTGGTTTTGTAACCATAACTTCCCTTTAACAAAGTGTTTTCACTGAATTTCATGTTTTTATTAGTGCTGCTTAACCATAACATCCCTTTAACAAAGGTTTTCAGTGAATTTCACAGGTTTTTACCAGTGCACCCTTAATTCACTACAGGTTCCTTACATTGTACTCACCCCCAATGTAGCAGCTGTACAGTCCCTGGACAGTGCGATGGTCCGCGGACAGAAGGTAGCATTCACAAAGCCCAGAAGCACAGGGGAGAACAGAAAATGTTTTACCCATCACCTAATAAACACATAAACATAAAACAAGACTACTTATGATTGACTGCACCCAAATATACCTTTTTATACAAATCATCACTACAAAATGTACACATTATTTTTACATTTATCACACAATATAATGGAATGCACCAAGCACAAACAAAAACTGTGCACCTCATATTATCTCTTCCTTACAACTCTTCATACAAACTCACATAAAGCAGGCGCGTATTCCAAAACAATCGCTCCCCAAATAATAAGCACACTGTATTGCTTTCTCTATTGTTACTATTCACTATGTAAACATTTCTTGTAAGCAAATATTATTTGTTTATTTTAACATAAATGGCACACACACTTGAGTGATTGGAAGAAAACTTTCCAAAAGAAGATATGAGTGATGAGAACATATCTAATGGTAAACAATGCATCTTTCAATATAAACAAATACTGTAATTTATACAAAGCTCATTGAAATAATAATACTTCTTTTTGTATAGCATTTAAATGAAGAAACAACACCCCAATGTAATTATGGCGAATGCCAAGAATCACAAAGACAATCTCTAACCCCAACTGTACATAATGAAATCATGACCATGTGTGCAAGATTGGATGAACTTAGTAATGACTTTAAGGAACTTTTAAATTATGTTAAACATTATGTTATTAGAAATATCAATGATCACTGTACTTCTTGTACCTGCCCCCCTTTCCCCCAGCAATCACCCCCATCAAATTCCCAAACTCTAAATGAAAAACACGTTGAAGAATCTTCACTCGCTTCCTCCCCTCATGATCATTGTACAGAACACATTACAAATTCTCCTATTTATGTTTCCCCTTCGGATACCCCAGCTCTTTCATAAATACATTTATTTGTCTACCATAAATATCTTGTATATTGTTCTGTCATCCCTTAGATGCCATTAAGTTATCAGTGGACCATACGACTGTTCAGGGTGTCTGTTTACAAAATGGGGGTGTCCACGGACAGTGCACCTTGTCCGTGCATGTCTGTTCTCGCATGACGCACTTGTATTTTGTCCGCAGATGGCGCGCCAGTTTGCAGACACCCACGCACGTGCACCCTGCAGCTTCTCCCCAATGGGTATCTGCAGATGAATGTCGGTGCCTCGGACATCATCATGCGACTGCACCCGTGCAGCCTGAAGGCCTGCCTGTGAACAGTGTCTGTGCTCCGTGGACAGTTCAAAACTGCATTTGTGGCCAATGTAGGGTGTTTCAAGTTGAAAGGTTACCCTTCCAGAACTCCTAGACACTATCTTAGCTGATCTGGAAGCTTTTTACAACTTTCCAAGACCTATTTTAGATGCAGTAGTCTGCAGCCAGTAGCGTGGTCTGTGGATGGTTCCTCTGAAGGGACCCATCCATTAATTTTAGTAATTCGCAATCTGTCAGTCCAGGGAGAGCACCTGCTCAGCAGATCTGTTTTGGAGACGTTGTTATCTCCCCTAATGGCATCTGGTATAGCCATTCCTCCACCCCATCAACCCCCACCACCACAATCATCATCTGGAGAGCCTGGTAAGAGGAACAGGCACCAAGATGCAGATGAACATGAAGAGCAAGATGAGGTAGAGGAAGTGCCTTCCTCTAGCTCTCAAAGTGAGTCATGGGTGTGTGGGTTTTTTACCACAGTTGCGGGTTTACCAACAGCTCAGGCAGCCACGGTCAGAAGCACTGTGTGTAAGGATGTACTCAGTCATGGAAAACTTGGGCTGTAATCCTACAGGACCACCTCCATGTGCCACCACACCAGATCCAAACATTTGGGTGCTCCGAGAAAGGCTGTTCCTTTTTCAGTGAGGAGCAGGTTGACAGCTTCAACCCCATCTTCCTCGACCACTTCTGCCACAACAAAAATTACTCTTTTGGGCCTGGGAACCCAGCAACGGCCTAAAAGGCCATTCAAAACACTGTTGACCCTTAACTTTCGAGGGTCACAGTACTATGTTTGTACTGAGAAGCATCAATCTGCAGGGGGAAGCTATTTCAAAGTGCTTCGAGGCCACGGTCAAGGAGCATTAGAAACACTGCCACCTACCTTAAATGTAAGGCTCACCCAACATCATCTTCTGTGGTTGGTGCCCCTTCCCATCTGTCCCTTCCCTCCACCACATTACCTTGCCAAAACAAATACAAAATCAGAAAACCCCCGAAAAACAGTTCCTTTAGTAGTCAGCTTTCACAGTTTAAAATTAGAACTGAGAAGAAAATCACACACCCTTTTGCAGCCTACTTAGTTGGCGGACAGCGCGATAGTCTGCCAACAGCTGGAAAATTCCAGGTGTGGTGTAGTGGAATTAAAATCATTTAAATTGTTTTTCGTTTAAACCTGGTGGCTCTAAAAAGAACCCTTTTTTTCTCTACTTGATTTTTATATATGTTTTTGATTATTTGGGTTTATGTACTAAACTACCAAATATTCTACAGAATTTAACTATTTTTCTAACTTTGAAAAAAAGTGCTTCTCATTTTTTTTCTCTTTTTCCTTTTGGTTTAATTCAACTCCTAAAGAATACTTGAATCCATATTTTAAGTTTTCACAGAAACTGCTGCAATGCATTTTAAACGTGATCAAGAACAATCTGATTGTCCACATCAGTTATATTCACTCCATCTCTTAGAAAAATGTTGACAATATCAAATTTCATATTTTCATTATGAAAAGATGTCATCCCAACATCCCGTAAAAAGGCACATACAACTTTGATCACATTGCGCCTTGCTTTTTCATTTTGTGGACAAAATAAATTCAAACGCATCCACGTTTGTCTCTGAGCTATCCGAGAACAAATTATTTTCCAATTTGGAAACTGAAGCATCAACTTTCCAAATGTATCCTTCATTGCAAACTGTAATGATATTCCGGTAACATAGCCCAAACTAATGCCTCCACAGTGAACTATAATGATGTCTAGATGCTGCAAGTGAACCACCTTCTCACAAAACGGGAGGAATTTCACCCACTTCATTTCTAGAACTCCATACAATGAAATTTGAAACTCATTAAATCCAAGATTCTGAGACAGTCCACAGTGCTAAGAATACACCTTCAGGCAATAGATCCAAGAATCTCCCAGAATCCGTACACTCTGCTTCCTCAAAGACATAGACACGAGTTGGGCGCTAATAGCCCTACCGCCAAACCCCCCAGCGCTATTAGCGCCGGATCACGGGTTTGGCGGAAGGGTTATTGCCCATTCCCCATTGGGCCCATTTGGGAATTCCTCATTCCCCAATGGGCCCAATGCGGAAAATTCGTGCTATTACCGCCGGCGGATTTCCTGCTCAGAGCTGGGGCAAATCCGCCAAAGCCATGATCTGGCGGACCCTTAAATGTGGCGGTAATAGTGCTATCGCTGCATTTAAGGGTTACCGCCAGACTCGTGATAAGGCCCATAGTCATAGCCATCTTCAGAGAACTTACCAAACAGAATTCCTGCTACCATCTCTTCTTGTGTACCACATCCAGGAAAACTGATTGCTGATCTCCAATGTCCGCGGACATCCATTACTGTCTGGGGTCTATCCAGTCCCATTTCCATGCCAGATATCTTTAAAAGACCTGGATGGCATGTACGGTGTCTGCAGACTACCACGGTGAACGTGGACAACGTAGCACAGGGCAGCCCTTTTACCCTTTTTACTTTTATTTGTCTAGCACTCCCTCAGTGGCCTTCTTTCAAACAGTCACACATCCATCCACTAATCCCATCAAAAAACTCTATATGTAACCATGTCATCTCAGTTCAACAATTCAGACATACTCTTGAACTCTCAGAGTACATGTGCCTGTTACATACAGCCACCTGCATCAAAAAGGACTGTAAAACTCTCCAAGATTTCTATTTGCAGACTCAACAACATCTGCATCTATCAAGACATAGTACAAGTATGCTTATATTTTTTTATGTATTTTTGTCAACTCTTTTACAAATGTATTTATACAGGGTTCCTGCCACTTACCCTGTAATAACCTTCTCAATAGGCATATTCTCTCTTTTAACCACTCTATCACAAGTCATGTATAGCATTCAGCACCTGATCACATCAAGTGGCAGTTACTTACAATGCTGTGTCTTTAAAAATGTTTCTTTTTAGGAAAATTGAATGAGTAAAACAAGGCATATGTGCATTTATCGCAGCCCTGTGTGTACATTTTTTCTAAAAGAAAGGAAAAGCAGATTGAAAAGACGTGAACAACATTTTTAAATGGTACTTGGTGTGTGGAAGTTTAATATGTTGGCACATGCATACTTACCAAACATAACTAGTATGTGTCTGGTGTCACAGAACCTTTTAAAAAAAGGGCAAAAAAATAGTAAATATGGCCTACAAAATCGAGGACAATGATGAATTCCAATGGTTCCAATAAACTTTATATCTAACAGCAGAAAATAAATACAAAATAACTGACCCCTCAATAGTTTGCACGTACTGCAATACAAAGCTTGACAATAACCAAATGCCATCATGTGCTTTCACTAATAACTTAGAAAAATGCTCACTTCCAAAGGCTCTTCAAAAACTTAACTTGTATGAGAGCATTATAATCCAAACAATACACTAATTTCAAGCTATAATGCACCTTAAACGGAAAACAGCCAAATTGCCTCCATCTGAGTTACTAAAACGCATCCGTGGCAAAGTAGTATATTTGCCATTCGATCCTAAAGAAAATGTAGAAACTCAAAGAGTACAATTGTCAATATATCTGTTTTTGATTTTACTAAATAATGGTGTAGCAACAAAAGACAAACTAATTTTGCAACAACTAGTCTACTTAAACAAATTTAGATAATTCATACAATATCTGAAAGAAAACAATGAATAGTACAAAGATATAAACAGAGAGGATATCCTGAGAGAAACCACCCAAATAATTCAAGATTCACCCGCAACTGGCCAATTTGAAAAGGTAGATCCTGTTACTACAGTCAACATTTGGGTGTCAATATTGCAAACTTGCATGATGAGAGACTTTATTTTGACACCTTAAAAAACAAACTAAAAACAGAGATATCCCAAGCTCGTATCATTCAGAACAAATATGGGAAATGTACTGCTATTCCAGTCTTGACTTACTATATGCAAAAACGTACCCCCACCCTCTTATAATCGGCAGAGACAAAATCAATTGTTACAGAAAAGCTATGGACTATGTTAGAAGGAAAGTTTTGGCATCAAGTTCTGCATCTACCCAACAAATATGAATTTGGTCTGATCTCTTTGTACACTCGCTATGTATGGCAGGTTATTGCTCTCTTTAGAAAATGTCTTTTAGCAGTACAGTCACCTATGGTTGTTGGCATTCTAGCCAATTATGTATTTACTTCGAAAGACAAATTTATATCGAGTTGGCGTAAACTAGTTGTGCACTTCATGGCTAACATCGAGGTTACCTTATGAACCTTAATTCAGAATCCCATGAGGGTTTAGACCAAACTATTTCAATGGGATTTGTGCCAAACAATTGTGAGATGCAACTTGTATCATGAGTTTTGCAAAAACCCATTTCAGCCAAAAAATATGCCATATCAGAGGCTTATATCAGGAGATCTCCGTCTATGAGACATTGTATTGAATTTATGCACATTCGGTTTAATTTGTGCCGACCCAAAGATGTATTACCCAAAAGGAAAGTCATTAAGCAGACTGAACATATATGCAGGTTTTGTTGCTCCTCCACTCAGAGAGAGACTCTAAAACATGTACTAGTGGAGTGTGTCAATCTATCTGATTTAAGAATTCAGTATTTTAAACATGTCTTGCAAGCTTACAATAATGTTGACTCTGATTTTTTATGGCTCTTGTTACATAGTGGCTATCTCACTCGAGCGAGAATTGGAGCAATTGGATTTCTTCAAGCATTGAAAATAGATGAATTTGGGAATGTAACATAAAGAATAAAGTCTATAAGTCCACTTATAGTGATCCATGCGGCAAGTCTACTTTAAGCAGAAATAAGCCATGTGGATTGTGTTATTTCTCTCCCTTTTTTTCTTTATTTCTTTCTTTCTTTTGTCTTCTTTTTCTTGCTTTTCTATATTATTAGGTTAAGTATTTTAAGCAGAGATGTGTGTATTTTATATAAGTAATATTGTAAGTTGCTTTGTTATGGCCTATTGCAAGATGTTCAAGTACTTATTTTGTGTATTAATTGTTGCTAATGTACCTCTTTTCTTTTAGTGTCTTATTGAATCCTTCATTTTATTTGTATAAAATATTGTAAAGTTGAAATATTTCAGCTAAAACAATAAAAAATAAAATAAAAAAGACCAGTATGCAATTCAGCCACTACACTCCAAAGACACCATACAAGATGCATTACAAACCTATCAAATGCGTCAAGCCAAAGGATTCCCAAAAAGCATATGGGAAAAAAGTGTAGAAGCACGTTATTTTCCTTTACTCTTTTTCTACAGGAAAAGGAGGAAGATATGATGAAAGGTCGACACAAATTTGTGTATCAGAATTTCACTCTTTACAAAAGTATTCTGAAGACCCCAGATTCAGACAAAATGTAGAAAACATTTTCCAGCTCCTGTTCAAAAGTGAACTAGCAATGTTAAGTTATGGAGTTGCACACACAATAAAAACAGGCACTCTTTTTTTAAACAAGTCCGCTACCCAACTGCTTCAAAAAATAAAAGACAAAGATGAAATTTTGCAGTCAAGCATCACAAATCTCTTGGCAAACCTGCATGGTATCTGAGAATACTGCTTCCAATGTCATGCTGAGGTACGTTGTATGCTAAGGAACCTAGGCCCTCCCACATGGTTTATTACTTTAAGTTGTGCAGAGTATGCATGGGATGACTTGCACGACTTCTTATGCATTGCAAACCAAAATAAAAATGGAATAGATATAAAAACCCCAGAATAACTGTGCTCCCTTGACGCTGTCAATGTATCAAGGTGCTTTCACCATCACTTCATTGCCATGCTGCACTTCATTTGCAATAACACTACCCCTCCACTCGGAGAAGTGAAATGCTTCTTTGGAGGAAAGAATATCAATCCTGAGGGTCACCACACATACTCACAGTTTTGTGGATAAAAGGTGTTCCCATATTTGTCCATAACAGTGATGCCACTGTTTCGCAGTTTATTAAAAAATACATAACATGCGTCATCCCTTCAGAAACCACACTAGAGTGACCTACGTACACAAATCTTACGCTTCCAAAAACATAACTTTGGCAAATACTGCCGATGTAGAAATAAAAACAAAGGCAAATACTATACCAAATGTCGCCTTGGTTTCCCTAGACCAGTGAATAACTTGATGTCTTCTGTTAGACACTGTGTTAAAGGCAAATGCCCTAAAAAACAGACAACATTAAAAAGGATGAAGCATCTAAGTACATCAATGATTCCTATGCAAACATTGCCCTCTTGTGGAATACAAACATAGTGTAATAAACACTGTCAAGATGAGGACACGACACAGCGATCTGGCAGTACCTTACCGGGCTCCTTCCGGTATCGTGGCGAATTGCAGTACTGCAGGCGGCGGTCTAGTGTTGCAAGCAGCGACCAACCTTTCCATGGCCACGCCCCTCTCCGCACGCAACGCTTATCACGAGACGGCGACGGCAGTTCAGCGCGTTGCTACTCTCCACAGAGTCCTGAGACGCTTCGTGAGTTCGAACACTAACTATTTACTATTTGTTCTTCCCCATACTTAGAATTACCTTTTTAGCTCCTCTGTCCTGATAGGCACCTTAACCCTTGTTCTGGCTTTCGTCCCTATATGTGATCCTAGCTTTCGGCAGAAGAATCCCTTCCTCACTTCCGAATCCCTCTGCCTGCACTTCAGGGCGGAGACGCCTCCTTTAACCACCAACGCTCCCTGAGCGGGTACGTCTTTTCATATTCTTCCCGCTGCTCTGCATTGTATAGTGGGGAGAGATCTTGTACCTTCACAGGTATCTCATTCCTTGTTTTCCTTCAGGCAAAAGCTTCATCTCATCTGTCGTGATTACATACTCCGACCCACGTTCGGAGCAGAGCCTTACTCACCATTATATTCCGAGGGTAAGATTCCTCACGAATATCTTTAGGAAGTCAGTTCAACTCCCTCTGCTACCAGGTTCATATTTTTCTGTTTTGTTCACAGTTTTCTGGTTAGTTCCTACTAACATCCCGGGTCTAAAATCGGAGGATACTCCTTTCCTTACTCAAGGCTTATCTCTGGCTAGTTTTGGGTAAGCCTCCATTTCTTCTTTCTTGAACTCCATTTCTCAGTTTATGAATGTGTTGTGGGTAAATCTTAAATATCCCCTTATATTATTATCCAGTTCCAGTAGTCCTTACTGATTGCACGAAGATCATTTACTACATTAAGAAGCAACATCCCGATCATCTGGAACCTCCCCGGAGAGCAGCTATCTGGACGCCTCGACCCCCAGCAGCTCTTCTCGGCACAGGGTTTTTTCCCCTACGGGGGTTTTCCCTGGAGGGTTCACCCCTGGCCTGGACTTTTTCGTTCCGGCCAGTGGAGGGACTTCTAGGTATTTCCTCATTTTCGCCATAAATCGCCGGGAATGGACTCAGGTAGGTGTTTTCTGTGTACTTTCTGGCCGTGTTAGAATATTGATGTGACAATTATTATAGTTAGCAACGCCTTGACGAAGAGAATTATTTTGACACGGCTTGAGAGTATCTGGGGAACACCTAGAGGAAGATGGATCAGCAAATCCAGCAGCTTATAGCTGCAGTACAGGCTTTAACTTCAGAAGTTCAGACCCTTAAACAGGAAAACGCTGCGCTGTTACAGAATCAGCAGCAGGCAGCCCAACAAGCTGCCCAGCAACAGGTTGCACAACAGCAGGCAGCTCAGCAGGCTACAAGTGTGAGGATCCCTCAGTGTTCAGAGGTTCCTCCCGGGGCTCTACCAGGAGGAATGTTTGACGGAAATCCTCATCGGGTAAAAGAGTTTCTTGATGCCTGTACTATACAGTTTGCTTTCAAACATGCTTATTTTCAGAATGATAGGGACAGAGTTGGTTATATGATTTCTCAAATGTCAGGACCAGCCCTAGCTTGGGCCACCCCATTGGTAACGTCCAATAATCAAATTCTTGACTCCTATACGGCATTCCGTAACAGCATCCGAACCATGTTCGCTAGGCAGGAGATTAGGGTGGCCTCTCAGGAACACTTGCTAGACATTAAGCAAGGGAACCAAGACATACTAACCTATGTCACCCGGTTTAAACAGATGGCTAGCGAGACAACCTGGTCAGACGATGCTCAGGTGACTATTTTTCGTAGAGGTCTGTCAGAGGAGCTAAAAGATGAAGTGTCCAGAGTACCTCGCCCATCATCCTTGGCAGAACTAGTGGCATTGGTTATGCAGTTGGATTACAGAATCCGAGAACGGAACAATGAAAGACGAAGAGGCAGAGCCATGCGCCCGTTTCCTTCTCAGCCCTCATCGGTCACAAACAAATCGAGTTCCGATGAACCTATGCAATTAGGAACCGCTACCCCTCGAGGTCCTTTGTCGATAGAGGAGCGTACCCGGAGAAGAACCAATAACTTGTGCATGTATTGTGGAGCCCATACTCATGTGGTTCAAGATTGTCCCATCGCACCCCCTAGAAAGCCGGGAAACGCCAGCGCCCGGCCGTAAGAGGAACCACGGTTGGGGAACCCTCTCTAGATTTAGGTTCCTCACATAATTTGCAATGTTCACTTTGTCCCGATTCTTCTCCGACTTATATGTTGGTTCTAAAAGTAAGTTTAAGAATCGGTGAAAATTTCCTTCCCGAGATATCAGCATTGGTGGACAGTGGAGCCGCTGGCAATTTTATTGACGACCAATGGGCCAGACAAAGAAACATACCTCGTTCGGCAAAACCCGAGGCTATTCCTGTCGAAAGTGTGGACGGGAGTCCGTTAATCTCCGGCCCAATTATGAGCCAGACGATTCCTTTGTCCATGTCAATATCCTCTCATCATGAAATTATAACTTTGGATATAATCCGTGCCGCCCACTATCCCATCATATTAGGAATACCTTGGTTAAGAAAACATAACCCCTTTATTAACTGGACGGCTGGATCCCTTTTCTTAGGGTCCGAGTTTTGTGTGAGGCATTGTATTGGAGATCCAGGGAAGAACAAAGAAGCTCCTACATTGTCAGTTCTAGAGAGCCCAAGGACCAAGATTGTCAGCTACATTTCAGGTTTACCGAAGGACTACCAAAATTATGCTGACGTCTTTTCTACCTCAGAATATATGCAATTACCACCTCATCGTCGCGATGATTGTGCCATTGAGTTGGTTCCAGCACAACCTCTCCCTTTTGGAAGAATGTATATTCTCTCTAACACCGAGAAAGAAGTACTACGAGAATATCTACACACGCATTTAAAGAACGGGTTGATTACTGAGTCTACATCCCCGGCGGCGGCATCATTATTCTTTATTCCAAAAAGAAATTGTTCAGAGCTCAGACCCTGCATTGACTACCGGGGCCTTAACAAGATCACCATTCCGGACAAATACCCTATGCCTCTAATTCCTGATATATTAGAAGCAGTCCAAGGGGCCAAGATATACACCAAACTTGATTTGAAAGGGGCTTATCATTTAATAAGAATTAGACAAGGGGACGAATGGAAGACTGCTTTCAGGACTCCATTTGGTCACTATCAATATCAGGTGATGCCCTTTGGTCTTTCGAACGCTCCAGCAGTCTTTCAGAGGTTCATGGACCATCTCTTCTCCGACCTTCTACTTCATTCCGTTATCGTCTATCTTGACGATATTTTGGTTTTCTCGGATAATCTTTCAGAACACAAATCTCAGGTCCAGGAAGTCCTTAGCAGACTGCACCGAAACCATTTACACTGCAAAATGGAGAAATGCATGTTCCGTCAATCACAGGTGGCTTATCTGGGGTACATTTTGTCGGCTCAAGGTATTTCAATGGACCCAGAGAAGGTTTCCGCCGTTAAGGATTGGCCAGTACCCACAAACTGTAAGGATATCCAAAGATTCGTGGGATTTTCTAATTTCTACAGACGATTTATTCCAAATTTCTCCTCTCTTACACAACCCATGACTAATTTACTAAAGAAGGGGGTTCAATTTGTCTGGACCAAATCTATTCAGGATTCTTTTGAGGAATTAAAGAATCGGTTTACCACCGCTCCCATTCTGAAGACTCCGAATCAAAAGCAGGGTTTCATCGTCGAGACTGATGCCTCCCAACATGCTCTAGGAGCCGTCTTGCTACAACAAGACGATCAGGGTCAAGAACGGCCCATCGCATATTTGTCTAAAACATTATCCCCTTCCGAATGGAATTATACTGTCTTGGAAAAGGAACTGTTGGCTATCAAAAGAGCGTTCGAAGAATGGAGGCATCTATTATTAGGGGCCGTCATTCCAGTAGAAGTTAGAACAGACCATCACAACCTGCGTATTTTACAATATGCTCAAACATGCAACAGCAGACAGGCTCGATGGGCTCACTTTTTCTCCCCTTTCCGGATCTCCTTTTCATTTATTCCTGGGAAGTACAATTTGCAAGCGGATGCCTTGTCTAGAAAGGACCCTACTCCCTCGAGCCTCTTCCGTTCAGAACCCATTTTCTCTTGCTCCACGTTGCAGGTGAACAAACCCTTCGATTTTGTGTCACGTCTGGAAGAACAATCCGGGCCGGCAGTATTTAAGAAACTTTCCCTAGCCCACCAGAAAACGCTGACCAAAAAAGAGGGTTGTTATTTCCATGGTCTTCAGGTTTACGTACCAACCAAGGTACTACGGAAGGAAGTGTTGAAGTGGTGTCATGATTCCAAGACTTCGGGTCACCGAGGAAGGATTACCACCCGAGAATTGATCTCCCGTTATTTCTGGTGGCCAACGATAAGAAGGGATGTTCAACAGTATGTCGATTCTTGTCCTACGTGTCTTCAGACTAAGAGTCCCCGTCAACATCCGGTAGGGACTTTAGTAAAGATGCCATTACCCACAAGACCATGGCAAATCATCTCCACTGATTTTGTGGTCGATCTACCTCCCTCAGGAGGTCATTCGGCCATTATGGTAACCATTGACTCCTTTACTAAATTGGCACACTTCGAGCCACTTAAGGGACTTCCGTCCGCAGCTCAAATGGCCCGGAAGTTTATTGACAAAATCTTTTCCCGGCATGGATTACCGGAAGTCATCATCTCTGATCGAGGGTCGCAATACACATCTAAATATTGGAAGCTGATTTGTAAGATCTTAGGAATTACACGAGCTTTAAGTTCGGGGTATCATCCCCAAACCAACGGCCAGACTGAAAGGCTCAACCAGACCTTGGAAGGTTATTTAAGAAACTATATCTCAGCTGCTCACGATAATTGGTCAGAGTTATTACCTCTAGCAGAATTTGCATATAATAATTCTTATCATTCCTCACTTAAGACCTCACCATTTTTCTGTTCATATGGATTCCATCCAACCGCATTTCCCAAGACCAAACACTCCGATGTCAAGTTTCCTGATGTTGAACAGCTGATGGGACAGATTCATGATGGTCATCTCGCTGCCTCAAAAGCCCTATCGGAGTCTCAAGAAAGAGTGAAGAAGTTCGCTGATCGCCTCCGGACCCCATCTCCGGTTATCCAAGCCGGTGACTGGGTATGGTTGTCCTCTCGTTTTCTTCCCAGACATCTTCGGCCTTCAAAGCTTTCACCGAGATTTCTGGGTCCATTTCGTGTTGAGGCAGCAAGGGGCCCAGTCGCCTTCAAATTAAAACTCCCAAGGACCTGGTCCAGAATTCATCCGGTGTTCCATGTCTCCCAATTAAAGCCAGATCTCAGAAGTACTTTTCATCCTAATATTTCGGTACGTCCTCCCCCCTTATTAGGGTACTCAGGTTCGGAATATGAGGTATCAGGAATTTGTGACTCCAGATTTCATCATGGAAAATTACAGTATCTGGTGGATTGGAAAGGGTACTCCCCTTCAGACCGAACTTGGGAATCTGAAAAAGCAGTTCATGCCCCCAAACTTGTGCGTCTATTTCATTCAAAACATCCTAACAAACCAGGGGGCGGTACCCTTGGGAGGGGGCATACTGTAATAAACACTGTCAAGATGAGGACACGACACAGCGATCTGGCAGTACCTTACCGGGCTCCTTCCGGTATCGTGGCGAATTGCAGTACTGCAGGCGGCGGTCTAGTGTTGCAAGCAGCGACCAACCTTTCCATGGCCACGCCCCTCTCCGCACGCAACGCTTATCACGAGACGGCGACGGCAGTTCAGCGCGTTGCTACTCTCCACAGAGTCCTGAGACGCTTCGTGAGTTCGAACGCTAACTATTTACTATTTGTTCTTCCCCATACTTAGAATTACCTTTTTAGCTCCTCTGTCCTGATAGGCACCTTAACCCTTGTTCTGGCTTTCGTCCCTATATGTGATCCTAGCTTTCGGCAGAAGAATCCCTTCCTCACTTCCGAATCCCTCTGCCTGCACTTCAGGGCGGAGACGCCTCCTTTAACCACCAACGCTCCCTGAGCGGGTACGTCTTTTCATATTCTTCCCGCTGCTCTGCATTGTATAGTGGGGAGAGATCTTGTACCTTCACAGGTATCTCATTCCTTGTTTTCCTTCAGGCAAAAGCTTCATCTCATCTGTCGTGATTACATACTCCGACCCACGTTCGGAGCAGAGCCTTACTCACCATTATATTCCGAGGGTAAGATTCCTCACGAATATCTTTAGGAAGTCAGTTCAACTCCCTCTGCTACCAGGTTCATATTTTTCTGTTTTGTTCACAGTTTTCTGGTTAGTTCCTACTAACATCCCGGGTCTAAAATCGGAGGATACTCCTTTCCTTACTCAAGGCTTATCTCTGGCTAGTTTTGGGTAAGCCTCCATTTCTTCTTTCTTGAACTCCATTTCTCAGTTTATGAATGTGTTGTGGGTAAATCTTAAATATCCCCTTATATTATTATCCAGTTCCAGTAGTCCTTACTGATTGCACGAAGATCATTTACTACATTAAGAAGCAACATCCCGATCATCTGGAACCTCCCCGGAGAGCAGCTATCTGGACGCCTCGACCCCCAGCTGCTCTTCTCGGCACAGGGTTTTTTCCCCTACGGGGGTTTTCCCTGGAGGGTTCACCCCTGGCCTGGACTTTTTCGTTCCGGCCAGTGGAGGGACTTCTAGGTATTTCCTCATTTTCGCCATAAATCGCCGGGAATGGACTCAGGTAGGTGTTTTCTGTGTACTTTCTGGCCGTGTTAGAATATTGATGTGACAATTATTATACATAGACATACACTACATTGCAGACTGTTCCACTGCAGTTGCAAGATATGTAACAGCCTATTTCACCAAAGCTGAGAAAACAAAGCTAAGAGACATCTGGGATGACATATAATCTGACAAAACACTGACACAAACATTGTACAGCTTCAGTTGAAAATGCTCTCCCATAGAGAATGTGGGTTCTACGAAGCTACAGACTGTTTACCAGGTACAGCCTTATATGGCACATCTGAAATTCTTTTCTGGCTATACCTTGGTCCAGCTTCATCCCAAAAAAGAGTACTAAAATCCTACCAATAGATAGAAACAAAAGCCACACATGATCCCAACAGCCAGGACATTTTAAAAACAATTTAATTAACACATGTGCCTGTATGACATAGCCCAAAACTGTTCCTACAAATAAAAATGTCACATCAGATGAGACAACTGGCAAACATTCACTTTCAACTTGTGAAGGAAGCCTAGTAAAACTTAACAAAACCAGTCTAATTCATCAAATAAAGTTATCATTGAAATCTCTGAAACATAGAGAACTGTATTACATGGCCCTACTGTAACATTTTAAACCTTGGAGAAAAGAAGAATAATTATGTGACTATGACTCATTTGAAGCTGCATTCAAAGCAAATGAAAGCAGTATAACAAATGTGAATTTCAAACAATACAAAGAAATGTTGAAAATTAACGCCAAGTTGAGGAACTAATTGAGGCTCAACTAGATAAAGACACTCCTGAGGGCAGTCAATCTCCCTCACAGGAAGCCAAGAACAACTTGGGGAACCACTTATTCTAAATGAAGCAGAAATAGCCATGACTGAGGTAGAAAATATCATGTATCAATATAAACAATCTGAAGAATACCTGTCAGTGCTGAAATCAGAGCTATATATTGAACAACTCACCATGTATCTAGAAATCACTAAAGAAATTGAACATGGTTTTAAACATGAAACTTAAACTTGTAGCTGTAAACATTATACATCTCTGCTCCTGTATGTAAGTGGTGAAGCTGGTTCTGGTAAAACATTCTTAATTAAAATAATCAGCACATTTCTATGAAACTTAACAAACAACAACCTTTCAGCTGTTGTAACAGCCCCCACAGGTTTAGCTGCCTACAACATAGGAGGTGTAACTTCACACCGACTACTGCTCCTTCCGGTAGAACACCAAAACAAATTAGAACGTTGCACATTTTCAGCAGATGCTGCTACTGAAGTATGCAGAATTCTGAAACAAATGAAAGTTCTCCTGATAGATGAAGTAAGCATAGTTTCCAACTTCATGTTGTCTTTAATTCACCTCAGAATGCAAGAAACCCTAAAAAACAACTATGAAGAACTGTTTGGAGGAAAGCAAGTTATTGTTTTCGAAGACTGGCTACATTTAACACCAGTAAAAGGTCAACCTATTTTCAAAACATTATGAGAAAACAATGCTGCAAAACACTGGCAGCATTGGAAATGCAAATCGCTGTCTACATTTTCAATACAGTGAACTAACTCAAAACATGCGTGAGTCTGCAGCCCTCACCTATACTGACATTTAAAAAATCATTAGAACAGGTCTGCTTACTAAAGATGCAAAATCCATCTTAAAGAGTAGAGTAATCCATGAGCTATATGAGAGAAACACATCTGCTCCTCATTCAATGGAGCAATTAACTCAACAAAATATAAAATGCATGTCCTTAATTCCAACCCTTGCAAGCTGTAGTCAACTCAACGAGACACTGTTAAACAAAGAAATGCAACCCATACTGTATATCAGCTCCACGGATAATCTAGAAGTGCACAGCATGACACTCCCTATGTGTCAACAAGCAACAGCACGGCTAAATAGATTAGAAAAATCAATCTCCAATACAGCTGGATTGGAGAAAATATCTTTGTGCCTAAACTGCACAGTAATTCTAAAATGTAACCTTGATGTAGAACAAGATTAAGGGCCTCATCACGACCTCGGCGGTAACTCTTAAATCCGGCGGTAGCGCTATTACCGCCAGATTTAAGGGTCCGCCGAATCAGGGCCTCGGCGGATTTCAACCCAGCTCTGAGCTGGTGTGAAATCCGCCGAGAATTCGCGCTCATACCGCCGGCGAGAAATCCGCCGGTGGTATGAGCGCGAAATTTCCCCATTGAGCCCAATGGGGAATGGGGCATTCCCGAATGGGCTCAATGGGGAATGGGGACTTCCAAGTCCGCCCAACTCGTGATCCCGCGCTATTAGCGCCGGGGGCTATGGCGGTCGTGCTAATAGCCCCCGCACTAATACCGCCGGTGTTACCGCCGAGGTCGTGATGAGGCCCTAAGTCAATAGAGCAATTGGTACAGCTGTTGGCTTCCAAACATATCCACATGACAACAATATTCAGTTTGTCAGCATCCACTTTGACAAACTTGCAGAAGTAAAATAAATTGGCCACACAATAGCACCAGTCCTTCTTTTCAAAGACATGTACGTACACAGAGAACACTTTTCTGTATCTCTTGCACATGCTCTCACTATTCACAAATCGCAAGGTCTAACCCTAAATCATGCATTTATTAACATTGGCAGTAAACTCTTTAAAGAAGGTTTGAGTTCCACAGCACTTTCACATCTGCATAAACTCAATGGTCTATTGCTAGTTAACTTTAATGAAGCTAGTCAACGCTGACATTCCTTGCATCCTAGAATACAACAGTCTACAGGCACTGTGCACCCCATCTAGATATGTAACCTGTACCTCAAAAAATAAAACTTTTAAAAGAAAACTAATATAAACAGAATGTACAACAGATCTCCAAACAATACTGCTAAAGAAACAATGACCAACTGTATCTCCATCAAATAATACCACCACAAAACTGTCTACTACAGACTTAACTGCACTTCCATCAGAAGAGAAAGACACATATATCTCTTCTCCCAAAAAATCTGCAAGCCTATCAAATGATCCAGGGACACAACTCTCTGGAGTAAATTGCTATGCAAATGTAACAATCAATCTTCTCTTCCAATTGCACAAATTGTTCACAACATTTACCTGAGCAGCTCAGACCAGTTGTGTTTGCAAATGCTCGTCTATCATAGAATTAGCACAAATAATCCTGAGAGCACTTACAGAGTATAGAGGAGCAGTTGCATGCCTCTGCAGGACAACCCACCCCCCTACGCCTATGTGTTGGAAGTCTAAAATCATGCCGTGTATGACACCAGCAGTTGTGGCAATACCGCTGAGTATATTCGAAAGAAGATACCCATTGCGACAACCCTATCAAATGTATCCCCAAAGAGACAACCATCTGAGGGAAGAACTCTCCAAAAGGAATATGAAAAAAAAGAAAAGAAAGAAGTCTGTGACATCATAAGAGAATATGAAAAACGATTGGCTGAATGATGAAGTAAAGAGTCAAACAAACTTTTAAATACAAAAAAGAAGATTACATGTGCACGAAGTGCTGCATAGAATTAACTGTTCAATAATTGTACAGCCGCTGAAACGCAAGTAGACTAAGGCATTATAGTAGCTGGCTATATGTAGTGAATAGAATGCAGGCGAATCGGCCACTGTGTAGAAGCAGGACATCGCTATCATACATATTAGTAAGCCAGGACCCATAAAGAAGAGTGGGAGAATTGTGTTGCAGCAAGAATAAGCTGAATTCATGGAGCTGCATGGTGAGGCTGTCTGGCCTGGTATCAAAACTGAAGCAGCCATGGTCAGCTATCTATTCTTAAAAGGAGTGAATGTGCGAAGGATAAATAATTGCCTGTTAAAGTGCAAAGTAAGAACACCAACAGTGCCAAGTTTTATTCATTTAAGACATTTGAAACCTGCAAATTGGACCAAATTGTGGTCTCCTGTCACGTGGGCCAAGGATGAAAATAGAGTCAAACTTGGAGTCCTACAACAATGATAGTGTGTACTCGTACTCCCATTTATTCCCAGAGACAAGGATACTTTGCAAGGCCAAGGTCAAAGACAATCTTCATGGCAGAATGCTTGGGTGATGAGAGATGATGGGCTAATTGGGTGGGCCCACCTCCCTGCACCTGGATCTAGGCTTACGTGCGGCTAAGTGAACCGAATGTTCCAGACATGGCACAAGTGTGCCAACCAATTATAGAGGTCGCATAACGAAGGACCTATTGTTTGGAGACCAATTTAAAAACGTGTACTTAATGGTTTTGAAGATGACATGTTTTAGAGGTATGCATATATTGTTCACCTGACAGTAGGCAGCCAATCACAATTCTAGTTCTTATGTAATGTATACTTAGATGTTCCCCTTAAGATTATCACAATCCCTAGTAGGTTTTCCATTATTTGCCACATACTGTGGCGTCACTTCTGACGTATTTTTAGCATACGGTCTATGTTTTGTAAAAAGATTGCGGAGAGAAATTGAGCAAACATCCGTGGATATCTGTTGTAACTCCCTATTTTAGATAATTGTTAATGAAACAGTATTTTGCCATATTCCTGAGTTGGTTCAGTTATTTGGACTCAAATGTTTCAGGTACAAGGCAAGAATTGGACTGCTGTGCAGGAATCGTAAAGTTTACCATAAACACACAAGAACCTCTTCCAGAATTCCTAATGTACTTACTACAATACTGAAAACCAAAAACGTCCCTTTAAATTAAATCTTCCAGATTTCATACACGTGGAAACATACATGCACTGTCTGCAACCATGTTTCACAAGCGAACAAGAGCACATCCCATTACCTATAATTACTATAGCCATATTACTACTGTGGTTATTGTGGCCAGTGGGCAGATTCTTGGCCAGATTCTAGACAGGAATCTGGCCACTGGCCACAATGACCACAATAGAATTAAACAATAACAAGCACATACAATACACCTTCAATTAACAAAACTCGCCCTGAACCCCTTACAATCAAAATGAACCCCAAAATTGAATGCGGACTCAGGCCGCACCTGCAAACCCCCTTTCCACCCATAAAAACAGTACCATATCATCTTTATTCCACTCCTCCACCCTTTCCAAGCTCTCTTTCAGCCATCAAATAACCTCAAATGTGTTTTTCAAGCTGTTCGTTCATGGCGTTGTCTGTGGACTACCGCAGTGTATGCAGAGCATGTGGCATTCACATTCCCTTTTCCACCCACAAAAACAGCTCCATATCATCTTTATTACACACCTCCACCCTTTCCAGCCTCTATATCAACCACCAAATAACCCCAAATGTGCTTTCCATACTATTTCCCCTACTGCGCTATCCGCAGAAACCTGCCGCTGTCTGTGGAATCAACATGGCAGCTGTTTGTAAAAATATGACGTACCTCACGCAGAAACCTGCCGCTGTCTGTGGAATCAACATGGCAGCTGTTTGTAAAAATATGACGTACCTCACGGTTTTCACCATCCAATCAGCAGACGTGTCTGATGTCTGCAGACATCACTTCAGGCCCTGATTGGTCCAGAGGGGTGTCCGCAGACCGAATAGGCAAGTGAGTCCACAGACCAGACCCAGATATCACTAATTTTGTTTGCATCATTTTTGGCTGTTTTGAAAAAAACGACTGGACGGAGTTGCACCAAATTTACAAAAGCACGCTTTTGGGACCAAGCCGCCACTCCTGTTGTGAATGTGGTGAAAATCCATCCAGCAGTTTGGGCTGTAGGCATGAGCAAATATTTGTTTCCATTACGTCTATGAGGATTTCCACAAATTCTGGGAGCCCCTATAACTTTGCCCCCCCTTGACGGAACTGCACCAATCTTTGCAGAATCATGCTGAGCGGGCAATATACTTTCTTTGAAAAGTTTGGTGAGGATTCCTGAAGGGGGTGCAAAGTTATAAGCTGCCCAAAAAGTGTTCTAGCTATGGGTTGTGTAACCCCAGGCCCTGTTATTACAGGACCTGCGGTAGCGCCCCTGTTGCCCAGTGGCTGCCATGAGGTCCATGGACATTGAACGCACCCGCTGATTGGTTGGTGAAAAGCGTGAGGTGCATCATATTTTCTGAAATACCCGCCAAGTTGGATCCGCGAACAGCCGCAATTGACCGCAGATGGAACAGTGGGGAAAAAGTCTCTTTGTTTAGGTGGAAGAAGAGCGTACAGTGGCGTGGTGGTCCGCAGACACCTTGGTAGTCCACGGGCAGAGTCTTGGCTGGACAGCCTGAGACACACATTTGGGGATACTTGGTGACTGAAAGAGGGCTTGGGGGGACAGCTTGGGTTATTTGGTTATTGAAAGAGGGCTTGGGTGGACAGCTTGAGACACACATTTGGGATTATTTTGTGACTGAAAGAGGGCTTTGTCAGGGTAGGGGATTGGAACCTAGATGATATGGGGATATTTTCATAGGTGAAAAATAGGGTTGGTGGTCCATTTCGATGTCTGCAGACGTCATTTGAATTTGGAGGTTCATGACAAGTTGTGGTGTGGTGGTTGTGACCAGTGGCCAGATTCTTGGGTGCATTGCCATATTATGCTGTGGTGATTGTGGCCAGTGGCTAGATTCTTGGTTGCATGGCCATCTCGCCACTGGCCACAACTATTATAATGATATGTGTACAGAAATGGAATCTGGCCACTGGATACAACCATTATAATAATATGTGTATAATAATTACAGACAATGTACGGGCAGTTTACAGTATTTGTATCATGGTGACATAATACAATTGAAGTGCAAGTAGTACTGATGATTTCTGTACCACTGGGGGTACAGGCTGAGTTTGTTGTACATGTTAATGAAAGAGAAATATTTGCTTTTTTCTCTGTGAAAAAATACAGTATAATATGTTAGGCAGGATAGTATACAATGCCTCATTGCATACAATGTCCCATATTCATGTACTTTTTAGACCCTCATAATTAGTACATCCCAAGTAGTATGTTTGAAACAACATGACTGTGTGTTCTGCACAGTTGCTGTTTCTGATTGCATAATCATTGGAAGAAAAAAAAAATCCATACAGGATTAAACAAACTACATTTATGTGGCTTTACCTTTCACAGTGTGTTTGTTTCTAGTGTGCAGTACTTCAGGGAAAATGTAAAGTGCAGAAATATGTGTATTTGTTGTTACAAGCAGTGATGCAGTATGAAGAATCATAATGGTGTATTTTCAATGAAGTGTAATGAAGGATATTTTTTAAGTACTTGGATACCAGTTGGTGTATTCTAACTGTTCATAGTTTTGTAGTTCTGAAGGGTATTTTTTGAAACAGTTAAATACCTGTCAGCGTATTCTAACTATTTTGGTATTCAAAAGTAGCATTGCAGTATTATGGATGCAATTAGATACCAGTTTGTTTATTCTAACTGTTGATAGTTTGATAGTTTTGAAGGGTATTTTTTGAAGCAGTTCGATATCTGTTGGCATATTCTAACTATTTTGCTATTCAAAAGTAGCATTGCAGTAATATGGATGCAGTTAGATACCAGTTGGTGTATCCTAACTGTTCATAGTTTTGAAGGGTATTTTTTGAAGCAGTTCGATACCTGTTGGTCCATTCTAACTATTTTGCTATTCAAAAGTAGCATTACAGTACTATGGATGCAGTTAGATACAAGTTGGTGTATTCTAACTGTTGATAGTTCTACACGTCAGTGACTAAACTTTGTAGACCCTCATAATCAGTGCATTGTAAGTACCATGTTTGAAACAACATTACTGTGTGTTCTGCACAGTTCTTTTTTCTGTTTGCGTAATCATTGGGCCATTGGTAAAAACAAATCTATACAGCATTAAACAAAAGTACTACATTTATGTGAGTTTATCTTTCACAGTATGTTTGTTTAAAGTGTGCACTACTTAAGGGAATGCTTAACGTGCACGAACTATTGATAGTTTCACATGTCAGTGACTACATTTAGGTTTAAGGAATATTAAGTAGGCATTTGTTAGATTTGCTGGTAAACTCTGTTTTACAGTAACTGAAGTATTGTTGCATTCAAAACAAAAACATCTTTTTTTAATGTATGCAGTATAGTGACCTGCAGTGTTTTTGGGACCTGTTTTTGGTACCATCTGCGTTGCAGCTTAAAAGCATTACTGTCAGATATTGGCTATATGAGTTTATTTGCAAGGTGGAATGATTGTCTGAATTGCAAAAAGTGCATAATATGGAATGATTTGCATTTTGCACCAGCTGATGAAATGGAATGGATTCACAGTTTGGTATAGATACATACACAAATTGTTGATTAGGGATTTGCTCTTGTGAAACATGGTTGCAGAGAGTGTAAGTATGTTTCCAAATGTATGAAATCTGAACAATTTCATTAATAGGCATGTTTTATAGTTTCCAGTACTTGCAGTAAGTACATTAGAAATTCCTGTGGATCTTCCTGTGTGTTTATGGTGAATTTTACCATTCCTGCACAGTAGTCCAATTCTTGCCTTATTCCTGAGACACTGTAATTGTTGTCAGGATTACTTGTGGCATTTCTATGAAGGACGAGCATTTGCAAACACAACTGCTCTGAGCTTTTCAAGTAAATGTTTTGAACAATTGGTGGAAATTGGAACAGAAGATGGCTACATTTACATAGAAATTTACACCTGTTGTTTTGGAAAATGTAAATGGACCGGAGAGTTCTGTCTTTGTGTCATTTGCTGGAGCTCCACTTGTTGTTGTACAAGAAATATTTCTCTTTATATCCGCTGATGGATGTGCAGTTGTGCTTGCACTAGATAGTTTTGTGGTTGCAACGCTTGATGGAGTAGCAGTTGTTTTTTGTTTCTTTGGTGGTACTGTTGGGAGATCCCTTATAAGTTCTATTTGCATTCATTTTCTTTTTAAAACTGTACCTTTTTTAAGTACATATCTAGATGGGGTGTGTGGAGTGCACATAGTCTGCTGTACTGTAGGATAATAAGGAATGTCAGCCTTGAATTTGATTGCATAAAAATTGACTAGAAATAGTCCTTTGAGTGTACGTAGATGTGATAGTGCTACATAACTCATACCTTCTTTAAAGACTGTGCTGCCAATGTCAATCAATGCTTGATCTAGGGTTAGACTTTGTAATTTGTGAATAGTGACTGCATATGCAAGAGACAGAGAGAAGTGGTGTCTACGTACATGCATGTCCTTGAAAAGAAGGAATTGTGCTGTTGAGAGTCCTATCCTTTTAATTTCTGAAAGTTTGGCAAAATGCATGTTGACAAACTGGATGTTGTTGTCAGGTGGATACATCTGGAAGCCAACAACTGTACCAATTGCTTCATTGACTAAACCATGCTCCATATCAAGGTTACATTTTAGAATTACTCAGCAGTGTAAAACAGCATTAACATTTTCTCCAAACCAGCTGTGCTGGAGTTATGTTTTTCTAAGCTACTTAGTCATGCTGTTGCTTGTTGACACATAAGGAGTGTCATGCCATGCACTTCCAGTTTGACTGTGGAGCTAATGTGCACTGTTGGATGAATTTCTTTTTTTAACATTGTCTCATTGAATTGAGCACAGCTGGCTAGGGTTGGCATTAATGACATGCATTTTACATTTTTTTTGCTAATTGTTCCATGACATCAGGAGCAGATGTGTTATGCCCATAGTCTATTTAAGATGGATTGTGCATCTTTAGAAAGAAGACCAGTTCTAATGCTTTTTAAAATTTAGCATAGGTGAGATCTGCAGACTGGTGTCCGGACCTTTCGTCGAAAGACATTTCGTCGAAAGTCATTTGGTCGACGGAATTTGGTCAAAAACCAAATGGTCGAATTTTTTATTTTATTTATATATATATTTTTTAGGTTTTAGTTTAGGGAAAAAAAGGGTTTTTTAGAAAAAAAAGGGGTTGGGGGGACCCCAAAAAAAAAAAAAAAGTGAAAATAAAAAAAAATAAAAATACAACCATTTGGTTTTCGACCAAATGGTTTTGACCAAATGTCCTGTCGACCATTTGTTTTCGATGAAATGTCTGGTAACCCTGCAGACTGATGCATGTTTTGAGTTAGTTCTCTGTATTTGAAATGTTGCCAGATATTTACTTTTCCTATGCTGCCAAGTGTGCTACAGCACTGTTTGTGTCCTAATGTTCAAATAGGTTCACCTTTCACTGGTGTGTTTTCCTTCAAAGAGTTCTTCTTAGTCCATTTTAAGGACTTCTTCCAATCTGAGGTGAATCAAAGCCCACATGAGGTTGGAAACCATGCCTACCTCATCTATTAGGAGCATTTCCATTTGGTTCAGAATTCTGCATACTTTGTAGGCAGCTACGCCTGTGGGCCTGTTACAACAGCTGAAAGGTTGTTGTTTGTTAAGTTTTGGAGGAATTTGCTGATCATTTTAATTAAGAATGATTTTATAGAACCAGCTTCACCACTTACATAGAGGATCAGCTACAAGTTTTACTTTCATGCTTCAAACCATGTATTCTTCAGTCACTTCTAGGTAAAGGTTGCTTATCATTTAGCTGTGATTTCAGCACTGACAAGTTTTCATCTGATTGTTCATATTGATATATAGTATTTTCTACTTCTGTCATGGCTATTTCTGCTTCTGTCATGAACCGTCGGATACGTCCCTTTTGGACTTCCTGGTCCTTGACACATCGGGGCTTACACTCTGCTGTACTTCCAACATGGCCGTTAAACAAAGAACACTGTCTACCAGCTTTCACGTCAGACGTAGCACGTTCTATAAAGAAGCCACGCCCCGCGGCCCCGTGCGTCTCAACGCTACTGATCGCTGTGGCTAGACGTGTGCGCCGTAGTTCGCCTTCGCTGAACTCTGTAGTTCCTGGTTCCCAGACCCTCGCTTCCTCCTTCTCTCTTCCCTTCCTCCTTATCCTGTCTTACATCCTGGATTCTGTGTACCCGCCTCCGAGTACACCTCCTTCATTCCCTGGACTTCCTGGAGATTCCTGGCGATCCTGGACGTAGAACACTGAACGCACGCTGGAACCTGAAGACGCCCGTACGGGGTTGTACAAAACCCGAACCGTACGCAAGAAGACTCCTTCCAAGAATTCCAGGAAACATCGAACTCAGGTGAGAAAGGGGGAAACCTGTGACAGCTTTGTTTAGAATGGGTGGCTCTCC
Organism: Ambystoma mexicanum; assembly: GCF_040938575.1. Classification (NCBI taxonomy): domain Eukaryota; kingdom Metazoa; phylum Chordata; class Amphibia; order Caudata; family Ambystomatidae; genus Ambystoma; species Ambystoma mexicanum. Next base: position 266,364,161 of record NC_090940.1, read on the forward strand.
TCATGGTTCTTGGCTTCCGGTAAGAGAAGTTTGACTGCCCTCCGAAGTGTCTTCATCTAGTTGTGCTTGAACTTCTTCCTCTTGTTGGCGTTCATTGTCCAACTTCTTTTTGTATTGCTTGAAATTGATGTTTGCTATACTGCTTTCATTTGCATTGAATGCAGCCTGAAATGAGTCATGGTTGCCTAATAAATGCTTTTCTTTTCTCCATGGTTTAACAAGTTGCAGTATGGCCAACTAGTAAAGTTCTCTATGTTGAGGCGTTTTAAAGGATAATTTTATATGATTATTTAGGCTGAGTTTGGTAAGTTTGGCGAGGCTTCCTTCACAAGTTGAGACCATGCATTTTCATCTGGTTTCACATTATTTTTATACGAGAAGTTTTGGGCTATGTGGTACAGGTACATGTTTTCCAAGCAGTATAAGATGGCGATTCTGGTCACCTTAAAATGGCCTCACTCTAGTTGAACTAATAGCTACGTAATAACTAATGAATATATATTCTTAACACTGTAAATGAGGTGGTTGGTCTTCGGCCAACCAATTATCATTCATTTCCGGACCCTCAAGGGGTGTTTGGTTTTTCTGGACTGACACGGCGGCAGGCGGAAGAGGCACGGCTCACTATGGTCAGGGCGGAGAACTCCATGCGCAGGGTGTTGAGGCGGGCTGAGTGCCTTGAGGCAACTCCCAGGGAGTTGGAGGAGGCCATGGCTGCATCCCTGCGAGACCTCGGGGCCAGGAAAGAGGCCCGCCTCCGGGACATTGAAGAGGAGTTCGATGATGCCCTGGCCCAGAACTTCAACAAGTGAGCCGTTGGACTTGCCCGCCGCCTTTGAAAATAGTTCAGTAGTTGTAAGTTTCCTTTCAATTTTTTTTTCCTCCGGGGCGTATGGACTATGCCCCGCCTTTTTGTATATAGTTATTTATTAGGTAGGATTTAGGTTAGGTTTCCTTTGGATTGTTGGGCTCATGGACCCTTGGATGTTCATTTGTAAATAGTTTTGGACCTGGATTTCATTTTCTTGGACCCATAGTGGAATACTTTTATTTTTTAAAACTCTGATTTTTGTTTGATGGACGGACCCATTGAAGCCTTTTTCGTTTGGATAGTTATTGGTTACAGCATTCATTTTTGTTTTTCATTTTTGGACTTCCGGACTTGGAATATTTTTTTTCATTATTGTGAGCTTTTGTTTTATTCATTTGGTTTATTCTTCAATACACTTTTTTTTAATACTTTACTTATGTGGTAATCTCTCATTTGTTTTGTGCATGTCACTATGTGGTTTTTCACAGTCATGTGTCGCCATTGTGTGGGTCTGAGGGACATGTATTCACGGGCATGCTGCTTATTTATTTTCTATCATGACATTGGAAATTCATTGTGGAGTGGATGGAATGCTTGGTTGGGTGTTTGGACTAGGGTGGCGTGGGGTGGGATTTGGGTGGCCATAAGGGCCATGGGTCTGGAGTGTGATGACGTGTCGGGTCGGGGGACATGAGTCGGGGCCTGCTGGCAGGTGCCCATCATGGGTGGGGGACATGAGTTGGGGCATGCTGGCAGGTGCCCGTCAATGATGGGTGGGTGGGGGACATGAGTCGGGGCCTGCTGGCAGGTGCCCGTCAATTGGTGACGGACATGAGTCTGGGCCTGCTGGTAGGTCCCCGTCTCTGGTTGGTGGGTCGGTGGGTGGGTGACATGAGTCGGGGTCTGCTGGCAGATGCCCGTCAATGGTGGGTGGGTGGTTGGGTGGGGGACATGAGTCGGGGCCTGCTGGCAGGTGCCGTCAATGGTGGGTGCATGGGTGTCTGGGGGACATGAGTCGGGGCCTGCTGGCAGGTGCCCATCAATGGTTTGGAGGACATGAGTCGGGGCCTGCTGGCAGGTGTCCGTCAATGGTAGGAGGGGGGGTGGATGGGGGACATGAGTCGGGGCACATAAGTGCGCTCACAAGTGCATGGTGCCATGTGAGATGCCTGCAGGGCATGTGAGGGGTGTAGGGTAGTCCCCTGTGGTGTGGGCTGCCTGCAGGGCATGTGGAGGGGGAAAGGGCACACCCGCGAGGGGACACAATGCCAAATTGGTGTGGGAAACTTCCTGCACACCCCCGAAATACACATACCCCGCTGGCCCAAGGCCTATCGCGTGTGAAACTTCCTGCGTACCCCCGACATACACGTACCCTGCTCGCCCAAGGCCTATCGCATGTGAAACTTCCCGCACACCCCCAAAATACACGTACCCCGCTTGCCCAAGGCCTATCGCGTGTGAAACATCCCGCGCACCCCTGAAATACATGTACCCCTCTGGCCCAAGGCCTATCGCATGTGAAACTTCCCGTGCCCCCCCAAAATACACGTACCCCGCTGGCCCAAGGCCTATCGCGTGTGAAACTTCCCGTGCACCCCCGAAATACATGTACCCCGCTGGCCCAAGGCCTATCGCGTGTGAAACTTCCTGCACACTCCCGAAATACACGTACCCCGCTGACCCAAGGCTTATCGCGTGTGAAACTTCCCATACTCCCCCGAAATACACACAGGCATCCCAACCACCCTGGGCTTGCCCCAGAGGCACCCCACTCACCCTCCCCAAGCCACGCAGGTACTTCAACCACCCTGGGCATGCCCAACAGGCACCCCATCACCCTCCCCAAGCCCTGCAGGCAGCCCATCCACCCTGGGCATGCCCACACCACAGAGGGTACTTTTTTCTATGCAATTTACCTGGCGCCAGCGGGGTACACGTATTCTGAGGGGTGCGCAAGTACATTTTCACGTGTTTTGGCTGCTTTGAGCAGGGTACGCGTAGGATTTTCACGCGATTACAGTGCAGCAGCCCTGTAAGCTGGTCCAGGGTTAGCACAGCCCTTTGCACTGCATTGGAGATTTCAATGGCTTTTCCTTGCGCAAGGGGCGTTCTTGGGGGCGTAACTGGCACTGCGGGATGTTCGCTGCGCCAGCGCTCAAAATGGCTTGGAAATTCCATGAATATGCAGTGCGTCAGAATGCTGTTTAGCGCACAAGGCTGGCGTACCCTGGCACAAGCTCCCTCTCTGCGCTGCTCGCGTGCGCTGCCTCTGTGCTGAAATCTATTAATTACCCCCTTAGTGTTCAGATTTTCCATCCATATAAGGCTATGCCTGTTAAATGGTCTGCAGCTTCACAGCATCCACATTCTCTATGGGACAGCATTTGTATGCCAAAGCTGTACAATTTTTGCAACAGTGTTTTGTCGAATAATATGTCATCCCAGAGGTATTTTAGCTCTATTTTCTCAGCTTTGGTCAGATAGGCTGTGACATTTCTTGCAACAGCAGTGGAATTGTCTGCAATATTTTCTTTTATTTTATTTATTTATTGCATTTGTTGTACGCCCAAACCCAAGGGTATCACGGTGTGGTTACAGGAGAATACTTCACTTTAAGGTTACATAAGATATGCATGCTTAATCTTAGCTGTTACAAATACAGACATTGCAGCAGTTACATATGTGATATTTACATGGTTAGTACATAGGACCACAGTACTCAGTATTTATTAAAGAGCCAGGTTTTCAGTAATTTCTTAAATTTGCTCAGTATGGGTTTGTTGCTGATATAGGAAGGGTGAGAATTCCAAATTCTAGGAGCTGCAACTGTGAAGCTAGAGTTGCCTTTTCTTGCGTTGTTAAAGCGTGGGACTTGTAGCTGTAGCTTTGTATTAGATATAAAGCATCTGGTTGTACCTTTGCGGTTTAAACAGTTGTTAAGGTAGGAAGGTGCATTACCTGTGACATATTTATGAGTGACTGAGAGAGTTTTGTGGAGTATCCTGGCTTGGATGGGTAAACAGTGTGCCTCTCTCCTATGGTGCAAGATGTGGTCCCTTTCGCTTATACCTTGGGCTGCTCTTATTGCTTTGTCCTATCAGGAAGGCATATATTCGATTTAGATTTAATCTTTATCATACTAGAGACAGAACTAAGAACTGGCGAACAAATGCCACCACATTTGCTGTGGGATGTCGATTTGATGAATGTAATGAACCACACGAAACATTGAAGCATTTCCTACTCTATTGTCCCCATTTTAAAAAAATTCGTACAGCAAGATTTATGAAATTTGTTGATATAGGGTTTGAGGATTGCCTCGAGTTTTTATGGTCTCGTATGATGCAAGGAGCTCACAACCGTCTAATTTATGAATTAGTAAGCTTTTGTAAGCATATAGAAAAAGAACTTATTTTGAGTGGAGAATGAAATGCTTAGATGGTAAATTGATTGGTATATTTTCTCTTGCACCTGTATTTTAAATTGTATTTTAAAGTATTGTGTGCTAATGTAAAATAATGTAATTTTAAATGTTTAAATTTTTTTCTTTACATGGATTTTAACTTGTTCTTTTGCAAAGGTTCTACTCGAAATTATTCTTGTAAATGAACTAAATGCAAATAAAAAAAAAAAAAAAATTGCTTTGTTCTGAAGAAATTGCATTTTGTTGATGTTTTTTATTGAAGTGCCTAAGAGGAGTATGTTACAGTAATCTAATTTAGATAAGATAAGGGCACTGGCTAGTGTGATGCAATTTTGTTGCGTGAGGAAGGGGTGACTTAGTGTGATGAGTTTATTGGTGTAGACTGTCTGTAGTTGAGGCAAGGGCGCTGATGTGTTTACCCATGGTGAGACTTAAATCTAAATAAACTCCTAGGGTTTTTACTTGATTTGATATTGGGATGGGTGTTTTGTCGATGACTATGGAGTTGTATAGTGTGTGAAGCTTGGCTAAACAAGCAGGTGAGCCTACTATGAGGATCTCAGTTTTTTCTCCATTTAGGCATAGACTATTAGCTGCCATCCAGTTTTGGATGATGGCATATATTTTATTCACACAGATTGTATCCTGATCTAAGTTACCTGAGATGGGGATAAGTATTTGTGTGTCATCGGCAAAGTTTGTTTAGATAACTCCCATTGCGTCTAGTGCTGCAAAAAGCAGTTTGGTATATGCATTATATAGTGTAGGGGAAAGACAGGATTTTTGGGGGACTCCCAGGGGGACTATGATGGGGTTGGCTGCTGTGTCTCCTATGGCTACTCTTGAGGTCGGATCTGACAGAAAGGATTTGATCCAAGTAGTCGCTTCCTTGGAGAAGTGAAAGTTGTTTGCGAGGGTAAGGCATAGTTTGTTATGGTCCACTAAATCATACTCCGCAGATAGGTCAAGTAGAAGTAGTATACACAGGTTTCCTGATCCCTAACTGCGTCCATTTGATTTTTTAGATCCAGCAGCGCTGTTTCAGTGTTGTGACCCGGGCGAAAGCCTGATTGTCTGTCACCTAATAGCTTGTTGTTTTCAAGGTGGGCTTGGACTTGAGTATAAGCAATTTTATCTATGATTTTCAGAAGGAAAGGGACCGTGGTAATGGGTCTGTAGTTGGTGGGGATTGTGGCATCTAGTGAAGTTTTTTTGAGGAGGGGGGTGACCCATGCTTCCTTGATACAGGCAGGTCTGAGGCGTTTATGAAATGAGTAATGGTTGGTGCTAGGGATGGTGCACACCCCTTGACTAGTTTAGCAGGGAAGATGTCACCTTTACAATTAGAGGGTTTAAGTGTGGCTATCGTTTTTAGTACTTGTTCTGAGGTCACTGGTGTAAAGTAGAAGTCTGGAATATTAGCTATGGGTGAAGTTGTGGTTAATTCGGCAACGGGGCCTACTATTATTTTTTGGGCTTCAATTTTATTTTGTAGTGTGTTAATTTTGGATGCTAGGGCATCTTGAATAGTGGAACACCAAACTTTGTTTACTACAACTGTACTTGGTGGGTGAATAGGAGTTTCTAATTCTTTAATAATGGTGAACAGCTCTTTGCTGTTGGAGGAAGCATTCGTGATACGTGTATTGAATGAATTGGCTTTCTGAGTGTACACTTCAGTTTTGTATGTTTTAGCAACTGTTTGGAGTTCTTTTTTGAGTTCCATGGTGGGGTTTTTCCTGGTCAGGTGTTCTAATGCTCTTTTTTTTCTCCTGAGTTTGATGAGGTCCTCATTGAACCAGGAATTGCTGGGATTGAGTTTAGGCCGTTTAGCTCTGAGGGGAGCTATTACATCAATTGCTGACTGTAGGCAAATATGATAATGTAAGGCGATGATTTCTGGGTTGTGCATGGACGGAGGTTTATTATTTAGTAAGTTGTTTAGCAGCAGTGATACCTTTTCTGAAGTCAGTTTCCTAGTGTTTCTCATCATGGTAGGTAGCATGCGAGGGATGGGAGGCAAGGGGTCATTCACTGTGGTGATGTCGAAAGTGATTAGGGAGTGATCGGTCCAAGATAGATTCGTCCTTTGACATGAGTTGGGGCATTAACAATGTGTTTAATTTGCATTTCTAGGAGTGCATAATTAAAAGCTGTGGCTTTGTTGTCCGTTAGGTCGTTATATCCCAGATTGATATCACCTAGTAGGATACATTTTGTGTTGGGTTTGATCACCGGGGATATGAGTAAGGGTAGTTCGATATCTGGGTTGTTAGTAGTGTTTGGCTTTCTATACACTAGAAGGAAATTAACAGTGGTTTTCAGGTCGATGGCTAGTTTTAACATTAGGAGTTATAGCCTGGTAGCAGATCTGTTTTACATTCTCTGAACTTAAGTGATGTTTTAAAAATAATGGCAAATCCACCTTCCGTGGTTTCTTGTCGGTCAGCTCTGGGAATGGCTAGAGATAGCCGTGGGCCTGAGGCTGTATGGAGCCAAGTTTCGGTTATGGCAATAAAGTCTAGTTTGTGTTCGAGGATGAGATCATGGATGTCAATGGTGTGTGCGCATAAGGATCTGGCATTTAGTAGTGCCCCTGGTAGTGCTTTGGTACTGGGTTGCTGGGTGGGGGTGTGTGTGGGGGTGTGGAATGTAGGGTAAGACACTGGTGGGTTGAATGTTTGGTGTTGGGTTTAATCTGAATCTGGATACTTTGGCTGATAGTTTTTTGTGTAGTGAATGCATGTAGGCTAGGAGTGGTATTGGGTGAGTGTTAAGGTAGCTTGGTGGTGGGTGAAGATAGTCTGTAATTTCTTTGGGCACAAGGCATCGGTCTGGTACGTGGATGTGCTGTGTGTGTTCTACTGGATAGTCGAATGTAGGGGGGTGTACCTATGACATAGGAGTGGTGTGGGTGGCAAGTGTGGTAGCAGTAAATGCTGGAGTCTTGGGTAGGAAGGGCGAGGGACATGGTAGCAAATGGTGTCTGGGGCAGAAAAGGCGTGCTAGACCTGTGCATATCTGGATGTATGAGCCATTGGTACACTTCGAGGAGATTTGCGGAAGATGTGTTATTATTGTCATCTTAAATGTAACTTGGTTATGTTGCAGGTTGTGTGGTCTTGGTGGAAAACTGGAGGTCAGTAATGTGCATACTATTGCAATGGCGGACAGCGCTATTTTTAGAAACAGAATTCTTCAGTTTGCTGTGCCTAAGTATAGATGGCCTGTGGTGTGGCTTGGTGTAGGATACAGAAGGCTAGTCATGATCAGTAGTGGAATCAATATTTCTTACTAGGTAAACTGATCATAGTTAGCAATTTTGTGTTTGAGGATCTAATGTGGGGGTAATGCACTGGTATATATATTGTATGTCTATATTTGCATTCCACAAGAGGGCAATGATTGCATTGTAATCATTGATGTACTTTGAAGCTTCGTTTATTTTAATGCTGTATGTGTTTTTGGGTTATTTGCCTTTCACAATGCGTCTAACAGAAGACATCAAGCTGTTTAATTGTCCTTTTGCTGACACTAGTCTAGGGAAACCAAAGCGGCATTTGGTGTAGTATCTAACTCTGTTTTTATATCTGCATCTGCAGTATTTGCCACACTTATATTTTTGGAAGTGTAAAATTTGTGTAGGTAGCTCAGTATGTGTGGATTCTGAAGGGATGTCACAGGATATGTATTTGTGAAGAAACTGATAAACAATGGCATGATTATCATGACTAAAGCATGTGGACATGTGGCACACCTTCGGATTGATATTCTCTTCTCCAAAAGAAGTATTGCACTTCTCCGAGAGGAGGGATCCTTTTATTACAGATGAAGTGCAGCATGGCAATAAAGCAGTGGTGAAAGTATCTTGCTACATCTACAGGGTCAAGAGAACAGAGTTCTCCTGGTGTTTTTGAGTCTATTCCTTCTTTATTTTGGTTTGCTATGTGTAACAAGTCGTGCAAGTCATCACATGCATATTCTGTACAACTTAAAGTACCAAACCATGTGGCTGGGCCGAAGTTCCTTAGCATACAACATACACCAGTGTGATGTCGGAAACAGTATTCCTTTGTACCATGCATGTTTGCCAAGAGATTTGTGATACTTGACTGCAAAACTTCATCTTTGTGTTTGTAACGCTCACCCGTTATCCACGGGGATGTCCCTCAGCCTGTTCTGACCTCTTATGACCTCGAACCCTTCCCTGGAGGCTATTCGACTGGAGACTGGGCCTTGTTTTCTTGGATAGTGTGCTCTCCATCCTGCTTTCAGCGCAGCGGCGCATTGATTGATACGGGCTTGTTGCTGCCTAGTTACTTCACTGGCAAGAGTCCGACAGGTAAGTATAATGAGTCTTTTGAACAGTTCTCTAACTTCGTTCCTTTCCTTCCTTAGATGAACGCCAGCGTCCGGGGATGGCGGCGTGCTGCTGGGATGAGTAGCGCTGAAGGTGAGTGAGAGAGCGATGCACACCTTTCGTATTTGTATTGAACTGAGTTTTTTTTCTGTGTCTTTTAAGTGCCGCAACGTTTTCAGCGTGGATGCCGGTTATGAAGAACAAATGCAGTGAGTAAGTGCGGTATGCGGCACCTCTAGATGTTTCCACGCTAACCTGGAGTGTCTTTTCCCTCTTGCAGATGAATGAGAAGTTCCGGAGACAGAGTTCCCCCAGAGTGGCTGGGAGTCAGGTAAGCGTTTGAAGCTCGAACAGTATTTAAAATAAGTGAAGATTTGCAGAATGCTTACTAATACGTTTTTTCTGTTCTTTTCCCTTTTCCTTAGGAAGCAGCGTGCCGGGATGGGAATGACACCGCCGAAGATGCCCGCAGAACAGAAGGAGAGATGAATGATGGGCAGAAGCGCTGCAAGGTAAGGCTGTTCCTAACAGTGTTCTTGTTCTTGCAGGAGCTGAGTACAGAAGAAAGATACAGGCATACTGGAGACCGATCCGAACACGGTGAGTGTCACGCTGCAGGTGCAGAAAACGCAGAGCATGTTTCTCAGCCTGGGCATGGCTTAAATAGTCTCTGGGTATCCCAGGTGCCTCTGGGCTGAACCACACCCAAAAGACTAGACTGCACATGCAGTTCTGGGAACCGAAATATGTGGGGGCATCCATCTTGTCCCCATCAATGCACTACAAGTTCAATCCCCAATGTTATCCTATGGGAGTGAGTGAGTCTGGTGCCACAAGCGCCAAGTCTGACTCCAAGTGGGTCTTTGGAGGGATGGAGAGGCCCTTGAGGGCCATGTAGGTGATTGTGGCCTGGCTCCAGCCTGACATCTTGGAGGGCTGGGGACATGAGGGGCAGGAATCATGACAGCACTCCCCCCCAAGGCCCTTCTCAAGGTGGCTCTTCTGTCTGGTCCTGGTTTGGTTGGATGGTTTTGATGAAATCGTCTAAGCAAGCGAGGTGCATAGATGTACTCACAAGGCTCCCATGTCCTGTATTGTTGACCATACCCCTTCCAGTCTACTAAGTAGTGTAATTTGAATCTGACGTACTTTGAATCTAGGATGTCCTTGACTTCTAATTCTGGCTCCCCGGCGACTACTACTGGCTGCGATGACATTGCTACGCGGGTCCCAGGTTGAACAGATTTAAGGAGAGACACGTGGAACACAGGATGAATCTGCATGTTTGACAGCAAAGCTAGTCTGACCGCCACAGGATTTATCACGGAGGTGACGGTGAATGAACCCAGGTATCTTGGACAGAAAGTTTGGGTTCCTTTAATGGACACGTGTTTAGACGCCAGCCAGACTTTGTCTCCCACTTGGTAGTTGGGGGCCTTTGCTCGGTGTTGATCAGCAAACTTATTTTGGTGTTTCTTATCTTGAAGTAGGTGTTCAGCTGCCCTTTTAAAGGTTTAAGAAGTGGTCGTGTGCAAGGTTTTGACTGCTGGCATTTCCAGGGTTGTAGGAAAGTCCAACTCAGAAGTACGTGGGTGCCTGCCATACATGGTATAAAAGGGTGTCTGCCCAGTGCTGTTGTGTAGGGAATTATTATAGGTATATTCAGCTATCGATAATTGGCCGAACCAGCTTCCTTCAGCTTGGTGTAACATGCCACGCAGATACTGCTCGAGCGTCTGATTTGTCCTCTCAGTTTGACCATCCGTTTGGGGATGGTGACTGGTGGATTGCTGGATGTCGATCTGGGCCATAGAGCTGCATTTTCTCCAGAAGCTAGATACAAACTGAGTACCTCGGTCTGAGACCAAAACTGAAGGAAACCCATGGACCCGTACGATGCCTTCAAGAAATACCTTTGCCAGAGTGGAAGCATTTGGGAGCCCCTTAAAAGGAATTAAATGTGCCATTTTTGAAAATAGGTCCACGACCACAAGAATAGTGTTAAACCCTTGACTGGGTGCTAAGTCAGTAATAAAATCGAGGGACAACGTGTGCCAGGGTGCTGGTGGGATTTCCAATGGTTGTAATAGCCCAGCAGGTTTCTGCTTGGAAGACTTGTTTTGAGCACACACTCCACAAGATAGGATGAATTGGATAATGTATTTACGCCACGTTGGCCACCAATAATTTCGTTTTACCTTGGCTAGGGTTTTAGTGATTCCGGGGTAGCCCTCGATCAAGGAATCATGATAACCGGACATGACTTGTTCTCGTAGTTCTTGGTTTGGTAAGAATAAACGATTCCTGAAGTAGGGAAACTGATCTTTTATCATGTAATGTTCTCCTTGCGCACTCCATGCTTGTAATTGCTCCGGATTCATCAGGTTTTGGATTTCTTCATGTAATTCTTTCTGAGTTATGGTTGCTGTGATTCCAAGGAGCTTGTCACTCGGGATGATGGCTATTGGGTCATGCGTCTGATACCCTTGCTCTTCCACCCCCATACGTGAAAGGGCATCGGCCTTCCCGTTTTTCACCCCTGGTCGAAACGTAATCACGTAGTCATATTCAGCAAAAAAAAGAGCCCAACGTAGTTGTCGTGAGGATTGGGCCTTTGCCGTTTTTAGGTACTGGAGGTCCCGGTGGTCAGTTATTACGGTGATTGTGTGTCTGGCGCCCAAGAGGTAGTGCCGCCATGCCTTAAAGGCTGACTTAATGGCCAGGAGTTCTTTGTCTGTGATAGCGTAATTGAGTTCAGGGGGTGTGATTTTACGCGACCAGAAGGCAACAGGGTATAACTGGCCCGTTTTGGGGTCCTTTTGTGAGAGGACGGTTCCCATAACCATGCTTGAGGCGTCCGTTTCCACCAGGTATGGTAGATCAGGGCGAGGGCGGCATAAGATTGGGGCAGATGTGAATCTTGCTTTGAGTTCCTGGAAAGCCTCCTTGGCTTTTTTTGTCCACTGGAACTTTTTGTTGCTTTTCCTTAGTAATGACATGATGGGATGCACGATTTGCGAAAATCCTGGGATGAACCAGCGGTAGAAGTTTGAAAAACCCTGCATTCTTTGAACCCCCTTGAATGAATTTGGGGATGGCCAGTTCAGGATAGCATCTACCTTGTGTACATCCATTCGGATTCCATTTGGGCTGAGAATAAAGCCCAGGAATTCCACCTCGGAGACATGGAATGTGCACTTTTCGAGCTTGGCGTAGAGCTGGTGTTGACAGAGTTTCTCCAATACGGATCGGACGTGTTTAACGTGGTCCTGCTTTGATGCGGAATATACTAGGATATCGTCGATGTACACTAGAGCACAGACATCAATCAATTACCGTAGGACATCGTTCATGAAGTATTGAAATGCAGCAGGCGCATTGCAAAGGCCAAAGGGCATAACTTGACATTCTTACAAGCCGTATTTGGTGCAAAAAGCGGTTTTCCATTCGTCCCCCTGTTTTACGCGAACAAGGTGATATGCCCCCTCAGGTCTAGTTTTGTGTAGATTTGGGCATCTTTGACTCGATCAAGCAATTCAGGGATCAGTGGCAGGGGGTAGCGTTTTTTTACGGTAATCTGGTTCAGTGCGTGATAGTCGATGCACATTCTCAAGTCCCCCTCCTTTTTCGGTACGAAGAATAGAGGACTGGCTGCTGGAGACTTCGAGGGATGGATGGACCCGTTGGCTAGGTATTGGTCAAGATAGGCCATCAGGTGCTGGTTTTCTGGTTCCGTGAGTGCGTAAATTCACCCACAAGGGATTTGTGCGTCGGGTATCAGGTCGATTTGGCAATCATATGGTCTAAGCGGTGGCAGGGTATTAGCCTGTTCTTTCTGAAAGACATCTTGAAAGTCCTGGTATTCACTTGGTAGGGTGCCGATTGCCACAGTCACAAGCGTGGAGGTTCTGGCGTCTATTGGTAGTTTCTCTTGGCGATAACATATGTGGGCGCAAGTCTCGGGAAAGGCCAATTCTTTTGCTCGCCAATCGATTTGAGGATTGTGAGCTACCAACCATGGCATTCCCAAAATCAACCGGAACTGTGGTGCCTTATGAGGTCGAAAACAATAGATTCTTGGTGTCCATCCTGGCACAGAAGGGTTAAAGCTGCAGTGCATTGGGATACTGGACCAGAAGCTATTTCCGTATCGTTGACAGTCGTAACAGTGTCGGTGGTTGATTTAGGGTGTAACGGAAGCCCCATCTTTGCCACAAGATACTGGTCAATGTAATTCCCAACGGCTCCACTGTCTATGTACGCTCTTACTGCGTGCATCGAAGATGGTTGTTGGTGATTGATCAAGACCACAGATAGTGCAAAAGGGGAGGTCTGTAGTTCACTTTCTTCGCTCGACAAGTGGACCCCTACAGTTGCTGGGCTAGGGAGTTTTCCGATTCCTTGATGGTATCTTCCTTGTCCGTGGCCCCTACCATCCTCCTTGGTGGCTTCACAAGGCACTCTTTAAGGAAATGACCTGACCTTCCACAGTACAGACATAACTGCTGCTGTCTCCTTTTATCCCTTTCTGCTTTAGTCAAGGGGGATCTGTCCCACCCGATTTGCATTGGTTCTCCTGAACCTTCCGTTGTTCAGGCAGTATTGTCCTTTGAACGCACATACATAGGGCGAGGGTCCGGTCTGGTTCGATCTGCTGTTCGGTCCTGCAACCTATGATCCAGTTGAACAACAAGGTCAACGAATTCTGAGCAGTCTTTCGGGGGTTTCACTACTTGGGAGAGAACATCCTTGAGCTCCCCCCAGAGCCTCCCATGAAATAACGTGGTTTTCTTCTCCACTGGCCATTCTGCTTCAACTACGAGTCTGTTGAACGTGGCTATGTATGTTAATAGGTCTTGATTCCCTTGGCGTAGGGACAGAAGTTTGTTGTCTAATGCCTGCCCATGAGTACGACGGGCGAACATCTTTTCCATCTCCTGCTGAAAGACCCTGAAGTCATGCAGCAAAGGATCGTCTTGGGCCACAAAGGGTACAGACTAGTCCGCGGCGCTACCACTCAGGTAGGATAGCACAAAAGCGACCCGTGATTGGTCATTCGGAAAGGCCCCTGGCCTACAAAGGAAGTGCAGGCGGCATTGGTTCATGAACGTTGAAAACCTCATGGGATCCCCCGTAAATCATTCAGACGGGGCAAAGGGAACTGCCCCAGTCAGGGTTATCTGAATGGGATTGGCTGATGGTGCTGGCATCGAGGGCACGCTTCCCGGCAATGGTGCATGCCCTGCTTGTGACTGGAGAAGTTGCCCGCTTAAATCATCAGTGCGTTCTTTGGCTACTATGAGCTCTCGCCTCAGGCTGTTGGTCTCCTGCCTGGCTGCATGTGCTTCGGAACGTAGCTGCCCCAACATGTGGGCTAACTGGTCGGTTTCTGACGTTTCCATGACGCCCAGGTGGATTTTGATGTGAGGCTTTGCTTTCTGTAAAGCTCACCTGGTATCCACGGGGATGTCACTCAGCCTATTCTGACTCTTACAACCTCGAACCCTTCCCTGGAGGCTATTCAACTGGAGACTGGGCCTTGTTTTCTTGGATAGTGTGCTCTCCGCCCTGCTTTCAGCGCAGGGGCGCATTGATTGATGCGGGCTCATTGCTGCCTAGTTACTTCTCTGGCAAGAGTCCAACAGGTAAGTATAATGTGTCTTTTGAACAGTTCTCTAACTTCGTTCCTTTCCTTCCTTAGATGATGGCCGGTGTCCGGGGATGACGGCGTGCTGCTGAGATGACTAGCGCTGAAGGTGAGTGAGAGCGCGATGCGCGATGCACCCCTTTCGTATTTGTATTGAACTGAGTTCTTTTTCTGTGTCTTTTAGGTGCTGCGACGTTTTCAGCGTGGATGCCGGTTATGAAGAACAAATGCGGTGAGTAAGTGCGGTATGCGGCACCTCTAGATGTTTCCACGCTAACCTGGAGTGTCTTTTCCCTCTTGCAGATGGATGAGAAGTTCCAGAGACAGAGTTCCCCCAGAGCGGCTGAGATTCAGGTAAGCGTTTGAAGCTCGAACAGTATTTAAAATAAGCGAAGATTTGCAGAATGCTTACCAATGACTTTTTTCTGTTCTTTTCCCTTTTCCTTAGGAAGCGGCGGGCCGGGATGGGAATGACACCGCCGAAGATGCCCACAGAACAGAAGGAGCGATGAATGATGGGCAGAAGCGCTGCAAGGTAAGGCTGTTCCTAACGGTGTTCTTGTTCTTGCAGGAGCTGAGTGCAGAAGAAAGATGCAGGCCTACTGGAGACCGATCCGAACACGGTGAGTGTCACGCTGCAGGTGCAGAAAACGCAAAGCATGTTTCTCAGCCTGGGCGTGGCTTAAATAGTCTCTGGGTATCCCATGTGTCTCTGGGCTGAACCACACCCAAAAGACTAGACTGCACATGCAGTTCTGGGAACCGAAATATGTGGGGGCATCCATCTTGTCCCCATCAATGCACTACAAGTTCAATCCCCAATGTTATCCTATGGGAGTGAGTGAGTCTGGTGCCACAAGCGCCACGTCTGACTCCAGGTGGGTCTTTGGAGGGATGGAGAGGCCCTTGAGGGCCATGTAGGTCATCGTGGCCTGGCTCCAGCCTGATATCTTGGAGGGATGGGGACATGAGGGGCAGGAATCATGACAGCACTCCCCCCCAAGCACTCCCCCTCTCAAGGTGGCTCTTCTGTCTGGTCCTGGTTTGGTTGGATGGTTTTGATGAAATCGTCTAAGCAAGCGAGGTGCATGGATGTACTCACAAGGCTCCCATGTCCTGTCTTGTGGACCATACCCCTTCCAGTCTACTAAGTAGTATAATTTGGATCTGACGTACTTTGAATCTAGGATGTCCTTGACTTCGAATTCTGGCTCCCCGGCGACTACTACTGACTGCGGTGGCGTTGCTACCCGGGTCCCAGGTTGAACAGGTTTAAGGAGAGACACGTGGAACACAGGATGCATCTGCATGTTTGACGGCAAAGCTAATCTGATCACCACAGGATTTGTCACAGAGGTGACAGTGAATGAACCCAGGTATCTTGGACGGAAAGTTTGGGTTCCTTTATTGGACACGTGTTTAGACGCCAGCCAGACTTTGTCTCCCACTTGGTAGTTGGGGGCCTTTGCTCGGTGTTGATCAGCAAGCTTCTTTTGGCGATTCTTAGCTTGAAGTATGTGTTCAGCTGCCCTTTTAAAGGTTTGAGAAATGGTCGTGTGCACCGTTTTGACTGCTGGCATTTCCAGGGTTGTTGGAACGTCCAACTCAGAAGTACCAGGGTGCCTGCCATACATGGTATAAAAGGGTGTCTGTCCAGTGCTGGTGTGTAGGGAATTATTATAAGTATATTCAGCTATCCATAATAGGCCAAACCAGCTTCCTTCAGCTTGGGGTAACATGCAACGCAGATACTGCTCGAGCGTCTGATTGTCCTCTCAGTTTGACCATCCGTTTGGGGATGGTGACTGGTGGATAGCCGGATGTCGATCTGGACCATAGAGCAGCATTTTCTCCAGAAGTTAGATACGAACTGATTACCTCGGTCTGAGACCAAAACTGAAGGAAACCCATGGAGCCGTACGATGCCTTCAAGAAATACCTTTGTCAGAGTGGAAGAATTTGGGAGCCCCTTAAGAGGAATGAAATGTGCCATTTTTGAAAATAGGTTCACGAGCACAAGAATAGTGTTAAACCCTTGACTGGGTGGTAAGTCAGTAATAAAATCGAGGGACAACGTGTGCCAGGGTGCTGGTGGGATTTCCAATGGTTGTAATAGCCCAGCCGGTTTCTGCTTAGATGACTTGTTTTGAGCACACACTCCACAAGATAGGATGAATTGGATAATGTCTTTATGCCACGTGGGCCACCAATAATTTCGTTTTACCTTGGCTAGGGTTTTAGCGATTCCGGGGTGGCCCTCGATCAAGGAATCATGATAACCGGACATGACTTGTTCTCGTAGTTCTTGGTTTGGTAAGAATAAACGATTCCTGAAGTAGGGAAACTGATCTTTTATCATGTAATGTTCTCCTTGCGCACTCCACGCTTGTAATTGCTCCGGACTCATCAAGTTTTGGATTTCTTCATGTAATTCTTTCTGAGTTATGGTTGCTGTGATTCCTAGGAGCTTGCCACTCGGGATGATGGGTATTGGGTCAGGGGTCTGATACCCTTGCTCTTCCACCCCCATCCGTGAAAGGGCATCGGCCTTCCCGTTTTTCACCCCTGGTCGAAATCTAATCACGTAGTCATATTCAGCAAAAAAAAGAGCCCAACGTAGTTGCCGTGAGGTATGGGCCTTTGCAGTTTTTAGGTATTGGAGGTTCCAGTGGTCAGTTAGTACAGTGATTGTGTGTCTGGCGCCCAAGAGGTAGTGCCGCCATGCCTTAAAGGCTGACTTAATGGCCAGGAGTTCTTTGTCTGTGATAGCGTAATTGAGTTCAGGGGGTGTGAATTTACGCGACCAGAAGGCAACAGGGTGTAACTGGCCCGTTTCGGGGTCCTTTTGTGAGAGGAGGGCTCCCATAGCCATGCTTGAGGCGTCAGTTTCCACCAGGTATGGGAGATCAGGGCAAGGGTGGCGTAAGATTGGGGCAGATGTGAATCTTGCTTTGAGTTCCTGGAAAGCCTCCTCGGCTTCTTTTGTCCACTGGAACTTTTTGTTGCTTTTCCTTAGTAATGACGTGATGGGATGCACGATTTGCGAAAATCCTGAGATGAACCAGTGGTAGAAGTTTGCAAAACCCAGCATACTTTGCACCCCCTTGAATGAATTTGGGGATGGCCAGTTCAGGATAGCATCTACCTTGTGTACATCCATTCGGATTCCATTCGGGCTGAGAATAAAGCCCAGGAATTCCACCTCGGAGACGTGGAATGAGCACTTTTCGAGCATGGCGTAGAGCTGGTGTTGACACAGTTTCTCCAATACGGATTGGACGCGTTTAACGTGGTTCTGCTTTGATGCAAAATATACTAGGATATCGTCGATGTACACTAGAGCACAGACATCAATCAATTCCCGTAGGACATCGTTCATGAAGTATTGAAATGCAGCAGGCGCATTGCAAAGGCCAAAGGGCATTACTTGATATTCTTGCAAGCCGTACTTGGTGCAAAAAGCGGTTTTCCATTCATCCCCCTGTTTTACGCAAACAAGGTGATATGCCCCTCTCAGGTCTAGTTTTGTGTAGATTTGGGCATCTTTGACTTGATCAAGCATTTCAGGGATCAGTGGCCGTGGTAGCATTTTTTTACGGTAATCTGGTTCAGTGCACGATAGTCGATGCACGTTCTCAAGTCCCCCTCCTTTTTAGGTACGAAGAATAGAGGACTGGCTGCTGGAGACTTTGAGGGACGAATGAACCCGTTGGCTAGGTATTGGTCAAGATAGGCCTTCAGGTGCTGGTTTTCTGGTTCCGTGAGTGCGTAAATTCGCCCACAATGGATCTGTGTGCCGGGTATCAGGTCGATTTGGCAATCGTATGCTCTATGCGGTGGCAGGGTATTAGCCTGTTCTTTCTGAAAGACATCTTGAAAGTCCTGGTATTCACTTGGTAGGGTGCCGATTGCCACAGTCGCAAGCGTGGAGGTTCTGGTGTCTATTGGTTGTTTCTCTTGGCGATAACATGTGTGGGCGCAAGTCTCGGGAAAGGCCAATTATTTTGCTCGCCAATCGATTCGAGAATTGTGATCTACCAACCATGGCATTTCCAAAGTCAACCGGAACTGTGGTGCCTTAATGAGGTCGAAAATGATAGATTCTTGGTGTCCATCCTGGCACAGAAGGGGTAAAGATGCAGTGCATTGGGATACTGGACCAGAAGCTATTTCCGTGCCACCGACAGTGGTAACAGTGTCAGTGGTTGATTTAGGGCGTAACGGAAGCCCCATCTTTGCCACAAGATCCTGGTCGATGTAATTCCCAATGGCTCCACTGTCTATATATGCTCTTACTGCGTGCATCCGAGATGGTTGTTGGTGATCGATCAAGACCACAGATAGTGCAAAAGGGGAGGTCTGTACACTTTCTTCGCTCGACAAGTGGACCCCTACACTTGCCGGGCTAGGGAGTTTTTCGATTCCTTGATGGTATCTTCCTTGTCCGTGGCCCCTACCATCCTCCTCGGTGGCTTCACAAGGCACTCTTTAAGGAAATGACCTGACCTTCTACAGTACAGACATAACTGCGGCTGTCTCCTTTTATCCCTTTCTGCTTTAGTCAAGGAGGATCTGTCCCCCCCGATTTGCATTGGTTCTCCTGAACCTTCCGTTGTTCAGGCAGTATTGTCCTTTGAACGCACATACATAGGGTGAGGGTGCGGTCTGGTTCGATCTGCTCTTCGGTCCTGCAACCTTATCCAGTTGAGCAACAAGGTCAATGAATTCTGAGCAGTCTTTCGGGTGGTTCACTACTTGGGCGAGAACATCCTTGAGCTCCCCCCGCAACACCTCATGAAAATACGTGGTTCTCTTCTCCACTGGCCATTCTGCTTCAACTACGAGTCTATTGAACGTGGCTATGTATGTTAATAGGTCTTGATTCCCTTGGCGTAGGGACAGAAGTTCATTGTCTAATGCCTGCCCATGAGTATGACGGGCGAACAGCTTTTCCATCTCCTGCTGAAAGCCCCTGAAGTCATGCAGCAAAGGATCGTCTTGGGCCACAAAGGGTACAGACCAGTCCGCTGCGCAACCACTCAGGTAGGATAGCACAAAAGCGACCCGTGATTGGTCATTCGGAAAGGCCCCTGGCCTACAAAGGAAGTGCACTGGTTCATGAACGTTGCAAACCTCTTGGGATCCCCCGTAAATCATTCTGGCGGGGCCAAGGGAACTGCCCCAGGAAGGGTTATCTGAATCGGATTGGCTGATGGCGCTGTCATCGAGAGCACGCTTCCCGGCAATGGTGCATGCCCTGCTTGTGACTGGAGAAGTTGCCGGCTTAAATCATCAGTGCGTTCTTTGGCTACTATCAGCTCTCTCCTCAGGGTGTTGGTCTCTTGCCTGGCTGCATGTACTTCGGAACGTAGCTGCACCAACATGTGGGCTAACTGGTCGGTTTCTGACGTTTCCATGGCGCCCAGGTGGATGTTGATGTGAGGCTTTGCTTTCTGTAACGCTTACCTGGTATCCGCGGGGACGTCACTCAGCCTGTTCTGACCTCTTACGACCTCGAACCCTTCCCTGGAGGCTATTCAACTGGAGACTGGGCCTTGTTTTCTTGGATAGCGTGCTCTCCATCCTGCTTTCAGCGCAGGGGCGCGTTGATTGATGCAGGCTCATTGCTGCCTAGTTACTTCACTGGCAAGAGTCTGACAGGTAAGTATAATGAGTCTTTTGAACAGTTCTCTAACTTAGTTCCTTTCCTTCCCTCCTTAGATGATGGCCGGCGTCCGGGGATGTCAGCGTGCTGCTGAGATGACTAGCGCTGAAGGTGAGTGAGGGCGCGATGCGCGATGCACCCCTTTCGCATTTGTATTGAACTGAGTTCTTTTTCTTTGTCTTTTAGGTGCTGCGACGTTTTCAGCGTGGATGCCGGTTATGAAGAACAAATGCGGTGAGTAAGCGTGGTATGCGGCGCCTCTAGATGTTTCCACGCTAACCTGGAGTGTCTTTTCCCTCTTGCAGATGGATGAGAAGTTCCGGAGACAGAGTTCCCCCAGAGCGGCTGGGATTCAGGTAAGCGTTTGAAGCTCGAACAGTATTTAAAATAAGCTTTGCAGAATGCTTACTAATGATTTTTACTGTTCTTTTCCCTTTTCCTTAGGAAGCGGCGTGCCGAGATGGGAATGACACCGCCGAAGATGCCCGCAGAACAGAAGGAGCGATGAATGAATGGCAGAAGCGCTGCAAGGTAAGGCTGTTCCTAACGGTGTCCTTGTTCTTGCAGGTGCTGAGCGCAGAAGAAAGATGCAGGCCTACTGGAGACCGATCCGAACAGGTTGAGTGTCACGCTGCAGGCACAGAAAACACAAAGCATGTTTCTCAGCCTGGGCCTGGCTTAAATAGTCTCTGGGTATCCCATGTGTCTCTGGGCTGAACCACACCCAAAAGACTAGACTGCACATGCAGTTCTGGGAACCGAAATATGTGGGGGCATCCATCTTGTCCCCATCAATGCACTACAAGTTCAATCCCCAATGTTATCCTATGGAAGTGAGTGAGTCTGGTGCCACAAGCGCCAAATCTGACTCCAAGTGGGTCTTTGGAGGGATGGAGAGGCCTTTGAGGGCCATGTAGGTGATCGTGGCCTGGCTCCAGCCTGACATCTTGGAGAGCTGGGGACATGAGGGGCAGGAATCATGACAGTCTTTTATCATTTATAGCAGTTGAGTAGCACACACGTTTCAAAAATTAGAGCCTGTTTTTAATGTGTGTGCAACTCCGTAACATAGAGTTGCTAGTTTACTTTCGAACAGGAGGTGGAATATGTATCCTACATTTTCTCTGAATCTGGGGTCTTCAGAATACATTATTTGTGTGGATCTTTCATCATATCTTCCTCCTTTTCCTGTAGGAAAGAGTAGAGAAGAGGAACATGCTTCTACACTTTCCTCCCATATGATGATTAGAGATCCTTTAGCTTGACACATTTGATATGTTTCAAATGCATAGTCAATGGTGTCTTTGAAGTGTAGTGGGTGAATTGTATACTGGTCCAAAATATTGGCTGCAGTGATAGGATCTATGCGTTCAAATTGGCCAGTTGGTGAGGAATCTTGAATTATTTGGGTAGTTCTCTTCAATGTTAATATCTTTGTAGTACTCATTGATTTCTTTTGGACATTGTAGGGATTTTCTAACTTTGTTTAAGTCTACTAGTTGTTGCCAAATTCTTTTGTCTTTTGTTGGTACACCATTAACTAGGATAATCAAAGACTGATCTATTGGTCGTTGCACTCCTAGAGATTCCACATTTTCGTTAAGATCTAATGGCAAATATACTACTTTTCCATGAACGCCTTTTAATAATTCAGAAGAAGGCAATTTGGTGATTTTGGATTGAAGGCGTATTATAGCTTGAAAGGAGTGTACTCTTTGGATTATAATGCTCTCATACAAATTAAGCTGTTGGAGAGGTTTTGGAAATGGGAATATTTCCAAGTTGTTAGTAACAGCATGTGATGGCATTTGGTGATTATCGAGCTTCGTATTGCAGTATGTGTAAAGTATTGAGGGGTTACTTATTTTTTATTTATTTTCTGTTATAAGTTATAGAGCTAATTGGAACCTTTGGGATTGCTCATTGTCCTCTGTTTTGTAAGTCATAGCTACAATGTATGTGCTCTTTTTATAAAAAGTTCTGCCACAACTCACACATACTTGGTTTGGTACTTCAGCAGATGTGCTTTTAAACGTTGCTATTTCTTTTTTGTATGTGTTTGTTAGAAGATTGGTGTTTGTAATGTTTTTGCTAATGTTCTCTAAAGTTACTGAATGTTCTAAGTCATCTTCACTTCCAAAATATTTTCTTTGGGTGTGTTCTATTTGGTCAAGGAGTTATTTGGCTGTTCCATGTATGAGAATGTTATTAAAATGTTGTAGTTGTAAAGCAGGAGTTCTTGCATAGTACAGTCTCTGGAGAAGATTCCATATAGTGGAATGATGTGTTCCTAAAATTATGATTTGGTGGAAGGTGCTTTTGCAAGCAGTTCCCGAAATGCAGGCTAGTGAATGTCCTCGAAGTCCAGTGTATTTGCGCACTGTGCAGGAGTCCATGGTTTGTAAAGTTTTTATTCTAATTTTGTCCTTCACTTTCACATAGTGATTGAGGAATTGTCGTAAAGATTGGAAACATTTTTGGCATACGTTACACATTGAGCTGCATGGCCATTTGTAGCATGGATGGAGTGGTTGGGTGAAAGGCACAGTTGATTTAAAGTTTTTTGGGGAAGTGTTTTTGATAAAGGTTTCTTGTGCCATAATGGTGTTTTCTACCATTTCATACCCTCGGCCATTACTATGCATGGCAATTTGATTTTTCTATTCTTGTTTATGTGCTGCTTGTTTGAATCCATTTATCTTCACAGAAGTTTGAAAAGGTATCTATGTTGACATTGTGCATGTTTATAGGTACTTTTAGTGATTTACTAATTAATTTTGATAGTGATTTCATTCTGTTAAAATTAATATAATAATGTTCTTTTAAGCAGAACTGTGCTGCCAATTGGAGCTTACAGGATTAGTCTTCTGCAGTAATTTTTAAGGTTAGAATGTGACTTCTCAGCTGTTTTCATAAGATTGTGACGTACTCTGTGCTGGAAATATTTTTGTAATGTTACTTTTTTCAAATCCTTCACTGTGGCTATGTTAACATTCATAGATATAGTGGTAGGGTCATTAGCAGTTTCCTTCTTCTTCTTTATACATTTATTTTTGTTTTTCTTTTTTGAAGAGGGGCCCTAGTTGTTTTAGTGGTTGCTGGCTTACTTTTGTTGACTGATTGTATTAGCATTTTTTTTTCAATGTTTGCTATACATTCTGTTATTGTTACGCTCACCTGATCTCTGCCTGGACGTTGGGGCACGGTTGCAGCACTCCCAGGAAGTAGAAACCCCCTGTCTGCTTTCTCCCTCTGCAAATAGGCTATGGGCTGCTGCAATGAATTGGAACACTGCTCCTGCGTAGATATAGGAGGACGTAAGTTTGCTGGCCTGTGAGTGAATTCCCTCTCAAACCCTTCTTCCCATAGCGTAGTTTCCGTGAGCATGCATCGACCCATTAAGGTTCACCTGTAGATCATTCATGGTGAGCTCTCCATCCTGCTACTTCTGGCAGGGGCGCATTTAGGATAAGGTCCAAGTTCCTTCACTGGTCCTTCTTACGTGGTGTTCAGTCCAGCTGCAACTATTCCATGCCTTTCTGGTAAGTGTCTTTCAGTTTTCTCTTTGTCTTGAAGTATTTGTATTGTCTTTCTCACAGCCTGTTGTCAGCTCTGTAATAATGTCTATCTTTCTACCAAATAGGTGTGATTGTGGCCCAGCAGAGCTACAGAGCACAAGGTGGCTCCAGATGAGGAGTGGAGGATCCCACAGCGGTCCGCCAGCAGGTAAGTGAGCATTTAAGGATAAGCACAAAGAATTTTGCAAGCGCTACCTCAAACTGAAAGTTCGTAATGTCTAACCTTGCCTTTTGTCCTTTTACAGAGTCCGCCTTCGTGGATGAAGAAGATGTTGTGCTGCGGTGCCCAGAGCTGATGTCATGCGTGCCGGAGGATGAAGAAGATTTCGTGCTGCTGTGCCCAGAGCTGAAGTCCTGCGTTCCGGAGGATGAAGAATGGATACCAGGCTCAGCGGTGAAGAATGCAGGTGAATGGTGACTCCAGGAGGTAAGAGTATGGGCAGGAGACTGGATTCCCAAAGGTAAGTGCTGCTTTATCCCAGGCGGCAGTGAGCGTTACGCTGCATGCAGATGCAGATTAACGCGAAGCATGCATCTTGGGGTTGGGTTGGCTTTTATAGCTGAGCTCTTAAGGCCACACCCGCTAGTTCTGTTCTGCTTGCCACACCCTGCCACTCCTTGAAGTTGCACATGCAGCTTATAGATGGAAAGTTGCATGTGCAGCTCAAGATGGAAAAGCCACGCCCGGACTGACTGCACAGACGTGGAAAGTTCCTGAAAAGCACACCTGCCCATAATAAAGAGTTTTGCTTATGTTTCTCCATGAGCCTGGCGCCAAAGGCGCCAGGACTGAGTCCAACCAGACCCCCTGTGTATAAACGTCCCAAAGGGACATGCGTGAAACATGCTACCCCTTGCTCCCACAACCTGATGGTGCAGCTCCTGTGATCCTGGGCAAGTGCCCATGACTGTTATAGGTGGATGAGTATTTGACATTCTTTTATTTTTAACAGCTCTATTTTTTCTTTGTTTTCTACAGAGTTGGTTTTTAGTAGGCATTCTGCTCTGTCTGTTGGAAAGAAAAAGGAAAGGATGGGTTTGAAAGTTGTGGATTATATATGCATGTATTGTGAATGACTGTGTAAATATGATGGCAGACATACAAAGAGGGCTGTCTGATTGTGCAATAGATTTATACTTGTGGTTGGGAAGGTTATAAGAGTAGCTGTGTGTAGATGTGTGAAGAGCTTGGGTTAGTGCATAAGACAGTGGTATTGTCAATTAATAAGTGAGGACATATTAAGGATAATAGTGGGTGTTATAATAATGGTGTTTTGGTGACCATAAAGAGAGGGCACATGTTGAGGTGTAAAGAGCCACAGCCAAATAATTGCTATTGTTTTTAAATGAATTTGGTAGGCTACTATGGAGCTAAACAATACTGTATGAGTAAAAGAAAGAATACTACTGCAGTAATGCACTTACTTTGTAGGATGTGACTAGTAGTTTCCTTCAGATTGTTGTCTTCCTGGAAGTTGTTGTTCACTGTAATTGCGAAAGAAGAAAATGAGTGGCTATATACGGTAGTGGTGAAGTAATTTTAGTACAGGAAGACATTATTTATGAATGTAGGAGGAGTTGTTCGAAAGATGAGTTAATACATTTAGCCATCATTATGAGTATGGTGGTAACCCTGCCGGTGCTGCAGATGGGTTGCCACCAGATTCTTAATAATTTTTGGCCACTTAGCTTCCTGGTGCCAGCAGGGCATTACAAATCCCGTTGGCCTGGAAAGTCAGGTGCCAGAAACTGTACGTCCCTATTCCTGTGGAGTCACATAGGACTCTACACAAAATTTGGACACAGGAGCACTGGCTCCGTTGTTAATGGGGCTGTTGGTCCCATAATAAGTATGCCTCACTGGGCTGCAGCCAGAAAGTGTGACATTTTTGTAGAATGCAAAATGGAAAATGTTGAGTGTTTTAAAAGCTGTCCTTTTGGGGAGGCTGAACACGTAAAATGAAAAATGGTTTTGTAGATTTATAGCAGCACTGTGTGTGACTTCTTCATTAAAAAAAGAAGTGGAGTTGTAAAACATTTATACAACACTTTAAAGTGGCACTTGGGTTTAAGTTTACTGTGTTCGCAGTGCATGCATATGTGCCAATGTGATGCATTCGAATGTGTAGTTGCTTTTTAAGTGACGGGACATTCTTTTGTATTGTGTGAGATGTGGTTGCACTTTTTCCATTAGGAAAGGTGCATAACAAGTCCCAGAATACAGTGAAAAATATAGCAACCAATAAGCATATACAGATTAGAAAGGGGAATGTTAGCAAATATGCATGTGCGTCAAGGTTAATACAATTGCACACAGTGAGTGTTATTTCAAAATGTTGTACACATTGTTTCCATGTTCTTTCATTCATTTTTTTAGAAATTACACACAGTACTGTTGTATATGTACACATGCATTTATTAGCTGTACTTGGAATGGTGCTGAAATTAATATTTTTAAACGCATTGCATTTTCCGATTTTTCATTGCATGTACATGCCATGCTTTAGCAACATACTTGCAGTGTACATTTCAGTTTGGATTGTGAGAGTTCTAGTTTAACTTTGTTAGTGGAAGAAGTGGTATTAAAAGTGACAGAATCAAAGGAAAAAGTAACACTTGGTAGCTTATAATGGATCATATGTAGTGTCAATATATTGAACTTTCATACTGGATCTGTCCTTTCAACATGCTGTAGAAATGTTTTACATGTGATTTTCTTTTCTTTCACAAAAAATACAGACAGTGATGCTGGAATTGCAAATATGTATTTTCAAACTGTGATAAAAACGTTCATTAAAAGAACAGTTTGTAACCAGCCAGCATTCTAAGTAACTACCACTTGATGTCAGAAATAGGGCCAAAAGAGAGTATGAAAACTGAGTAGGTTAATGCATGGTAAGTGTCAGGAATCCTTTTTATATGCTTTGTAAACCAGTTGGAAATATATTTTTACAAATATAAGCATACCTGTACTTTGTCTTGATAGATGCAGATGTGGTTGAATCTGCAAATAGAAGTCTTGGAGATTTGTATAGTACTTTCTGATGCAGGTGCTTGTGAGTAACAGGAGACATGTACTCTAAATCTAAAGTGTTGCACCAAGATGACAGAGTTAGATGTAGAGTTTTTGGATGTGATTGGTGGATGGGTGTGTGACTGCTTGAAAGTAGCAGAGGTCCACGATCTTGTGGAACACTCTCGTCCCCTGCACACCCTATTGCTATTGTATAAACAATCAAGTATTTAATATTTTATATATTGTATTCAATAATGTCATTTGTGCTCCAACTTTGTTATAAAATCAATTATTTTCACTCCTTATTGTTTCATAACAATTAGTTCACCAGAGATCATATTCAATTTTTCTATACATGAATTCATATCATACAATTAGGTCAAGTTAACAACTTACAGCCATTGATTCAACCTTTCACTTTCAAAAATGACTTCTATTATTCTAATCACAGATAGACAATGTTTCACAATGGATTATGAACAATTTTCACATATAGCTAGATGGAAAAAATGATGCCCTGTGTCCAATCCTCATGTCTTTCTCTATGTGTTTCGTGGGTTGGTCCCCCCTTCTTCTGTCTACCCAATTATGTGGTTCATTTCCATATCTACAATGAATAGTCAATAATGCAAGTTTAGTATGTTTTATAATCCTCCAAG
Organism: Ambystoma mexicanum; assembly: GCF_040938575.1. NCBI lineage: Eukaryota > Metazoa > Chordata > Amphibia > Caudata > Ambystomatidae > Ambystoma > Ambystoma mexicanum. Next base: position 266,391,324 of record NC_090940.1, read on the forward strand.
ATCAGTAGTCTGTCATACATCCATATTTCAGAATCACCTGGATATTTCTCTCTTGATAAAGTTTGGTTCTTACTTTTTTAGGTAGAATTAGATACCGGCACAGAAGGAACAGTTAGGAGAAAGGAATTTTGGAACAATTTATCAAGAGAGAAATATCCAGGTGATTATGAAATATGGGTGTATGTCAAACTACTGATATTGGAGGATTATAAAACATACTAAACTTGGATTATTGACTTCATTGTAGATATGTAAATGAAGCGCGCAGCAGCCCATGGACATCGTGGCACCATTACAGACACAAGTTCTTAATGACATGGAAAACATACTTGGTTACAATAACAATACTTAATACATACTTATTTACAAGAGGAGAGCAGAGGAAAGAAGAAAAAAGGGGGAGGGTGTGAGGGGGTGTCAAAAACCTGGTATTTGCCCTCATAGTGTAGGCGAAGAATTCTCCCTGTCAATGTAACCCTCTGAGTGATACAAACAGGATGAGGGATCCATTAACTAGAAGATGGAACACTGCTGGAAACCCAGGAACTGTAAGGGAACAGAGAACAATCAATAGCTATACAGATAAGATACGATAGCATCAGGATGAAAAGTTATGAAGGCTAACCTGTATGTGTTGAAAGGGCCCCTTAGATTAATGTTGCTGGTCTTTATGGAACCAGACACGTATGGCTGTTATGGTGTCAAGAACTCCCTACGAAAATAGGACACAGTACTGTAACTGGGAGTGGACTCAAAAATGAACAGTATGAAATGAGCAGAGTACAATTTACCATGTGACAAGGACAGATGGAGAATCCAGAGCATACACTCTGTGTCTTTGCCAAACCTCCACTACGACGAAGGCATGAGGATGCCTAAGACGGTAGATGATTTAGTCTCTAGTTCCAAAAATCCACCTATCCCGAGGAAACGAGGACGCCTAACGTGGACAAGCATAAGTGGTTGAAGTCTCTAGTCTGTGCTGTGGTCTTGGCAATAGCGCAGGTGCTACGCAGCTGAGGTGTTTCGTTGAAGCTGGTTTGAACTTGTAGTCACCAACGTGTGGCAAGAATAATCCAAGGGTATGATGGTCGTCTGGGTTGCACAGGAAGTCAGGGTATGGAATGAATGTATTAGCAGAGATAAAGCTGGTAAGAACGTTCCGTGGTTCGTCGTGGTGCGGGCAAAGACAATGACAGAAGGAGGAGGCGTGAGCAAGTCAGGAAGCATTCCGAGTTCGTTTGCAATGCGGGCAATGTACGTGACAAATCAGCAGGCGTGAGCAAGTCAGGAAGCGTTGTGAGTTTGTTAGCAATGCAGGCAATGTACGTGACAAATCAGCAGGCGTGAGCTAGTCAGGAAGCCTTTCGTGTTCCTTAGCAATGCGGGCAGAATATTTGGTAGAATCACTAGGAAAAGGGCAGGTCAGGAAGCGTTCAGAGTCCGTTCGTATTCAAAGGCAAGAAACAAGGTACCAGAAGCAAGACCTGGACAAAAGGAAGGGTAGCACCAGAAAGCCTTGATTTAAATCAGAAGCGGCGAACTCAGGAAATCCAGAAGTTAAATATCTCTTCCGAGGCCTTTTCTGACTCTGCCCCCCACACAGCGTAAGTAGCGAAGGCAATGCAAAGGACGCCAGAGTTGCCATGGGAACCCCCAACTAGCACACCCACGGATTTGGGAGCAGGCATACACAGAACGTTTTTTGACCAAGTGGGAAAATGGAACATGTGAACAAACATCCTTATGCCTCAATGAAGAAGGAGGTAAACTGTGCTGCTTGTTTACTGGGGCACTTCATGTGGCCAAGCCGCAACTTGATCCTGACAGGGGGTAGTGGCTACGATAGTGGAAGAGTGTGATTTTTAGCCCTTTGAGGAATGCCGTGAGTGAAGTCTCAGCTATGAGAGCGTTGTTTAGGGCGTTCCATAGTTTAGGTGCAATATGTGGGAAACCTATCCCTGCCGCTTTAGTCTTTTTGATAGGTAGGATGCACAGTTGGTTGACATAGCAGGTTCTTTTAGGACGTGACGAGGTATCTCTAGTTATCGTTTCTGATAGTTATGGAAGGGCAGAGAGGCTTAAGCATTTGTGCGTTAATGTGAGGGTCTTGAAGGTAATTCTTTCCTTTACTGGGCGCCAGTGAGCAGCTTGTCTGGCCTGCATGATATGCTCTCTTTTGGGGATATTGAGGGCTGCTCTGAGTGCATTGTTTTGGACTATTTGGAGTCTATTTAGATTTTTGGCCGAGGTGCCTGCTAAGAGGGCATTGCAATAATCTAGTTTGGCTCCAATGGTGGCTCGAGCAATATTGAGGCATTTCTGGTTGGATAAGAAGGGTTTTACAGCATTTATAAGTTTAGTAGTGGGGGCAGAGGCAGAGGCAATGGCACTGCCTTGATGTGTCATAGACAAGATGGAATCAAGGAAGACACCTAGGGCCTCATTACGAGTAGCGCGGTAAAAACGGGGTCATTACTGGCATGGAGGTAAGAGCGGGTCGCGCTCGTATGACGTCGCTAATAGCGGGTGATTACGAGTGCGCGAGCATGTGCAAACCCTCATGCCAGTAATGGCCATAAAGGCATGCAGCTAAAGGCCCTCCAACCCTCCGATAACGCCATCACGGGACCCGCCGATACCGCCTCGGCCTAGGAGGAACCTCTTAATACCGACCCGGTAATAACAACATGCTAATACCGGGCTCGTAATACCCGACCCGGAAGTAACGTCATTGCGTTGGAACGGGAAATGCACCGGCGGCCATCTTTAAAAACACAATCCATTGCAATCCTCCCAAACCAACAGTTTCTTACAGGACAGGCCAGTGGCAATACATACACCATGTCGAAGGCAAACCCGGAAGACTACCCCTCGCCTGTGGAAAAAACGCTTTTCTGATGCAGAATTGAACATGCTTGCGGACACCCTTGCTGCACATGCTGATGTGATAAAAGACCAGAACCTGAAGCGTGAGGTGCAGCAGTGCAAGAAGGAGATCTTGCAGGAGGTAGCCCACAAGGTCTCCGCTGTTGGAACCACCCCACGGACAGTGAGGGATTGCAAGAAGAGGTGGGATGACCTCCCCCTGAGGGTCCGCAATATCCTTGCAAGCAACAGGAGGGAGGCCATGGCTATAGGCAGGGGTCCCCACTCTCCTGCCAAACTGACCACCTGGGAGGAGACGGCAAGCACCTTCATCAATCTGGAGTCCATCGAGGGAATTGGGGAGATGGAGACGGGTGTGGCAACATCAGCAGATGAAGGTGAGTGACCCTGCAGATCCCTGTAGGGGAAACCATGACGTAGCCCAAGTTATGTGGAAGAGAGTCTAGGCAAGGCAATGCAAGTCCCAACACACACATGAACCTATTCTTGTCCAGATGGAGGGGCAAACCCTGCCACACTGAAATGCATGCTGAGTGCCAATCCCATTACCAACACACAGCCAACACACACGGACCTTGCCCATGTAATACATCACACAAACCCCAATACAATGGCATGCCACCTGCCATGCAGCAAATGCCAAAATTCCCCCTCGTACTACCCTGTGTGACACACCTGTAAGACATGAATGCATGATTACTGAGATACTCCACAGCACCACAGAATGCATCTGGCATGTAACACCATCACTGATGCCCTGCATCTCTTCTACCCCCGCAGGCACCGATGGAGAAGATGCCAGCCAGGATACCACCACAAGGGCATCCACGTCCCAGCCACAGAAAACGGCAACCGACACCACCACCTCTGGGGCAGCCTCGCAGCCCACAGCTACACCCAGTGCGCCTGACACTGTGGACACCGAGCTGGCCACACCTACACCCAGTGCACCTGACACTGTGGACACACAGCTGCCCACACCTACACCAGTGGAAGGCAAGACCCAACAACCACTGGCCACCACCGAAGATGACGTGGAGGAGTATGTGGACCAGGAAGGAGTCACGCATGTGGGATGTCCACACTCCCCAAGCCCCGTTTCCACCCACCTGCCCCCAAACTCAGCCCTCACCCACCTACAGCAGTGCCGATCCCTGCCTGCATGATTCAGACCTGAGCCCCATCCACGAGGCCAGCACTGATAATACAGGCCCCGTGACAGCACCCTTGACCACTGTTGTACCCACCAACAGCCTTGAGGTACAGCTGGCGAGGGTGGAGGCTAGACAGGCGTTGATGTTGGACTTGCTGCGCCAATACATCATGGATGGCGAGGACACCAGGCAGGAGATAGCCACAGCCATAGCGGGGACCACAGCCGCCATAACGGCCAACACAGCCAGAGTCAATGCCTCGGCAGTGCTGATGAGAGACTGTCTGGGGGCCATCACACAGGTCCTGACATCCATCCTGCTGCACATGAAGCGGTCACGACTTGAAGCAGGCGTGGAAATCCCCACTGACTCCTCACCAGCCACCACACCTGCTTCCTCTGTCCCCACTTCCTCTGGACCCCCCAGCCCTGTGCGTCCTACGAGAAGGAGTGCGAGGCACACTGAAATGCTGCCCCTGGACAGCAAGAAGTCCCGCGAATAGTGTGGGAGAACTATGGGAGTGGCTCAGATAGTGTTGGGGGTGAATGGGAGCATTAGGGAGAGTTCACTGGGGGCTTTGGGAGCTTACTGGGGGGTTGGGAGTTCACTGGGGGGGTTTGCAGTTTACTGGGGGGGTTTGGGAGTTCACTGGGGTTTTTGGGAGTTTACTGGAGGGGTTTGGGAGTTCACTGGGGGGGTTTGGGAGTTTACTGGGGGGGTTTGGGAGTTCAATGGGGGTTTGGAGGGGTTGTCACATTTTTGCAGTTTGAATCAATACACCCGTTGTGTGAAAAAACATTCAATGCCTGATCATTGTTCATTTCGTGTGTATCCATTTAATGTATGACGGTGTTCAGTGCCCAACTCCCAACATTCCCTGTGTGCAAGTCCACATGGACCCATTGTGTCACTGACACATATCTATCAAAGTCCCTGGGCCTCATTACATGGGAGGCGGTAGCCATGGCGCTATTGGCACCATGGCTACCCCCTTACCGCATTCTGGGTCCGTGTTCCCGGAATAGGGATTTACAAGGTCATTCCGACCTTGGAGGACCCGGTAAGTCCCCATTCCGGGAACCATTCCCCATTCCCATTTGAGCCCCCATAGGGCTCAATGGGAATGGGGAAGTAGCTAATAACGGTACCGCAATTTGCAGTACCGTTATTAGTTCTGAAGTCCATTAACCGGTCCCGTCCTTAACACCAGGTCAGACCTGCCATTAAGGAAGGGACCCGCTAAGGGACCTCGTAGTAGGGTGGTAAGGGATTACTGGCACCGGTGCCCTTATCGGTGCCGGTAATCCCTTACCGCCTACCGTGTAATGAGGCCCCCTGTGGTTCAGAAGTATTTGTGAATCAGTGTTTGGCATACTGCATGGCCATCCTGTGCATCACGTACTGGCAGGGGTGCTGCTTCACCTTCGTCTCCATCCTCATCATCCTCACCCAGTGCATGCATGTCAATGTCAGGTGGCAGTGGTACATTTCTCCGGATGCACATGTTGTGCAGCATGACACAGGCCATGGTGATCTTTGCCACCTTCTCAGGCCTATAAAGGAGTGCTCCACCAGACCTGCTTAGGCAGCGGAACCGCGCCTTCAACAGGCCAAAGGTCTGCTCAATCACAACACGGGAACTGGTGTGATCCCGATTGTACTCCTCTTCATGGCTGTTCCGCGGGTTCCGCACAGGGATAAGTGCCATGGCTTCAAGGGATATCCTCCATCACCTGCAGGCAAATACAAATAGGTGTGTGTCCCTCTGAGCTGCCACCTTCAGGATTCACAGTCATGCCTGCAGCTATTTGGTGTGGAGATGCACATGTCCCTGTACATATACACAAAATGTATCTAGATGCATTCTATACTGCTATGAGATGTGGTAGTCTGGATGGCATTGAATAGATGATGCAGGGTGAAATAATGCATGCTGAGGCGGATGCACTGTGGTTGTATGGCATTGTTTCACCTCCCATTTGTGCTGTGTATACTACACTGTGCATGGTCACACTAGCCACATTGGCACAGTTGTGATCCTGTTTAGTCATGCATTGCTTGACATACACATTGTGATTAGGTTGTGCGTCTTACATGTGGTCATTTATATACCTTAATGGTCAGATGGGCGCCAATGATGTGTCATGTTGGGGTTGGGGGGGTTCAGGTCAGGAGTCATTAACTCTGCATGCATTCTCCACTCACCGTCCATTCCCACCCAGGTGGAGTATGCATCCCCCTCCATTCCCACCCAGGTAGAGTTTGCATCCCCCCCATTCCCACCCAGGTGGGGTATGCATCCCAACACATCACTACCCCGATGCACTGCCATGGGCCAGTCAGGCAACTCACCAAGCAGCCAGGCACGTGAGCCAGCATGTCGCTCCATGTGACGGGGTAGCATGCAGTTACGCAGCACCATGGCATCATGTATTGATCCGGGAAATCGGGTGCAGCAATGTGTGATGATCTTGCTGGAGTCACATACCATCTGCACATTGATGGAGTGCTATTGCTTGTGATTGCGGTACACCGCCTTTACGGCATGGGGGACTACCAATTCTACATGGGTGCAGTCCAGGGCACCAACACAATTGGGCATGCCTGCCAGTGCATGGAAACCTACTTTGGTGTCGGCTATCTTCTGGGCAGTCCATGGTAGGGATATGTGGGTGCTAGAGTGCTTCAGTCGGACATCCAGCACTTGGGTCAGCATGCGTGAAAATAGTGGTTGTGAAATGCCATGCGGCTGGCCCACTGTGTGCTGGTAGGTGCCTGTGGCCAGGAAGTGGAGCACAGACACCACCTTTAGTAGCGGGGGGGGATGGCAGTGTGTATTTCTATGAGGCTGGCAATTTCGTTGCCTAACATGTCCACTATGGTGGTGATGGTGTCCCGGTCCAACCGGTACAGGGTGTGGATCTGGTCAGGGGTTAGTTTGAATGGGCTGTGTCTGATGCAAGGGATTGGTGGCTGCCTATGTGGTACTACTGCCTGCACTCAGGTTAATTGCTGGGCCTGTCTCACCCTCCTTCTCCTCCTGAGTCTCCTCTGTGCTGCCTGTTGTTGCTGCTGTAGTTGTTGTTGTAGTTGCTGTTGTTGCTGTAGTTGTAGCAGAATAGGCATGTCCTCCAGCGCCATGATTGCACCAGCTAGTGGTACATTTTGGTGAAGAAGGGGTGTGGTGTGTGGGTGTACTCCTTTTATACTGTGCCAGACTCCATTGAGTCCACCTGTGGTGATTGTGTGTACCTGTGGCAGTTGGCTTGATTGCTGATTGCTGTTTACGGGTGGTCCGCAATGCCTGTATGGCCGCCATCATGCAGGCCCTGATTACCGGCTTCGGGATGCCAGTATTTGCATGCCCGTGTGGGTTGTGATGTCCTCCTATTACCGGCAAGCCGGTATTTACTCCCCGAAGGGGCGCGTGTACGTGCCCATGCCGGTATTAGGGGGCACGGTACGGGCCGTGCCGGTATTGGCGGGTTGTCAGGTCGGAATGTCCCAGACCCATTAATGATGCCGCTATTACCATTCCGCCTTCCTTTTTTCATTACCTCCATTCTCGTAATGAGCCCCCTAGAGACTTCACTGAGGAGGAGACGGGGATGACGGTGTTGTCAATGGTGAAGTTACAGTATTTTTGTCAAGTTTAGATAGTGTTTCTTTAGGGCCTATGATTATGATGATCTTGGTTTGATCTCCATTGAAACACATCCCATTGGTCGCCATCCAGGCGTGGATGGTGGAGTAAATCTGGTAGAGGGCTGCAGCATCTTGGTCATACAAGCCAGAGAGTGGGAGGAGTACCTGCGTATCATTGGCATAGTTTGTATAAGCTATGCCGAGGGAGTCCATTTTATCAAAGAGCAGTTTTGTGAACAGGTTGTAAAGAGTGGGTGCTGTGCAAGAGCCCTGAGGAACTCCGCAGTGGATGGTGGAGAGAGCTGCGTTTTCCTGATCAGAGAAAACATTCATGGCTCTGCCTTCCAGGAAGGAGGTTATCCAGGAGGAGACCTCTGTAGTGAAGTGAGCTGCATGGATGAGATGGGAGGTGAGAATCTTGTGATCAACAAGGTCAAACGCGGCCAAGAGGTCTAAGAGTAGGGGGAGAGCAGGTTTGCCTTTGTCCATGATATATGTTATTTGGTTTTTAAGGTCTAAGAGGGCGGTTTCAATGCCGTGGTCTTTGCGGAATCCTGATTGCCGTTTACCGAGGATGGCGTTGGATTTGAGGAAGTGTTGGATCTGATTGTGGGCTGCTTTATCCAAGATTTAGAGGAGGAATGGGATTGTGGTGATAGGCCAGTAGTTATTGGGGGATGAGGGATCTAGAGTGGGTTTATTTAGTAGGGGGCAAACCCAGGATTCTTTTAGGCTGGACGGGACAATACCTGTTGTGAATGAGGCATTAATGAATGCCGTGATGAGAGGAGCTAAAGAGTCAGTGCAGTCTTTAATGATTTTGGGCGGACAGATGTCTCCTTTGCACATGTATGGTTTAAGATGCTGGAGGAGTTCAGTGACTTCTTCTTCTGTGACGTTTCTGAATGAGAAGGGTTGGACAGAGGGATTATGAGATGGGATAATAGACATTGGGAGATGGTGGCGCTTAGGTAGTGCTTTGAACTGTTCGTGTATTTTATCCTGGAGTCTTTTTATTTTGTTCAGCAGGGCTGCCTGTATGCTGGAGCACCATGCTTCATCTATAGTGATCTCATCGAGACTGGTGGAAGGGGTGATGAGGTCTTTAAAGATGGCAAACATTTCCTTGGATTTTGAGTTAGCCTTAGAGATCTGTATGTTGAAGGAGTTGGATTGGCTTTGAAAATCGCTTCTTTGTATTGCACGGAAAGCCTTTTGAATTCTTCCTTGGTGGAATCACTAGGATTGGACTTCCAATTGGCTTGTGCTTTAAGTTTGTTGGCATGGAGGGCTAGTAGGTCTTCCATGAACCAAGAGTTAATGTGCATGGATTTCTTCTCTTTTTCAGACTCAATCGGTGCTATGGATTCAATGGCTCTGGTGAGGGTATCTGAGTAGATGTCAGCAAGTGTGCTGGGGTCACTTGTGAACGGCGGTATGACTTCTGGGACTTCCAGGAAGGGAGAAAGGTTGTCCTTAGTTAGTTTTTTGGAGCTTCTAACCTGAGCTGGGGGAGCATAAGTGTTTGAGTGGTGGGTTCGATGGGAATGGTAAATTGGATACCGTTATGATCCGTCCATGGGTAGGCAGAGTTGGAGATAATGGTGGAGGAGCAATTGTGGTCTGCCACCCAATCAAGGGTGCAGCCTTTACAGTGAGTTGGGCAGGTGACTTTCTGTACAAACCCCATGTCTTTAAGTTCCTTAGCTAGGGCTGAGGCTGCTTTGTCCTTGGGGTAATTGAGACTTAGATTGAGGTCTCCGAGTAGGATGGTTTTCGTGGAGTTGTTTAGGTTGTTGCTTAGTATGTGGAGGAGATGTCCTTGGAAGTCTGGGTCTGGGCCTGGGGTTGTGTAAATGATATGTATTTTGATTGTACAATTAGGAGACAGAGACAGTTTGGATGAGAGGATGTCTGTGATACCTTCCCAGAGCTGGTTGCATAAACAGATGGATAGCACGTCTTTGGTGAGGAGGGCTACATCTCCTCCTTTCAAGAGGTGTCTGTCTTGTTTGAGAATAGAATATCCCTGTGGGAGAGCTAGAGAGATTGATGGACCGGAAGCCTCATGGAGCCAAGTCTCTGTGATGGCGAGTATATCAAGGTTATGAGTGGTGATGAGATCGTTAATCTCGAGGGCATGGTCAGGGAGAGAGCGAGCATACATAAGAGCACAATTGAGGACGAGGGAAGGATTAGTCTTATTAGTAAGAGGAGTAAGGGGAGTAGAGATAGTGGAGAGAGGGGGGGAGAACAGGAGTGTGGGAGAGAGGATTTGCTTGAAGGTTTTCAGTTTGAGCGTGCAGATGGCCCCTATGGTCCTTTGGGACGGTGTCATGCTTGAAGGTGCAGGCAAGATATTAATGTTTTTTGCTATAATGGTGTGAGAGGTAGCAAAGGTGTGGGTGGTGTGAGAGCCCAATCTGAGATTCCTTCGAGATGTGGAGCTGGGGAGGCTGTGTTGTGGTGATGGTTCAGTACGGTGCCTAAGTCTAGTGTTCCTAGATACTAGGTGATCCTGAGGGCATAGAGATGCCATGCAACTCCTCAAGGAGGCAGTATCGGCTGGGCTGGCAAATTGATGTGGAGTGTGAGGGGCGTGGCTCATGTTGGTGGTCAGAGTCATAGAAGGGACCGGGTTCAAGTAGGAGGCTAATGTGAATGCTAGTGCAATGAGGAGGTGCCAGGTAGGGGTGGTGCAGAATACATTATAATGTGTATGCCTGTGAGAGGTTAGTAGTTGCTTGAAAGGATACATTGGTGGGCACTAGGTTGGGCCAATGCAGTTTGGCAAGCAGTGAATCAGTAGCAGATGGTGAGCACAGGATGCAGTAATAGCACTAAGAGCGGCTAGTACAGTTTTGCAGGCAGGCTACCTGCGGCATTAGGTAGGCATAGAAAGTGGCAGCACATAACAATGAGGCGGCTAGTACAGTTTTGCAGGCAGGTTATCTGCGGCAATAGGTAGGCACAGAAAGTGCTAACCCTGAAACGCATAGAGAAACACATGAGGTTTGAACACAGCACATCATTTTTTTTCATCTATTTATATGTGAAAATTGTTCATAATCCATTGTGAAAAATTCTCTGTGATTAGAATAATAGAAGTCATTTTTTTGAAAGTGAAAGGTTGAATCAATGGCTGTAAGTTGTTAACTTGACCTAATTGTATGATATGAATTAATGTATTGAAAAATTGAATATGATCTTTGGTGAACTCATTGTTATAAAAAATATTAAATACTTGATTGTTTATACAATACCAATAGGGCATGCAGGGGACGGGAGAGTTCCACAAGATTGTGGACCTCTGCTGTGTTTACATTTTTTAGTACAACGCAGTGTCCATGTTTGTTTTCTCCCCGGCACCTCATTGCCTATCTGAAAAGAATTAAGACTATCCTCATATTAGGTGTGCACTAGGCCAAGTACAATATTGACTGCTTGAAAGTAGCCAATGAGGGAGTGTTACAAAGATTAAAGGGGAAAGGAAAGAAGGGCTGCTCTGTGTTACGGGTGCATGGACAGCGCTGTAGTCCACGGACACGCGTGTCACATCTGGGTCTTTTAAGGATGACTGGCATGGAACAGGGACTGTGGGGAGTAGCCAATGAGGTGTTCTGGTTGTCATTTATAAGAGGAGAGGGTAGCCGTTCTTTTCATTGCTTTATATAGGGAAGATGGCTGTGGTTGTTGAGATGAGAAGGCTTACTGTGTGGCTGGTGGGAGATTCTTGGATGCTGAATCTGAAAAGGTACACAGAAATGTATGGCATGTCTGCTAATATTGGATTGGAGGAAGTGGAGATTTCATGGTAGGGTGTGCCTGGCCACGACTGGGAGAGTTTATTTGCATATTGCAAAAACATGTCACATTTCCAATGTACAGGTTTCATGGTGGTACATTGTGGAGGACATGCTTTGGGCTACATCTGTGCAATATCTTTGCAGATTGCATTGAAATATATGCTGAAAGCACTAATGGAAATATTTCCACGTGGAAAGATAATCTTTTCACACATACCTCTTAAGACAGTATGGAGATGCACCAATGTGTTTTATCCCCAACAAGAAGCAGGAAGGCGAATTGTGAAGAAAGGGGTATGTTCATTTTTGAATGGTGTTGGGATGACATCCTTTTCAGATGAGAACATTGTTCCAGATGGTGGACCTCATTTATTTCAGTGATGGCATGACTTTCACTGATTTTGGTAATGCAATCATTCTTCAAAACATTCAAAATGCACTCGGAAGGTTCCTGTGAAAATGATGTAGAGTGCATGTAAGTAGTTGTAGGGAAAACAAACCTAAAAAGCCCCACAAAAAAATCTAAACTGAAAAAAAGTTTATTTTTCATAGCCACCACTAAAGATCAAATAACTTACATTGGGCCTCATTACACGGTATGCGGTAACCATGGCGCTATTAGCGCCATAGTTGCCGCCAGTATTTTACCATGTCGCCTTGGTGGATGGCGGAATTACCACCCTACTCCAAGGTGAGCGGGCGGTAATTCCACATTCACCAAGGCACTTCCCCATTCCCATTTTTGCCCCATAGGGCTCAATGGGAATGGGGAAGGAGCTAATTACGGTACCGCAAATTGCGGTACCGTAATTAGCACCAAGGTCCCTTTGCGGGTCCCTACTTTAATGGCTGGTGTAGACCAGCCGTTAAGGTCGGGTCCCGCAAAGGGACCTCGTAGTAAGGCGGTAAGGGTTTACTGGTACCGGTACTCTTACCGGTACGGTAAACCCTTACCGCATTCCGTGTAATGAGGCCCATTGTGTTTAATTTCCCTCCAAACACCCTTCATTTGGACGATCTGTCTGTGGACACTGCAGTAGTCTGCGGTTGTCATGTGCCACATCCGGGCCTTTTGAGGATGCCAGACATGGAAATGGGACTGTGGAGCCCAGGGGATTAGCCAATCAAGTTTCATGGGAGTGGTATACAAGGAGAGAGTCTGGAAGAAGCTCTGTTTGCTGAGGGGACTGCGAATGGCTATGTGTTTCAGGAGGCAAAGTGTATGGATTTTGGGGGACTCGTGGATTCATTAGCTGAAAGTGTATGCTAAGCACTGTGGAGTGGCTGAAAATCATGCATTTGATGATGCTCATGTACAATGGTATGGATTGTGTGGCATGAAGTGCTTGGACCTGTTCCCATTTTGTGTAAATATGGTCACACTGAAAGATCCGGACATTATCATTGTTCATTGTGGAGGGAACAGTTTAGGGTATGCCACTGTAATTTCACTGCAGTTTGCAATGAAGGAGACATTTGGCAAATTGAAGGAAATGTTCCCCAATTCAAGATTGGTCTTGGATTGTTCAAGATTTTTTCTCGCATTGTCCAGAGACAGATGTGAAAGTGCTCCAGTTCATCTAGTCCACAAATGGAGAAAGCGAGGCACAATGTCAGCAAGGCTGCGTGTGCATTTTTGGGAGATGTTGGAATGGTGTCTTTCCATAAATTTGACATTGCCAACATTTTCCGCAGAGATGCAGGTAATCAGATTTTTCTGCAAAACATTCACAATGCTTTGAAGCAGTTTTTGTAAATTTACAGATCATTTTTCAGTAGGTGCAACAAAAATAAATGGAAACACAGAGAAAACAAAATGCCTAATTTTTTGCACCTTTAAAAATTGATAAAACATTAGAAAAACAAAAAATGTCAAAAATGTTGTTTTCAGAGCCACCACTTTTCTATGCAAAAGAGTTAAATGTTTTTGATTCCACCACTGCACACATTTTTCTGATGTGTTTTTGTGTTTTATATTATTTTTTGTCTTTGTTTTCGCAGGAGAGAGACATGGGAGGGGAGGGGAGGGAACGGAGGGAAGGGGCACCAACCGCAGGGACGAAGGGGCAGGTGGAGAGAGGAAGATGTTGGGTGGGCCTTAATCTGGTAGGGGACAATGTTTGCCATGCTCCTTGACCCCAGCCTCGAAAGCACTACGAAACTGCTCCCCTCTACAGAGCGGTGTATCACAGTACATACACATCACTGTCATCCTCGAAAGGTAAGGGTCAACCGTGTTATGTATGGCCTGTGAGACTTCCGCTGGGATCCTCTGCCCCACAGGAGTGTCCCTTGTGGTGACAGGAGCAGAAAATGAGGATGAGGTAGTGGGCACCAGCCTACTCGTCCCTTCGAAAAGTATGACTTTTCGCACTGCTCCCTCGTGATTGGACTTCAGGTGGAGGTGGTCCCGTAGAAATACAGACCTGGTTTTCCATGACTGAGTACAACCTTGCACTCAGTGCATCGAACCTTGTCTGCCCAAATCTTTGGTACACCCCCAACGGTGGTAAACAGCTGCCACACCCAGGACTCATGACAGGAGCTGGCAAGAGGGACTTCCAGTAGCTCATCTTCATCGTCTTCTTGATCCACTTCTGCATCACCACGCCTGCTCCACCTCTCCAGGCACTCCAGATTGTGGTGGTGGTGGGAGAGATGCAGTGGCCATAGCAGATGCCATTGTGGTCTTCAACAAATACAGAAAAAACAGCAGGTGCTCTCTACTGGACAGCCAGATTGAGAATGAGGAGCAGTGATGGGTGGGTCACTTTAGAGGGGCTGTACGCGTACCGCTCAACTGTCCGCAGACTATCGAGCCACACATGGTGCTTAAAAAGTTATACAAAGTTGCCAGATCAACTAAGACATGGTCTAGTTGCTCTGCAAGAGTAAAGTTTCAGCTTGAAACACCCTAGATTGGCCAAAAATGCAGTTTTAAACTGTCCCAGGGTACAAACACTGTCCGCGAACACTGCTGTTGCGCCACATGGGTGCGGTCACATGATGACATCCACAGACATGATGGCTGTCCTGCGAACACCTATTGGCCGGTAGACGATGTACACATGCATGCCAGTGTCTGCAGGACAGCGGTGGAGTCCCCAACTAATTAAAAGTGCAACATGTGTGAGCAGACATGTCCAGGGTCATGGCGAGATCAGGTGTGCATGTGTGCCAGGGTCTGCAGAACAGGGGCAGAGTCCCCGAACTAATTAAAAGTGTGATACATGTGAGCAGACATGTCGGGGCATAGTGAGATTAGGTGCACATGTGTGCCAGTGTCCGCAGGACAGGGACGGAGTCCCCTGAACTAATTAAAAGTGTGACATGTGCAAGCGGACATGTCCGGACAGATGCAGTGTCCGGGGTACAGTGAGATTCGGTGCGCATGTATGCCAGTGTCCGCAGGACAGGGACAGAGCCCAAAAGTAATTAAAAGTGTGTCAAAACAGAGTGGACATGCCCAGAGAGGTGCGGTGTCAGGGGGCACCTTCATTTTGGTTATGGACAGCCCGGACAGTTGCACAAACCGCAGATTCAAAATTGGGCTTTTTTTAAAAAAAAGAGGCAGCAACAGTACACACACACATATTTATTGAAAACAAAAACATACATTCAATTAGGAAAGAGATGGGGAATCGGAATGGGAAAAATAAATGGGAGAATAGGGATTTTGTACACAATGTTGATGAGGGGAGGAAGGGTTTGAGGTTTCATCATAGCGTCTTTCATTTAGGGAATTTGATGGGGATGATTGGTTGGAACAAGGTGAATGGGTACATGTACAAGTCGGGCAGTGATTTCGAAAATGTTCCTTCACATGATTTTTCACAAATGTCATCAACTGCATACAATTATTATTTAGTTCATCCATTTTTGCTGATAACTCCCTCAATTCGTTCTGTGCATTTGAAGTTAGGGGTTGTCTGTGCACATCTTCAGTTTCACTCAAGTGTAATTCGGGCCTGGTTTCCTCATTCCCACTATGTACTTTTAAAAAGAAAACCATGTTATAGTGATATTTGAACAAATTACATCACTTGTTCGGCTTTAACCCCTTAACTGCCAGGGGTTTTCCCCCCAGTGCCAAGGCCTTTTTTGGTGATTGCGGTATGTCGCCATTCAATGTCTTGTAACTTTTTTGAGATATCTCAGCCACATTTGGCCCTTTTTTTCCGACATGTAGGTAGTCATAACGCCTCCCAGAAATCCTAGTTTGCTGTAGGGGTGAGAGAAAATAACCAAAAAGGGAGAACATTTTGTGTTTTTTCAAAAAATGCCAATAAAATGATGTACAAAGAAGCCTGTGCATTTTCCTTGTAACAAATGGTTTGCTGTGCTGAATTCCCCAATTTCCTGGCTTTCAAGAACAGGTTGAGTGGAAAGAAAACTATTTTGATGTGGTTATCAACCGTTATGTGAGAGGTAGGCTATTTTAGCCTTTTTTTCCAATAGGACATGAGTGGACGGAATGGAAGACAAGGGTAGAAAAGCTGAATGGGAGGACAGAAAGGCACTCATTTGTGAAAAGAAGACAAAACTCCAAGTTTAGGAAGAGGTGATTTGCGCAGATCAGGCAACAACTATGTAGGGAAAAATTCCATAGTGGTGGAAAAAAGCAGGAAAATGACTGAAAAAAAGGTATGTGGTGGACATGGTTGGCCTGGTACGGCAATGGCTTATATGAATTTTGAGAAAAGCAATGCTCTGCTACATTCCCCCAACTCTTGCAGTTAGGAAATCACACATTTTTTGTAATGTTCCACAAAACAAGCAGTACCACAAGCCAAAAACGGAGCCATGGTACACAGGAGTTTTATGCTTACGGCCTGAACAGATGTACTTAGCATGTGTAAATAAGGAAAACAAAAGCAGTGAGGAAGGGCAAGCATACATTTCTTGAAATAGCACAGGCAGACCTTTTGAAGGGTAGGTGACTTGTGCAGCTTACAAAAGTGTATAGGGTCTAACGCAGTGACTAAATGTAGGGCACATTTGGGAAATTAAAGGTTGTGTGACAAAGGGCAGCAGCAAACGGGTCGAAATGTTATGAAAACCACGCAAACACAGCAAATGTCGTACCTTCCAACTTTCACACAGGTGTCTCAACAAAAACGATACCTCACATGTGTGGGCTGATTTGCGCAAGTCAGACCTCTGTGGATTCCCACGGATGTCCTCTTTTGGGAAATGCATGGGGTTCCCTGTTTTCCTTGCTGGCTTCCACACCCTAAGCCCAAATCTGTAGGTTGTCTCCCCAGAACCCTTTGGGGGTTAAAAGTGGTTTAGCCTTTTTCCTTTTGTGTCCAGGTAGGTGCACCCACACATGTGAGGTACCTTTTTCATCGGGACACCTGTGGGAACGCGGGAAGGTAGGACATGTGGTGTTGGTGGCGTGTTTTGGTGGGTGGCCAGAGTGACCGCTGGACGGATTTTCACCACATTTGCGGCTGGAGCAGCGGCTTCATCCCAAAAGCGTGCTTTTGTAAATTTGGTGCCAATCCGTCTCGTAGTTTTCTATAAAACGACCAGAAAGTGTGTCTCAAAAAATTAGTGATATCTATGTCCGCTCCACGGACACACTTCCCTGTACACTCCGCGGACATGATACCGATTGGCTAATCCGTAGCGTCATGTCCGCGGACATGTGGCGCCTTCACTGATTGGATGTTGAACGGCGTGAAGTACGTCAGATTCTTTCGCTACGCCCGCCAACCTTCATTCATGTCTTGGTGTACCCGGACATCACCGCTAACACATATAAAACAACACAGCATTCCACTTGTTAATCTTAGGAAATACTGTTTCAGAAGGTGAGGATTAATGAGGCTGGGATGGGGTGTGGCAGCAGGAAGTCAAAAGGTGTGGTTTATTGTTACCAAAGTCATACGGTAAATTGGAAGTTGCTGCTCCATATAGTGTCCACTAAGTACAGGCGAAATATTGCTGCGTCTGTGTTACAATGTATTTAAAATAATATTGCAGACAGACTGGCGTCCTAGAGTTTGAAATCTGAGGCAGCCACCTGCACTGTTTGAAGGAAACAGCGGGTCTGCAAGTGTATGGGAGTACCAGTTCTCATGCATGCATTTAGATATGCTGTTGCAAAAGCAAAATGTATTTTCATTCTGAGTGAAGGTCACTTGGTTTGCTTTTTTGGTTGCAAGCTCTGTAGGCCCACGGATGCGACTGAACCCATGAGGGCCAATTGTTTTCTGACCTTGAGCCAGAGTGAAAAATCAGTAAGAATGCAGGGAGTGAAAGTTTGGAAAAAATACCATTTGACAAGGTTACGTATTGAAAACGTTTTTAAGACTCATGTAATATCAGTTCTAAAAAGATTCTTTGGTGCACGTACATTGCTGTCTAGGTTTAACGAAGACAATGGAGACGGTGAATATCGTGTACATTTATTTTTGACGACTCTGCACCAGAGTGAGTTTAAATTTTTTATTACCACAACAATAATTTGGCATTGTAACAGAGGTACTATATTTCTGTGTAGTTTGCTTTCTTTTTTTGTTACTTATGGAGAGTGCAGATTCACGCCCTTTGTAGACTATCACTAGGTTAACCCATGTTCACCGCTATTATTTCTTTAAAATGTCATGTATGAGCACATCAATTTGTGTAGCAGTTTCCATGTTATTTTTGTCTTTTTTGCAATTGTATGATGAAGGTTGGGTATTGATACGCATTTTCTGTTACGTTTTCCGACCAGCTACATTCTGCTGTACTGTGATTGCCATGGATTCCAAATGCCAAGTGATGGTTTCTTTCCACGCCAGATGCACGTACTCGTGACCGGCTGCCTAACCGTTACGGTTTTGTGGGACGACAGGCCCGGAACTATTTGTCCATACGCTGGAGTGGCCATTAGGAGTAACATAAGATGTTTTATGGTGGTGTAGGCCGAAGTGCATGCCGACGTCTTGGAAATCACTGTGCGACCGAAGCGGTTGCTTTATGGAAAGCGTATGCAAAAAGAACAACGTGTGCATCACGATTAACATTTTCGAAGACGACCCAAGAAACAAAGTTAATTGATTGAAAATGGGAATAGTCAGATGGTGTCGAACAGTTTATTGTGAAATAAAACTACTTTTCAAAATCTAAAATGTTAAAGTTTTCTTTTACAAAGCAATTTATTATTTCAAAATGTAACGTGCTATGTTGTACGTCGCTGTGTGTTCATTTTCAGGTTGTGCGCCACGGCACATAGTTTTGCTTTTTGCAGGCTGCCATGGAAAGCGAAAAGAGGCCATGTATGGAACAACCGCCTTCCCTTTCTATGGTGGCCATCTTGGAAAAGGATTTTGTTTTGTAATACGGGACGCCACCGTTACTGCTTTGCAAATCTAGATTGTTAATGGCAAATCTTATTGTGTCTATGTCCTTTACTGAGAAATATAAAGTAGATGGAGTGTATGGGATTTTTAAAAAAATATGTTTACACTGTGACAGGTGGTTCTTAAAGTACTTTACAAAATCTAAAATGTTAATGTTTTCTTTTACAAAGGAGTTTATTATTTCAAAATGTAACGTGCTACATTGTATGTCGCTGCGTGTTCATTTTCAGGTTCTGCGTCATGGCACGTATTTTTGCTTTTTGCAGGCTGCCATGGAAATTGAAAAGGGGCCATGTATGGAAGAGCCGCCTTCCCTTTCTATGGTGGCCATCTTGGAAAAGGATTTTGTTTTCGAATATGGGACGCCACAGGCTTCCCGAATTATAACACGAAATCCTATTTTTTAGTAGCACACGTTACTGCTTTGCAAATCTAGATTATTAATTACAAATCTTATTGCGCCTATGTCCTTTGCTGAGAAATATAAAGTAGATGGAGTGTATGGGACTTTTTTTTTTAAATATGTTTACACTGTGAAAGGTGGTTCTTACAGAAAAATGTACTTTGTTTACGGATGTTTTTTTTTTTTTTAAAGAACAGCTAATAAGGAAATTTGCGAACGGAAATTAGGAAAGATGCATCAAATAGTAATATGGGGGGGTAGGTGGAGGGGGGAAATGTAGTGCCTTTGTTATTTGTAAGGTACGGGCAGTGTTTCTCATGCTCCTTCATTACAGTAGTGGTGCTCTTTTTTGGGGAGGAAGAATGGGTTTAGCTCATGTCGTTTTCAGATAACTAGAACTTTTGCTAAAAGTATGTAACGTGTACTACATTGCTAATGGCTCACTACGAATAAGTGTTGGAGCTCTGCAAGGGAAATGTTGATGGTGGACGTTCCTACATCAATATAAAATGTATTTCCACACTGTCCACGAGGCAAGTTATTGTTAAGTATGTACGGATTCTTGGACACGTCACTGTCCTGTATGCCAGCATATGGTCATGTGGCATTCTCCGCGAGGTGTGCAATTAAGTCAGAAGTTACTTTAAATTATGGTTATGTGCCACTACTACAAAACGATGACCTTTAGCAAAAAAATGTTAAAGGGACGGTATGGTTAAGTTGCCCTACTAAAAACCTGTGAAATTCAGTAAAAAAAACTTTGTTAAAGGGACGGTATGGTTAAGTTGCCCCACTAAAAACCTGTGAAATTCAGTATAAAAAGCTTTGTTAAATGGACGTTATGGTTCCAAGTAAAACCGAAAAACCCCTGAAATTCGCCAGTTATGGTAAGCTAAGCAACCATAACTCGCGCCACCACCGTGCACTGGTAAGACTAACACCCAGGACAACAAAGATGACATCACAAATGGCATTGATCAGTGGGTCCCGTGCCTGCTGGGCCTAGAGACCCAAGCTACTCCTCACTGATGAGCCCCAACAAGGGTGAAACATGTTTGGGGATGCTTGTGGTCTCGTGCAGAAGGGATGTGACCTAGCAGTTCGGGCTGGACTTCCCCTTTTGGGGTGGGACCAAGCCTGATTTGCATATGGTCTTTCCCCTTGTGTAATGGCTTGGCAGGCGAAGAACGATGGTCTGGAGGGTTGCCCTGAGCAATGCCAGTGGTTAAGATTCAGTCTAAACCTTCCAGCCATCACCTCTTTGTTTTTGCATTATAATATTGGCAGAAAAGTATATGCCAAGTAGTTCATTAAGCAATGCATTGATATAAATTCCATTGCATTAATGAGTACTTTCAGTACATGAACGACCTCATGAAGAAACATAGGCATTGTCTGCAGCATGCGCCATAGAGGTGCAATATTCCAAATCTTGCCATGTTGAATAGTAAAATGATAAATGCTTCCATTACAGAATTTTGCATACTGTGAAACATAAGTACCTACAAATGCTTCCCTTACTGCATAATTGTCCTATTACACACAAAACATAAAGAGACCGTCAAATGCATATAAATAGAAGCATATACAGGGAACGTAAAGTAAGCAAAAAAAACTGCAGTATTACCAGAAAGTGTTCATAACCAAACTATTTAGCTTCATGCACAGAAAATATTCTTCTGTTTCAGGATTCCTTCTTCTCCTATGTATATGTATCATATGTTGTAACTGTACCCTAAGGAAGTATTGCAGGAACATATGAGAAGGGTAAGGTCTACAAATCTAGTACGTTTTATTTTTTTAATTCCTGACAGTGGAGAAAGCCACCTGGCTTAGATATGTCAGTGACCAAAAAAAGAGGGAGCTAGACATGCGATGTCATCAGTGATGTCACAAATCTGAAGAAATATCCAGAGAGCAAAACTGTATTACTCGAAAGAGTGTATCAAATTGTATTCACCATGATACAAAGCATTTAAAAAAAATCAATCAATGACATTATTTAATATAGCTTCATAGTATCACATAACACGACAACATGGGAGTACATAAAACCTGGCTAAAATTAGTCCATCACAACAACCATTCATAGTGCAGCATTCAAACCATACATCGCACTCAGTGACATTCAACCACACAACAATACCTAAAAAACATTACACAATTGATTAGCAGTGGGGAGTGGGATAAGCATTCCTCACGTCACAGCTGATTATTTTAATATTTGAAGCATTTTTTTCAACACATCAATAGAAAAAATTAAAAACAATCTATCGCGAGGGTGGATCTAGAAAGGTGTTGTAGAGATCACATTCCTGGGGTAAACTCAACGGTTTCGACATAGAGTGTATATTGGACAACGTCTTCATCAGGAGATACAAAGCAAAAGGCTCATTCACAAGCAGGATGGTAAGGAGGATCAAAGGGCTGAAGTCGGGCCACAGAGAAGTCTGCAGTTGAAAGGAAGCTGCTATGGGCTGCCCCCTACGATGGTGGGTGTACTGGGGTGGCCTCCTTGATGGTGGGAGCAGCAAAAATTAGTCGTGTCAACAGGAGGTGGCCTGGTAAAATGCGAATTGGTCCGTGCGCCGCCTGAAAGACTGTAGATTACTGGGACAGCCTGCTAGCGTATTAGTACGCCGCCTGGGCAGCTGTAAATTAATGAAACAGCCTGCGCGTGGAGCACAATGGACATTTGTGATGTCACCTTTGATGTCCTGGGTGTTAGTCTTAGCAGTGCAGGGTGGTGGCGTGAGTTATGGTTGCTTAGCTTACCATAACTGGAGAATTTCAGGGGTTTTTCGGTTTTACTTGGAACCATAACGTCCATTTAATAACGTTTTTTTACTGATATATAACGATCATGTGAGTTTATGAACACTATTTGTGTTATGTTGTTTCGTAGTTTGTGGGCGTAGTTACAGAATTGGTGAAAATCCGTCCAGCGGTTTGGCCTGTAAGCGTGCGCAAATTTTTTCCCCCATTCACTCTATGGGAAAAAAAGATGTTTTGGGAACCCCCCTATAAGTTTTCCCCCCCTGGACCAAACATCAACAAACTTTGCAATTCACAGTTGCCCATATACTTTTTTTGCAAAGTTTGGTGAGGATTCGTCCAGGGGGAGCGAAATTATAAGCCGCCCAAAAAGTGTTCTTCCTATGGAAACAGCAACTTAACCATAACTACACAGCCACTACCGTGGAAGACCCTTTTTGGGTGGCTTATAACTCTATATATATATATATATATATATATATATATATATATATATATATATATATATATATATATATATCACGATCATGTGAGCTTATGAACACTGTTTGTGTTATGCTGTTTCGTAGTTCGTGGGCACTGTAGTTACGGAGTCAACAACATCACATCGTTCACTGGGCTATAGTTTTGTATCTGGGTGCGGGGACACATGTGAAAAGCTAGCATAAGAGCACGAGGTAGAACCAAGTTGGCTTATACATCAGCATCAGTGAAAGTCTGCAACATTCTGCTTATAATGCGACTTTTGTATATGCTATAAGGTTAAACAATTCCCTCAAATAACATTTCTTTAATAAAGGTGGTTCTCGCTACTTTAAAAAGACTTGTGCATATTGCAACGCCTAAGTGTCCACATGCAAACTTGCATATTCATGGGAAATCATATTGTGCATGGGGATTTTACACATTGCTTTCAACATATCGTGCAACAACCCTAACCTGCAATTGATAATGGCAGGTTCGGAATTACATCCGTTTGATAACTTTACATGTGGGTGCTCGGGGATGGGCAGTGGTTGTCCCATTTTGACGTGACTCATCGGCCTTCTGGATATGATGCTATTTCATTACAAATGGCTTAGCAGCACAGAAAAAGCTGGGTGGCACACGTGTTTAACATTCATGTCTTACACTTCAAACGGGGATCAGGGTTGGGGTTGTTCACAACATATATTATGGTTATAGGGGTCTGTGAGGAGACAGAGCATGTTTTATAGAGGCTGCTTTGTTTTTCTCAGACTCCAGCTTAAGGCCCGGTCATTGTCAGGTCAAATGATGTACTGTGGAAGGTGAAAGATACAGTGTTTGTACTGTTACTTGATTGCGCCCTGTCTCTTGTGAGAACCGGCCTCTAGCTGAGCGGCCATGGGGAGGAGTGTGAGGAGAGTGCTGGCTCGCTGTTCGCGGTTGGGTGGGGGAGAGCTGCAGCCCTGCAGGCTTCTAGTGCCATTGAGGCCCAGATTGTTATGTTCAAAATGGAAAGTAGGTGTATTAAAAAATTGAGTCTGTATCGTGCTGCAGGGTGAGTCGTGCAGTCTCATGCGTCGACCCGCAACCATCCCACATCCCGGGCCCAGGTGCATAAATGGCTGCCGGTGAGTCATAAGCTCCATGGGGGGGTGGTAGAGGGGTCCTGGAGACCCTTCCTCCCATACATTCCCCCCTTTCATTACTTAAGTAACGAATATTGTAACTCACCCAACCTATTTCATTCCTTTTCATCAGCTACCGCTTCGTCCCAGGCTGGCATTCCCTTTATTGGCATCTATGCTCTACATACTCCCCGGAGACTCTGTCCTGCTCTAGCATATTCATCAGGGGTATAGGTCATATATATACACCCCCATCTCCCTCCAGATCCGCCCATATCTCCTTATACCTGTTACGCTCACCTGGTATCCACAGGGATGCCACTCAGCCGGGTTACTCGTTGGTATGCTTCTCAGCTTTGCCCTGATGTGGTCTGCGGGGGAGGTTCTGCCTGAAAATACAGGAGGACTGTATTCAAGACTGACCGACTGGGGTAAGTATCCGCCCTCCACCACCGTATGATTTCAGTCCCTCTGGCGCCCTCTCCTCACCTTGTGGTAGAATTAGGCGTGCTCTCTCTCCTGCCTTCTTTGCAGGGGCGCGTTGTCTTTCATGGGTGAGTGCGGTCCAGTTACTTCACTGACGCCGGCCCGTTTGATATTGTTCAGGTAGGTCTTATTGCTGTTCTTTAGTTTTGTTGCTATCCTGCATGCCTTTCTTTGTTTAAAATGTCTCTTTTTTCTCCCTTAGGTATGCGGAGCTTCAGCACGGCGAACTGGCTTGGTTGAGCCCCGCTGGTAAATGATGGTGCATTAAGAGCGCTATGATGCGGTAGGTAAGCGCTATGTGCAGCGCTGCAAAGTCTTGCCTTTGCTAACCTGTGTTTTCCTTCCTTGTAGGTCGCGGTGTTCTTCAGCATGAGTGGAATGTCCGGAGTGGTGCCAGCAGAGAGGGGACCTGCCAGGTAAGCCTTTTGAGCAGTTCGTAATTTGTAAATGTCTCTACTGCTTTCTTTAATGTTGCCTCTATCTTCCTCTTTCAGGTCGTTCTGTCCAGGAGGCGTGCAGATTCGAGGAAGCTGTTCTCAGTAGCTGCGAGTGTTTAAAGATGAAGACTGCAGGTAAGATGTTGCTGCTAATGATGTTCCTTTTGTCTCCTTGCAGGTTCTGCTTCTCTGAGGTTCGAGGGAATAGCTGGACACAGTGAGCGTCACGTTGCAAGCTGCAAAGTAACGCAAAGCATGTTGTCTTGCTCGGGTGTGGTTTAAATAGCTCCAACAAAATAGTTCAGGTAAAGTAGTCCCTAGGCTACCACACCAAAAACACTAGACCGCATAGCTTGGTTCTTAAGAACAATGCTATGTTGATGCCTCCATGTTGGCTGACAATACAATAAAGTAGTTCCCAAGCACATTGTTTTTCATGGTGTATGAGTCTGAAGAGAATGCCAGGCTCTAGTGGCCCGAGTCCCTTTCCACCTGGCCAATGGGTTTGCCAGAGGGGGTTTTGAGTGAGGATCGTGACAATACCATTCCAGTGTACGGGGCTCCTTGATTGTAGTGTGGTACAGCCTGTCCACTATGTCCCCATCATAGTACAGTGCTACCATTCTATATTTGGGCCCAGGATCCTCACCTGTTTGTACTTGTGCCTCTTGCGTCATCTGCGCCACTCCTATAGCATTGCCCATTGTCACCATCATCATTGCACCATTAGGAACTGCATTGGCGCAGCATCGAAGACCCAGCTGGCACACACAAAAAATCAGGAGCAAAAACACGATGATGAGTACCGCAATTTGACCGTCATCCCGAGCCAGGAAGGCACCCATGAAAAAATTCCATTGAACCACGAGTTCGGTTCCACACCTCCTTCTTTCTTCATCCGCTCGCCCAGGTTGTGCACGGCTGTGATAACATGGGACAGGGTCCCATTGTCCGTGTCTGCAGAAGGTACGAACGTGCAGCATGTGCTCCCGATTTTTCGGCAAACACCTCCATCCATCCCCGTCAACAGGTCTAGGACATACCTGTTCTGCATTATCATTAGCCGCAGGGCCCTCAGCTACACCTTGATCACGTTAAACCCTTCTCCAGTGTCGTTGGCCAATTGGATCAGCTCCTAGCATGTAATTTGAAGCCATTTTGCGTTGGCTCGAGCTTGGATACTGGGAATAAGGGAGGCAAAGAATGTTTCAGCGGATTTGAACAGCCGGAACCTGTCTGGAATATGCACCAAAAGTTCTGTGGATGCTTGGGATATGTAGTTGGACAATCTCAGTTTCCTGGATATCGGGCTCTGCATGTTGTCTGCGGATAGGGCATACACTGGCGTTTCATCTGTTGGTTGTGTTCCGTCCAGACCGCCGACTACTTGCAACCCCTTTCTTCCTTCGATATGACTCTCCACAACCACCGTCAGGGCGGAGTACAGTGTCGCCAGTGAACATGTGCCCCTCCAGGATTGTGGGAGGTGCAAGTATGCCTGTTTACTGCAAACGCAGTAAGTGTCCATTAGGGCCGCTGTCCCTTTCTTCATATCTGGGATAATGAGAGTTTTGTTACAGCCCTTGTTTGTACCCATGTTAGTTTTCCCTTCACCGAGGAAGCACAGTTCATATGTAATCTCCTTTTGTAATTTGAAGGGTTTTTCCAGGGCCTGTGACCCAAGTAACCTTTGTGATGTGTTCTGCCCATACTGGAGCACATGTTTTCTCGACCCATTGCAATTTTTCCGCTGCCAACCCTTGTAGTGCTTCTGCTTTGCATATCACTTGTTTCTCTTTCCATTTGTTGTCCGAGTCCAGTGTCCCTTTAAACACTAGAAATGGTTCCTTTAGGCATATCACTCCTTTGGGTCTCAAGTAGCACATTTTCTCGTTCTGCAACATTTCAAAAGAAACTGTGTGTGCCTGGAAGGTATTACTTATTCTACATAGGGTGACATGAAGGAGACACTGGCTGTCTGTAAGAGCTAGTTCCTGTGGCAGGAGCACCTTGGGGGTGCCTGAGGCATGGGGTATTAGAGAGCATACATAGCAGCTTTCGTTGGTGGTTTGTTTGGTGGTGGAACTCATGTCTGCCTACCATTTGTTGGATTGGTGAGGGTGCCTGGGATCTTCTATTGTGTCTAACCCCAACCTGGCGTATTAATGGTACTTCCTCCTCCCAACCTCCCTGCTTCTCCTATTGTTTCTGGGGCTTACTCTATCTTTTTCTACATCTTACTGCAATAACGGCGTTACCCCGCTCCCCCCTTTTCCCATTTGTTATACAGTACAAGGAACCTCCAAGCTCTTTCTGCATTTTCTTCCTTTATACTTGTAGGGGGTTCATACCCTACTGATGTTTCAAATGTTTGTGTTGCAGAGGTGGTAGTGTCATCATATACCCAAGGTAAAGCAGAATGATTTGGATCGTTCAGCTCATATACATTATATTCAGAGGCATTATATGGGGAAATAGGACATGGGACTACCTGCTCATTGCTTGTATCATTTGGGTGGCCTATACCATCATAGTGGGTACCATACCCCCATATGAGATGAAAGCCGTCTCATATGAGGTATGTCCCTTGCTTTATCATGTTCATTCTGTTTCCTCCCCCCATTGATAGATATAAATGCAACTGCCCAGTATATTACAAGGCCGAACAACGATGTGAAAAATATTACTGTTATGCTCACCTGATATCCCCAGGGGCATCTGGAGTGCTCTGAGATCTGGAACCCTGGTTGCATAGTTGCCCAGTGCTGAATAATGAATCTTAGTTATTTGTAGGGTGAGCTAACGTCCTGCATTTTTTTTACAGGGGCACTTGAGTTGCTTCACTGGTGCAGTACGCATTCCTTGGGCCCAGGCCTGCTGTGACCCTGAATCTGCTGGTAGGCAGGTAGGTTTGTTAATTGTAAATCTTTGTTCTGTTTATGGTGGGAATTCGTTAATGTCTTTATCTCTTTCTTTTCAGGTGCGAAGGTCTTGATGCTGGTGTGCCGGATGGAGAGGCATGTTTTCTAGGTAAGAGAAAGCGTGAAGCGCAGCGCCTTAATTGTCTTTTAAAGCTAACCTGTGTTTTCTTCTTCTTCTCCTCACAGGCCTCTGTGGTGCGGCGAGTGGATGAGAGCGCGATGAAAAACAGGCCCCGGGAATCGTTAAGGTAAGTACAGCGGTTGTTTAATATTGAAAGCGAACCTGAATATGTCTCTTTTCCTTTGCAGATGTTGCTGTGGTGCTCCGGATGGAAGCGTAGCATGGCGTAGCGCGATGGAATTGCAGGTAAAACTGATGGAATTCAATGTTTTGGAAGCACACGTTCTAATATTGTTTTTCCCTTTTTGTTATTGCAGGTCGCAATGTTCGAACAACAGCTGCGGTAGCGGTTCGCCAGAAGTCCTTAAGCTAGTACTCACAGTGAGTGATGTTTCTTCTTCTCTCGGTTTTCACAGATTGCAGCCCAGTTGAGATGCCGAGTGCTGGATGGTGTTTTCTCAGGTAAGACAGAATAATATTGTTCTTGTTCTTACAGGATTACAAGAAGACGCTGAAGACCAGGAGCTGGACACGGTGAGCGTCACGCTGTGGGTTGCAGAATAACTTGAAGCGTGTTCTGCAGTCAAGGTGTGGTTTATATAGCCCAGGTAAGGTAGTACCAGGGAAAGTAGTTCCAGGCCTGCCCCACCCAAAACACCAGACCGCATGGCTTGGTTCTTAGAACTAGACTGTGTGGGTGCTTCCATGTTGGATTTAAAGGCCCATGTACATAAATGGGACCTAGTTTGAACAGCCCTTCCTTCCTACATATGAGCCTGGTGCCAAAGGTGCCAGGACTGGCTCCAGGAGCCCTTTTGCAGTGGTTTTAAGGCCCTCAGG
This sequence comes from Ambystoma mexicanum, assembly GCF_040938575.1. Lineage (NCBI taxonomy): Eukaryota > Metazoa > Chordata > Amphibia > Caudata > Ambystomatidae > Ambystoma > Ambystoma mexicanum. Next base: position 266,419,745 of record NC_090940.1, read on the forward strand.
GTTCTGGTGGAAGCCTGCTTGTGGCACAACGTGTGCCCCCTCACAGTGGTCATGACAATTACAGCACACACAAGAACAAAGAAGAGGACCCAAGATTGGAGTCCTCCGGTCCCCTGCACACTCTGGGGATACGCGGCAAAGGCGTAAAATACTTAAAGTTAGTGGTTTAACATAGTGTATGTGAAATAATGTGTTAAAGTTCTGCTCTTTCTAATTAGGCCAAAAAACTTTGATGATAACAGTGTAAAAAGTGAAAGGAGGGTAAACACCCATTTATTTATAAGAAATGATTGAAGCAAAAGCAGTATAAGGTGCAGCACATCGTATACATCATCACAATTAACAGAAATTCCACTGTAGTAGGTTGACGCTTATCAAGGTCAATCCTTTGTTGAATGAGTACTTCATATTCACCTTCCTCTAGAATTCCTGGTTCTGAATTTATTGATGCTGACCTGTCTATGAAGTATATTTCTCCTTCTGTCAGTGCATTTTCACTTACTGTGGGCGTGTCTCCATCTTCTCGTCTGTATGTTGCACAATCATGTATTTGTATATCCTCCAATGTGCATGCTTCTGTGATGAATGTTACAGGGTTAACTGTTTTACACTGCACTATGTGTATGTTGGCGCTGGATAGAATAACTTCATATGCTGTGGCTCTCTGTGTTGTCAATGTGCTCTTTGATCTTTCTAAGATTGCAAATAGTGAGTGTTCCACAAACAGCATCACACAGCACCCCATCACAATCGTTGCACTTTTTTCAATTGCGAACGCTGCGGCTGTGAGAAATTGCTCATAAGCGAAGTGTCCTTGCATCACTGCATCTAGTGTCCCACCATAATAGGCAAATGGTTTGTGCCCCAGAGATGTTTTTTGTGTCAAGACTGCTGTCATGAGTGTCCCATTACAATGTGAAAACAAGTAAAACTTGCGTTCGTAATCCGGGTTTGCGAGTACTGGTGCCGTTTAAATAATATCTTTAAGTGTGGTAAAGGCCTCATGCATTTCTGCTGTCCTTTGTATTTCTGTGTTTTCCCTTTGCTCTTCCTTGAGTCCCTGCAATAAGGGTTTCGTATATCCTGCATATTCTGATATCCAGTCTCTGCAGTAATTACACATGCCGAGGAATTTCTGCATTTCTTTCACTGTTTTTGGTTCACTTACCGCCTTGATGGTAGCTGCCCTGTCTGGTATGATTCTTTTACCATCCTTTGATATCAGTTGTTCCAAATACAATACTTCTTTCTGACAATATTGTCATTTCTCTTTGTCTACTTTGTAACCTTTATGGGCCAACAATGTCAAATGTGTAATAGAATCCATCCTGCACTCATCATCATCTTTCCCACAAATCAGTAGATCATCCAGGTATTGAATAATTGTGCTTTCTGTGACAACATTTCCTAGAACTTCATGTAAAATTCTGTTGAATATGCTTGGGCTTTCACAGTATCCCTGTGGTAGCCTGCAATGTTCATATCTCTTCCCTCCCAATGTGAATGCTGTCAAGTATCTTGATTCTGGATCTAGTGGTACTGAGAAGAATGCGTTCTTCAAATCCACCACTGTGAAACATGATGCATCTTTCGGTATACTACACAGAATTGATGCAGGGTTAGGAACTAATGGGAATTCCTTCTGTATGACGTCATTGAGGGGGCGTAGGTCCTGGATCATCCTCCACGCCCCGCCCTTTGCTTTCTTGATGGGGTAAATGCAAGTATTGCATGGTGAATTTGAGGGCACTATTATTCCCTGCATTAACAGTGCGTGAATTGTTTCTTTTATCCCTTCCTCTGCTTCTCGGGACAGGGGGTACTGTTTTACTCTGGGCAATAGTGCCCCATGTTTGAGTTTTATCTTTACTGGTGTCACCTCATGCAACAGACCTACATCATGTGGGCCCATGGTCCATAGGTCATTGGGCACTGGCTGCATGTCGTCAAAGAAGGACAGAGGCACTCCTACCACTGCCATTAGCTGCACTGGCACCTGCCGTGTCTGTATCATGATATCACAGGGATCGCTCTCTGCATCTGTGAAGAGGTCCTCGTCAGACAAATCTTGCAGTGCGATGTTAACATTAATGCACAACACAGTACGCCACTGATACCCATTTATGTCCATTGCAATAACTGCTATTCTTTGTGACGATACCTGTACTGCATGCAAGTCTAAGAACATCACTGTTCCTGGCACCATTTCTGGGTGCTACAGGACGAAAGACAAGCTCTGTGGGTACCCTCCATTCTTGACATTTTAGCTCTGGGACCACTCGTGCTAGTGTTTTTAATCATTGAATGAACATGTCAGGGTCCATCGGTATGCCACGTATTTCTGCAACATGACTCGCAATGGGCAGATCCCCGGGGTTGAGCACACTATCCCCCTCTCTGTAAATGAAATGGTCATATTGAGCTTGCTGAGGAGGTCCCTCCCAAGCAAGTTGATTGGAGATTCTTCATAGTACAGCAGGGGTGCTCATACTGTTTTTCCCCCTATTGTTACATCCAAATCTTCTGTGTAATGAACTTTGACCACCGCCCCAGAGAATCCCTGCGTTTCCAATTTACGGTTAGATAGTGGAAACCTGCCTTCTCGTAGGCATGATGTTTCAGCTCCCGAATCTACCATAAAAATGAATTGTTTATTCCCTATCTCTGCCCTCACCAATGGTTCCTCTGCTGCATCGATGGTTGTTGATAGTACTGGACACGCAAGTGCTCTCTGTGGGCTGTCCTATGCTGGATGCCTTGTTGTACCCCCCATTGTCAAAAACATTTCCCGATACCACAGCCTCCCCACCAAAGGGTGCAGGAGCGCCGTTTGCCATTGTGGCGAAAGGGTTGCTTGGTGTGTGTACCATGTGTTTGCGGCATTGCAGGTGTTGCTGAACATTACGCGCCTGCACCCTATGCTCCTCTGGGTGCCTCTGATCTTGCTGTCCTCCTCTCCCTCCACTGCCCGTTGACAGCCCATATGGGCTTCCTGGGTGAGGATGGCCATACTGCTGTTCATTTTGGTAGTTACCCATAGGTTTGCTTCTACACTCTCTTGAGAAATGTCACCATCTCCCGCAATTCCAACAATTCCCTTGTCTCCCACATGGGCCTGGACCTCTGTACTCACCATACCCTCCGTACCCTGGACCACCACCTCTTTGCCCTCTGTAGCCACCTCTTCCTCCCCGGGCGCTCCACGCTTGCCACTGTGGACCTGCGAACTGCTCCTGTCCATTCCACTGTTCCTGCCCATTTCCTGCCCAATTAGCTGCCATTCTTCCTTGTATTGCTACTGACCCCTCCTCCTCCACTGGTTCTCTATCTCTGGGGAGTGCAGCTGCAGCTGCTGTGACCTTCACTAGTTTTGTTTGTACTAATGTTGCCTCATCTGCCAACTTTCTCTATGCTATCTCCTTCTCCCTTTCTTTGATCCTTTTGCAGTGGTGTACTATAATGCTTTGTATCTCGGGCCAGCCTTTGGCTTCAATCCCAGCTATTTTGTCGAGTGCTTTCTGAACTTCTTTTGGGAGCCCTCTCTTAAATATAAAGTAAAACAAGGAGGTCGACTTGTCCCAGGCCGTACCTGTTTCAGCTCTCCACATCTCCTGCCTCCGCAGAATGAAACTCATAGCGTCTTCCCCATCATTCATTGTACAATGCATTACTGATTGTAAATCTGTGGTGTCTGGGAAGGTGTCTCTTAATGCATCCAAAATTCTTGCTCTTATTGTTTTGAAAGAAGCACTATCATGTCTGTCACAATCTAATGTTATTCCTGGGAATCCGCCTTTCACCCACACCCTAACAGCTTGATCACCCACTGCGGATACTAGCAAACTTTTGACATCACCTACCACCAATGGATCCCCTGCAGTGTGTTTCTCAAATGTGTATATCCATTTACTTGCACCTCCTGACAGTGGGGGCAATAATTTCAACAAGTTGGCCTTATCCATCTGTGCCCAAGGTATATAAATTGGCCTCCCTCCTCCTCTGTGTATCAAGGGCAGCTGTAACCTACCTGTTGTTCCTTTCCCAATACTCACCTTTGACCCTTTCGTTCCCACTACTGCCATCCTTCCTACTGTGCTCCTTAGTCTTCCATTCCATTCCTCTTCCATTGCCCTCCCCAGGGTTGTTTCATCTAGCCTCACTGGCGCGCCTCCTGCTGCAAACCCTATTCTTCTCCCATCGGACTCATCTTCCTCTATGTCACACCATAACTCCTCCGCCCCTCCTGTTGCCATCCCTTCTTCCACTCTTTCTCCCTCGTACGTGTGTTGTTCTAGCTCTATTATTCTAGTCGGCTCATCCTGTATTCTGAATAGTATCCCTCCCTTTTCCCACCCTTCTTCTATAGACCTGTCTGGTATTTTCACCCTTTGTGCTTGTTCAATTCTGGAACTGCCTGATCCGCTCTGTTCAAATATATTTCTTATTCTAGATAGTTTGTTTCGGGCCATTGATAGTCTAGAATCTAAATCTTCTGTACATTTTCAATATCTATAATCAGAGTACTCACCTGTCCACTTGTTCTTGGGCATTCATATGTTGGAGGTGCAGTGGTTTGTAGTGCAATCGGGGGGGTGGGTTTTGACACATATACTGGGTCACTGTATCCCTCAGCAAGCACTGGTTTATTCAAAAGGGGATATATTTGTGTTAATTCTACGGACTCTTCCTTTCCTTCGCCCTCTTTTTCACTCATTTCTGATGCCAGGGGAGATGCACTCTGTTCCTTTGGTTGTTCCTTTCTCTTAATTGGGGGCACTTCTTCAAACAGCCTCTATAGGTCGAATATCTCTCTTCTATTCTGCAATTGTTTTCCTTTGTATTTCACAAACGGGCATGTGACCACCATGTCCAGTACATTTTTATCGAACGATCCTCCTTGAGGCCACACCTGGGGTAGCCCTTCCCCTTTTAATTCTGTGATCCATTGGTCATGGTATTTTGTTACACGTTCTGCATAACCTGTTAAATTTTGGCAAATATGATCAAGGGGTGTTTCCGCCCCTATGCTACTCCCCCGTCTCTCAGTCTCCTGTGACAACCTGTTTTAATTTATGGACTCTATGTGCACACTACTAGCGATGATAGTTTTCTAACACTAATGTACCACTTTTATATACCCTACGTACGAAATCTTAGAAGGTCACACTTACAATGACCATTTCTCATCAAGACCTTACAGAATCATTTTATCACTTCATAAACCATTATAATCACAAAATGAACATAACATATTCCATACATGACAAACATTTGACACACATTTTACATACAACATGTAACATATACCTCCCTTTCCTCCCTGCACTGTTCTTCATCCAAAGGATCCCGTTTACTTTAACCCATCAACCCCCTTAACCCTTAAGTTGTCGGAATACTCCCTCATAGATTTTTAGAAACGATGAAAAAGAAAAAGCATTTTCTAAATTATAATCTGAGTCTTCTTCTCATATGAGACTCTTACTAATATTTTCTCTGTTTCACTTATTCCCAGTACTAGACATGATAGCACTATGTGGCGCCGCCTTCTACCGCCTTGCAGAGCTAGGTTCCCGTCTTCCCTTTTTCACCTTGTAATTCCCTTAACTTGTCCTAATGGCCATATGCAAAAGAAAGAAAAAGAAATAATCAGAACACCAACTATTTTACCCTCAAAAAGAGCCCCTTTATCTCAACTCGACCTCATATACTATTGTCTATATCCAACTACTTTTAACATCTCTCGCACTTGATACTCACGTGCCCGTCTTGATTCGAGACCCTCCGGACGTGGTCCATCCAGGCGGCACTGCCCCACGCTCAATGGCCGCCCCCGGCGAGCGGTACTATGGGTTTTGTGAAGTGGGACCCGTACACTCTTGCCCTACTTTGTGCACACGTCTAAGCGTACCAGTTGCCGTAGGTGGGCAGCTCTCTTGAGGGGGCACGCCATGTGTCTCTGCCGTGCCAAAAGGGACAAAAAGACAAATCAAGTCTAAGGGGTCACCACTTGAAAGTGAGCGTCCCCCAAAAAAGGCATTTCAAAACTCTACAATGGGAGTCAATAATGGACGCACCCCAGCAGGGAATGAGACCAAGTGCGGGTGAGGTATAAAAGGTTTTATCTAAATTAATATAGGGCATGCAGAGGACTCAGATAATAGAAAAACATTCATTTGTATTACAAAAACACATCATTGGTGAGGTTTGCTATAGGGGGCACATAGTCGTGTGGACTGGGTGGTGAAGACTAGCTACTATGGATGGTGAAGGGGCGATGCTCCATGATTGCTGGAGATCCACGTGGTGCCAGCACAGGGTGCTTGGGTCAGCTGGGCTCCTCGGGGTGGATTATCAGGTCACAAGCTGTTCGAGTTGATACATCTTGGATGCACTAACATTAGTACAAGAGTGAATAACTACCGCCATGACCGGTCGAGGTTAGGGTGAACTGAAATACCATTAGGTCAGGGTGGGGGGCACGTAGCTGGTACATCAAAAGGTGGCGGCATGTGGGGCTTTCCAGCTCATAATTCTTTTGACCAGAGCGTGGAGGTACACAGTGATTTTATGGTGGCATTGGGTGTCAGGGGGAATGGGGGGAGGCAAATGCCTTTTGCGGATTCAGCATGAAGGCAAGGAGGTGTATCTGTGTGATTCTAGCATCAATAAACCAAGGACCTTTAATCACCAGCCGGGACTTGGAGGGAGGACCGTGGGGGCAGAGTGTGTGACTCTCCAGGGGAAGGGGGAGATGGCCTTGTAACTTCTCGCGCGTCTACATTACAGGGTTGCATGCACATCATTATACATAAAAAACAGAGTTATACCAATACAATTGCATGAATGCATATATATATTCAGTAAAAAAAACTTCGTTAAAGGGACGTTATGGTTAAGTTGCACTACTAAAAACCTATGAAATTCACACAAAAAAACTTTATAAATGGAACGTTATGGTTTGAAGTAAAACTGAAAAACCCCTGGAATTCGCCAGTTATGGTAGGCTAAGCAACCATAACTCGCCCCACCACCGTGCACTGCTAACACTAACACCCAGGACATCAAAGATGACATCAGAGACATCAGAAATGTAATTGATGACATCACTGATGACTTCACATGTCTGGCTCCCCCTTTTTTCCTTTACTGACATATCCAGGCCACATGGTTTTCTTCAGTAACAGTCAGGAATTAAAAATATAAAAGGTATTATATTTGTAGACTTATCCTTCAAGTATGTTCTTACAGTAATTCCCTTAGGGTCCAGTCAAATCATGTGATACATATGCAAAGGGTCAGTAGCACCTTTAAAACAGAGCAATCATTTCTCTGCATAAGGATAATCAGTTAGGTTATGAAGACTTACTGCTACTACCGCTGTTTTTTTCCTTACTTAAATTTTCGTGTATATACTCATATTTGTATGTGATGTCTCTTTGTGTTTTGTCTATAATAATGCCATTATGTAGTAAGTGGTTTTCATTACCTACGTTTCAAAGTAGCCAAAACTCTAATAAAAAACAGTTATCATTTCACTGTTCAACATGGCAAGCTTATGAATATTGCACCTCCATCATGCATGCTGCACACAATGTCCATGTTTCTACATGAGTACTTTAGTATACTGCATAGAACGTCATAATAGAATGCTACGTATATCAACACATTGCTTAATGCACTAATTAGCACTTGATATTTATTCCAATGATCCTTGACACTTTTTGGTCAACATTGTAATAAGAATACCGTCTACAGAGTTTTCATTCAAAGTAAATGTACATGTGATGTCATCAGTGATGTCATCAATGACATTCCTGATGTCATCTTTGATGTCCTGGGTGTTAGTGTTAGCAGCACGGTGGTGGGGTGCGTTATGGTTGCTTAACCTACCATAAATGGCGAATTGCAGGGGGTTTTCGGTTTTACTTCGAACCATAACGTTCCGTTTGTAAAGTTTTTTTTTAGTGAATTTCATAGGTTTTTAGTAGTGCAACTTAACTATAATGTCCCTTTAACAAAGTTTTTTTACTGAATTTCACAGGTTTTTTTAGGGCAACTTAACTGTAACTTCCCTTTAACAAAGTTTTTTTTAGTGAATTTCACATGTTTTTAGTAGGGTAATTTAACCATAACATCCCTTTAACAAAGTTATTTTACTGAATATACACTTTCATCATGTGAATTTGGGAGATATGTACTATAATTCCCTTACTTTATATATATGTAACATAGAACATTGTTATATCATGCCATATGAAAAATGCACAAGTTTAAAAAGCAGCACATAAACACATTATAAGTAGTAACAAATAACCATTCGACCCTACACGTCTCACACATTACCCATTAATTTGATTACCATGTAAAATAAAATAGATTATACCATAACAAAAAAAGGTATGCCTCCAACGTAATAACCTCACAGAAACTGTGCAGCTAGGAGCGAGAGTAGACGAACACAACACAACAAATACAAATTATAAGAAAGTAGTAAGTGAACTTCATTTTTCTTATATGTGTGTATACTTTTTGTATGAGGTGCAGAACAAATAATGTATTTGTTTTGTTTTGAAACAGAAATGTGCAGTACTTTGGAGTGGCTGGAGGAGAATTTTCTGCATGGCGAAATGTCGGAAGATAGCGATAATAATGGTACACACTTCTCTGCATAAGCAATTTAATAGTCAGTACTTTATGGACACTTAACATATATATATTTATTTTTAACAGACCAGGGAAAAATTGAAGAAAGTCCACCAAAAGACACAGTGCAAGACACCCTGAAACGCATAGAAGAAAAAGCGGACATGCTAAAAGAGAATTTTAATGGGTTAAGGAATTTTTTCGAGGACCACATGAAAGAAAAAATCAGATATCACTGTCCCACCTGTACCTGTCCCCCTTCTCCATTTCCCAGTGAACTATCCCCAAACCCTCAAGAACAATATAAACGTTTTGACGAAATATCCATACCTTCATCCCCTCACAACAAGCCTGTGGAAACCCCTAATTCCCCCATATTTGTTTCAGTGTCTGCTTCCCCCCCTCTCTCTTAATTATTGTATGTGTCTTTAATAAAAAAAATGTTTGTTAGTTTTAGTGGAATTGTTTGGGTGTCATTTTTTTTTTTTAAAAGAGTTAAAATGTCCGAGGACAGCGCGCCTGTTCCACCTGTCCGTAATTAATAAAATATGGATGTTCTAAGGACAATACACCTGTCAGTACCGTCCGCAGCCAAGAAGAAACTGTCCGTAGAACATGCGCGGTGTCCGGCATTTCCATAGTCAAAGAAAATGGAGGTGTCCTAAGGACACTGTACCTGGCCGTACAGTCAGCAGAACCTCTATGCACATGCGCACCACACCCGTAAGTCTTGTGAACATCGCGCCTGTCCGTAACTGTCCGTCACACTTGTGTCGCACTTTTAATTCATTTCAGGACCCGAACACTGTCTGTAGAACACCCGCGCGCATGCGCACAACCGTTCCTGTGCATATGGTGTCCTGCAGGGAACCCATTTCCTTCGCGGATGTGTTCACGACGCCATCATGTGACGCACCCACGCTGAGCGTGTGTCCTAATTTGCGCACTTTGTCCGCTTCTGCAACATTTCAAAAGAATTTATGCAAACGTGCCAAATTATTTTACAATACAAAATCACCATTTAACATGTCCCATACAATGGCCCCAGCTTTAAACATATTGTTTGGAACTTTTTCAACGCTTTTGAGTGATTGATATGGTCACGAGGTGCACCCCTCAACCCCTATAAAAGGCCATACCCCCGAGCTCATCTTCATTGTACTTCTGGCGATTGTAGATTGCGTTTTGCTGCCTTTAGTGCTGTAGCGGAGATTATCTCAACAACCCTAATGGCATCCATGGCTGTTGTTGCTAAATCAGCCTCAGCATCACCCCAAACCCTCCACCGCCACCACCTCCCCAAGGGCCTGCAGAGGGAAATACGCATGAGGATGTAGAGAGCGAGGAAGAAGAGGCTGAAGAGAATGAGGTGGAGGAACTCCCTACTACCAGCACTCGCTGGGAGTCTTGGGTGTGGTGGTTGTTTACCATTTTTGGTAATGTACCAAAAGCACATGCGAACCTGGTCACCTGTAAACAGTGCAACTTGGTGCTGAGTCGTGGGAGACCTGGTGCGTACAGCTTTGGTACGACAATCATGAAGCAACACCTAACTTTGTTCCACAGTGCGGACATTCGCAAGGTGGTACCATGTAAAGAACGTAGTAGGTTGAGTTCCTCCGCAGCATCCTCTGTGTCCGATGCGCATCCCTCCAGCTGCCTCACAGGCCATTCGCAATGCTGTTGACCCTTACCTTTTGAGGGTCACAATATTGTGTATGTACTGCGATGCAGTACTCTGCAGGGGGAAGAGTCTTCGAAGTGCTTTCGTGACTATGGTCACGGAGCACCAGAAGAACTGCTACCTACCTAAATAAGGCCCACCCTACATCTTTCTCTCTCCACCTGCCCTTTCTTATCCAAGTGGTTGGTGTCCCTTCCTTACCCTCCTTTCCCCTCCTCTCCTAGTGTGTCGTGTGTAAAAAAATATAAACCAACAAAAACCACAAAAAAGGCTCTTTTCAGAGCCACCTTTCACAGTTTTAAAATAGAAGTGTCAAATAAACAGTGCAGGACCCTGTGCATTTTTTAAAAGTCTGCGGACAGTCCTAGGACAGATAAAAATTTGGGGTGCAGCCCTAGCAAAACCAATGCACTTTTCTCTGGGAGCAGTGGTGGCTCTGAAAAGAGCCTTTTGGTGGTGTTTTGTGTGTTTGAAAAACTTGGATTCGTCAAAATGTAATGCAAAATAGGTGACTATGAATACAAAAAAGCTTACAATGCATTTTGTACATTTCAAAGAAAAATCTGATTGCCAGCATATTTAAGATGGACTCCATCTCTGCGATAAATGTATGTGCTATGAAACAAAATGTTTTCATTGTGGAAAGAGGACATGCCAACATCTCTTAGAAAGGCACAAACAGTCTTATTGACTTTGCGCCTCGCTTTCTCCATTTGTGGACCAAATACAGTAGAACGCAGCCACATTTGTCTTTGTGCAAAACGAGAAAAAAATACTTGGCAATTTGGAAACATGTCAATGACCTTCTCAAGTCCTTCCTTCATTGTAAATTGCAAAGAAATTCCAGAGACATGCCCTAAACTGTTTCCTCCACAATGAATGATAATTATATCAGGATGATGCTCTGTCTGTAAAGTAGCACAGTGAGGTAGCAAGTACAGCCACTTCATTCCATGCACTCGATGCCAGTGCACTTCCACATGAGGGAATCCAAGATCTGCAGATGTACTGCAACGTTCTGCATGCACCTTCAACCAATGTATCCATGAGTCTCCCAAAATCCAGATAATCTGTTTTCGAGCACACACACAGCCATAGCTGTCTGTTCTCCTCTCAGGAAAAAGACGTTCTCACTAAATCTCTCTGTTCAGAACACACCCACTGAACTTTACTGACCAATCCCTAGCTTTGCTCATTCTCATTTGCATGCCTCTCCACCCGAGAATCCCTGTATGTAATACGCGCTGCCTGCAGACTACCGCCATGTACATTTAAATAGTATTCTCCTTTTCCCCTTTAATGTGGGCTCTGAAAAGAGCTGTTTTTTGGGGGTTTTTTTTGCAGATGCCTGACAGACACCTGTTATTTTGTATTTTTTTGTATTTTTTTTCTTCTTACAATCATCACATAACCTTCTCCAAAGCAAGCTTTACATTCCAAAAGAACATGGCATTTCCCAAAAAAGATAAAGAAACACCATCTGCTTCAAAATAAGCCACATTACTGGAAACAATGTTCTCGTGGCTGCAGAAAAACATACCAGCTGTTAACATGAAAGCACACATGCCGCGATTGATGGCACACCTACCAATACTTTGATCAGGAGAAAAAACAGAACTGTTGTCCCATTTTGCTCTAGGGAGTAAGCCAGAAAAAATGACCTTCGGCCATGCACCCAAGACTCTAGGCCCTCCCCACAACCACCTGATTGGTGTTTGATACTACGGGTGTATCTATAGCTGTGATATGCTGCAGTGGTTGTGGCCAGGGCCTACAATCTTGCGTGTATGGCCATAGATATTCAAATGTATGGGTGTGCAGTATATAAAACCCATTGTGGCTTATAACTCCAGTGCTTATAACGTTGTTCTTGGGTGCATGGACTTCGGCCATGCACCCAACACTCTAGGCCCTTCCTACAACCACCTGATCGATATGCGATACTACGGGTGTATCTATTGCTGTGATATGCTGCGCTGGCTGTGGCCAGGGCAAAGAGTCTTGGGAGTATGGCCTACGGCCTACAGCCATGCTTCCAAGACTCTAGGCCCTGGCCACAACCACCGCAGCATATCACACCCATGGCGGCTTCTAAGTCAGTACCACACCCATAGAAACAAAATTTTAACTACGGCATGTACTCAATTTTAATTATAACAGTTTCAAGTTGCCTGCGCACAGCACTGACGGAAGTACTATCCTTATGAGATCCCTATATTTTCAGTAATTACAAACATCCCTGACAGGGCGGGCATGGCGAATACATCATTTGCACCTGCCGCCTAAACAAATACAGTATTTTACCCATATCTTACTCTCTAAACCGCACTCTGGCACACCAAAACAATTTCCGAAACAGCATTTCGCCACTGGTCGCCGCCGCGCTGTCGGCGGATCCAAGATGTCGGGCGCATCCAAACAATCTGACGCACATCACGCCTCACTCCAGCCAATCGGTGGACATGTTGTGTGTCCGCGGTCATGACACTAGCCCCTTAGCCAATCAGTATCTTGTCCGCGGAGCGAACAGGTAAGTGTGACCGCGGAGCGGACATAGATATCACTAATTTTTTTAGACATACTTTTTGGTCATTTTAAAGAAAACTACTGGATGGATTGGCACCAAATTTACAAAAGCGCGCTTTCTGGACCAAGGTACTCCTCCTGCCGCAAATTTGGTGAAAATCCATCCAGTGGCTTGGCCTGTAGGCGTGCGCACATTTTTCCCCCCATTCACTCTATGGGAAGAAAAGATGTTTTGGGACCCCCCCTATAATGTTTCCCCCCCTGGACCAAACATCAACAAACTTTGCAATTCACAGTGGCCCATATACTTTTTTTGCAAAGTTTGGTATGGATTCGTCCAGGCAGAGCGAAGTTATAAGCCGCCCAAAAAGTGTTCTTCCTATGGAAACAGCAACTTCACCATAACTACACAGCCACTACCGTGGAAGACCCTTTTTGGGTGGCTTATAAATCTATATATATATATATATCACGATCATGTGAGCTTATGAACACTGTTTGTGTTATGATGTTTTGTAGTTCGTGGGCACTGTCGTTACAGAATCAACAAAGGTCTTATTAACATCACATCATTCACTGGGCTATACTTTTGTATCTGGGTGCGGGGACACATGTGAAAAGCTACCATAAAAACATGAGGTAGAACCAGGTTGGCTTATACATCAGCATCAGTGATAGTCTGCAACATTCTGCTTATGATTTCGACTTGTGTATATGCTAGAAGGTTAAACAATTCCCTCAAATAATATTTCTTTAATAAAGGCGGTGCTCAGTACTTTAAAGAGACTTGTGCATATTGCAACGCCTAAGTGTCCAGCTGCAAACTCGCATATTCATGGGAAATCATATTGTGCATGGGGTTTTTACACATTGCTTTCAAAATATTGTGCAACAACCCTAACCTGCGATTGATAATGGCAAGTTCGGAATTACATCCATTTGATAACTTTACATGTGGGTGCTCGGTGATGGGCAGTGGTTCCATTTTGACGTGACTCATCGGCCTTCTGGATTTGATGCTATTTCATACAAACGGCTTAGCAGCAAGGAAAAAGCTGGGCGGCATACGTCTTAACTTTCATGTCTGACACTTCAAACGGGGATCAGGGTTGGGGGTTGTTCACAACATATATTATGCATGTAGTGGTCTGTGAGGAGAAAGAGCATGTTTTATATAGGCTGCTTTGTTTTTCACATACTCCAGCTTAAGGCTGGTCATTGTCAGGTCAAATGATGTACCGCAGAAGGTAAAAGATAGATAGGCCGATTCATGGAATTAATGTGTGCTGACATTTTCAGCACAAGCGTGCGAAAGCGTGCGAATCGCAGTGCCAGTGCGAAAATCGCAGCGAAACCCGCGCACAGCGATTCATGGAAGTTTGTGCGCGTGGAAATCCCAGCATGGCGCACACATCTCCAAACAGCGTGCGCTACACGCACAGCGAAATCGAACATAGCACGGTGCACACAACAAAAGTACGAGGAAAAGGGGGCGTGACACGCGGAATGGGGAACAACTCATGAAAATGTGGGCGTCACGGGGGAAGTACAGAGGCAAATGCGCGGAACGCCCACACGCACGTTCAAAACACGTATTCATGGAATCGAACGGGGCTAACGCGCTAATCCGGAAACACGTACACCAGCAGAAAGCAGGCGTACGTGGACCCGCGCAGCATAAAAGTGCGCGCAAACAACAAACAAGCTCAGACGCCAGGATGAATATACCGTTCCTAGCAACAGTGGTCGTGGGATACTGTAGGAGGAGGAGGATAGTCAGACCCAGAATTTTTACACACAGAACCAGCCTTTTTTGGATGCCTGATGATCAGGTGTATGGGAGGTACAGGTTTCCACCTCACATAATACTCAACCTGGTCAGTGAGTGGGAGGATGACCTCACATCACCCACCCTGTGCTCCCAAGCAATCAGACCCCTGCATAAGGTCCTCAATGTACTGCACTTATTGGCCACTGGATCATTTCAGCGGACAACTGCTATAGTGGGGGGGTGTCACAGGCCACGCAGTCACGCTGCCTACACCAGGTCTTGGCCATCATGACTGCACGCCCATCAGTCAGCAGGCACATATACCTGCCCAGAACACCTGCATAAAGGCAGGCTGCCGTCCAGGATTTTTACGGGGTGGCACAATTCCCCAAAGTGCTAGGTGCCATTAATTGCACCCATGTGGCTCTACGTCCCCCCCGGACATCTGTGCACATCTACAGAAACCGCAAGCACTGGTATTCCATCAACGTGCAGGTAGTATGTGATGCCAACTATCCAGGGTCCACCCACGACAGTTTCATTTACAGAATGTCAACCCTATACCGGGACCTAGAAGCTGGTCGGCATGGCGATACATGGCTGCTCGGTGATTATAAATGCCACAGCACGTGCATGCATGTCAGATACAGAGCAATGTCACAACCCCACTAATAATACCCATCACCACCTCCCCAGGGGACAGTGCCTACCCTCTGAGCACCCACATGATGACGCCAATTCGGAACCCCACCACGCCACCCGAGGTAAGATACAACACAGCCCACGTTGCAACCCGAGGCATAGTGGAGCGCACATTCGGAGTGCTCAAGTCACGCTTTCACTCCCTTGACCGTTCTGGCGGCAAGCTGTTATACGCTCCCCGAGTAGTGTGCAGGCTCATAGTGGCAGCATGTGTCCTGCACAACGTTGCAACACGCCGGGGCCTGCCCGTGGACATGGTGGTGCCCCCACATCCCCAACCACATGCACGCCCGCTGCGTATGGGAGGGGAAGGGCACGGGGTGAGGCAGCCCGTACGCAGCTGGTGGCTAATTACTTCACCTAAAATCACACCCCTGTGGAGTACACACAGCCCTGGCACATACCATCTGACAATCAATGATGATGACATAAGGGACAGTCACCTGTCACAACCATACCAGCCTGAGATTGGTCACCTGGAAGTGTTACATTGTGTGCATCTCTACCTACACAAACACCACCAATGCTGTGTCATCAAAAAACACACTTCTATGCTGCTAAATTCATTACCCCCTTGCAAAATACAACATGACAACAGTGCCATGTCACCCAACCCCTCCCCAGCACCGCCACCCAACACACCATGGCATGTCATGTTATGTGAGAGCAAACAAAGCAATACCCAAAACATGACACAAGTGTAAAAGTACAGTGTCCCTAATGGAAACTGCCCACACACAAAATGCTCCCAGTAATGTACAACTAACAACACACATGACCAAATACTTACCAACAATACAATGCAGCTACACAACCTCAAACATAGCACAAACATGACAGAACTAAGTTTAAGTAGTGGTAGTCTTACAACCTGATTATGCCAGCACATCGACCACTTCCAACTGTACAGTGCTGCTGCCACGCAAATGTGTAAGTGCACTGCTTACAACATGAACTCCATCTCCAAAGTAGACGGCCTTGTGAAGACATGAGGAATGAACCTGCAAATTAGGAGGAAGACATGGATGCACAAGCACATATCAATACACCATGCAGTGTACAATACAACAACAATATCCACTAGGAATGTATACACAGTATTGACTACAGACTGCCCACACAGCTCAAGGGAGTCCAACGTCACTGTGTAAGTCACTGTCACTTGGGCACACCCTTTGCAAGCCCATGGAAACGGGAAGCAGGAGGGTTGTGTGTCTCACAAACCCAAGCATCTAACCCAAACCCAGGACAAGCCTGCATGTGCCCAGCCGGAATACAGTGGATGCCCACGGGAGTCACACAAGGCAACACACTGTAAAAAAAAATAATAATTAAAAAAAAAAAAAATAACAAATAAAAAATGGCCATGTAGGGGCTGAGAGGGAGGGAGGCCACCCAGGAGGTCCGAGGACAGGGTGCGCACCAACAGCCACCTGTGTGGATGTTGGGAAAAAAAACACCACCATGGGCTCATGGCCTGCACGGCTATGCCATTGTGGGAGAACTGCTGCTATCACTCTCATCACCCTCTGCTGCTGCCACAGGAGGTGGTGGTGCTATGGGAGGCAGCCCACGCAAAGCCCTGGTATGGTCCTCCATGGCAGCAAGCATGCGGCTGTGGAAGGTCTCGTTCTGGAGGATTATAGTGCGGAGATCCCCATGTAGCACCTGATGTGATGCCCGGATCTCATCCCGAGTTGCCTGCATCTCAGCTGAGAGCGAACGTGTGAGCCGCTCCAGCTGCTGTTCTGTCCTCAAGTTAGTGGAAGCCTCAAGGGCAACAAGAGTCTCCCTGAGGTGATGGAGTTCTACCCTCAGGGCTTCCCTGTGGCCCTGGGACTCTATTGATATCGATTGGCGTAGAGTCTCCAGTGCCGCCCGTCTGTCCCTGTCGGACGCCAACATGTCTTCCCTATGTGATTGGCAAATGGAGTCTGTTGCCTGCTGTAGTTGCTCCATCTGCCTTTCAGGGGGGGCAATGGAAGTGGCCACCCTCTCCATTGCTTGAGCCATCATCTCAACTGATGCTGCCTGTTGGGTTGCCATACCGTATATGGATTGTTCCCATGAGGTATTGCCTGGTGGCGTACGGCCACCGCGTCGGCGGGCACCACACCTGTTTGGGGCAAGGCGATCTGCACCTTGCTGTGCCGGCACTGCCTGAGGCTGCAGGACTGCATTCCCCCTCTGATCTGCTGGCCCAGGAACAGGATCAGATGTTGTGCAGTGCGACCCTGCATCCGTGACCGCCAAAGGCGGACTTACCAACACTGACATCCCCATAGAGGGTTCTACCCCTGGTGCAGGTGGGTTGGACAGAACAGAATCCCTGCCAATAACAATTACCTGCGACGGCACATAGGTCTCATCATCCGAATCAGCACCTGAATAGAGGTCTGGGGAGGTGCACCCAGAGGCACCCCTGGACAGAATGGTCTGCAGCAAGAGTGGGTTCTCACCCACCACCACACCACGTCCCACACTGGTGCCCGGTAATGCCTGAGATCCCTCCTGGGTCTGCACCATCTCCTCAACTTCAACAGCATCAAGTTCGTCATCCCCTGCAAAAACATGAAAGACAAAAAATGGAAACAGGCATTAGCACCATAGCACACAAATAGGCCTGACAAGCTACAGAACCAGTACATGATTTACACATGTCCCACATGACTATAACCCTCCCATGCATGCACTGTCACTGAGTTGGAAGGGGAGGCAAAAGGCAGACACTGATGACACCAAGATGGAAGAGCAACAGATTTGCTGCATGCTGGGTAGCACTGCCATCACACATTGGCCTGTGAGTGGCATGTCTAATACACATACATGACACATGCCATCACACAGATGGCATTTACCATAGCCATGGTACATTCCACAAGTACATCCATATGTCAGTGAATGAATACTGTCAGCCATCCATGTGAGATGGACATGATGAGATGAAAAATGCTACATAGTGTGACAAAATAGGCATGTGCCACACACTTCAACACATCCAGTGTACAAAAATAAAGTGATTGCAGGCCGATGTACACATCAATGGTTGTGAACTTCAACATGACAGGAAACAACTATCATGTTCCACATTCAAACAGGCCCCAAAAAATGTAGGTGATCAGGCCAATACTCAATCAGCCTGAATGGTTGAATCATTCACCTAACAAGGTAACACATGTGGGCCAATGTGGGGTTCATCAATGACAGAAGCATGTCACAAATGTGACAATAGGGCTGAGGAATGCGTAGCAAAAGTGGGAGAATTGAAACAATCAGCCTGAACGAACACTGAAAAATACAAACAATGCTGTTGCAAGATGCCACTTCAAGGTCAACTGCTGTGATGTTGCGCTAAATTACTACTGTGGGCAGAAGGGATACTGTCAGACCCAAATCCAAAGCCGCTGAATGTTTTGGAGGAAGCACATGGGTGACCCATACCACTCAGGCACACACACCCTCACCTGACACTCAATCAGAACCCGTCACCCAAACAACATACACATGCATTACACACACATACATGGGCACACACCGGACAATGCATCATAATCAGGTAGTCCTCCCACACCTTGGATCTGTTCCTCTGTGACAAAGGCCCCAGCAACAGACTCATGTTCAGTGAGTTTGTTGTCCTCTTGTGGAGACCCACCGCCAGTCACCAGAGTAGCGGCATGATTTAAGGCCAGCTTGTTCTTTGCTCTGCGTTTCAGGTCATTCCACCGCTTGTAGCAATCATCAGCTGTGCGCCTCACAAATCCAAGGGCACTTATGCGGTCAGCGATGGTCTGTCAGTGCGCCTTACGTTGCCCAGGTGTGGTGTTGCACCCTGCAGTCACCACCATTTTGTGGCTATGTGCCGACACATAGGCCACAAGTGCATCAAGTTCTGGCTCATTAAAGCAAGGCTTCCTTGAGGTACCGGAGTGTGTAGCCGTGTCTGGGGTCTCAGACTGTCGTGCCAGAGCACCCTTCTTCCTCTTCTTTAAAGGTGGAGCGGAGCCAGAGTGGCTTACGCCGCTATGGTCAGTAGGGGCAGAATCACCTGAGGACTGGGTAGTAGGAGTGTGGGAATGCACAATGACCATAGGTCTTGATGCAGGCATTGGTTGCAGGGTAATGTTGGCAGGGGGAACGTCAGTTTGATGGACCGGGACTGACACTGTCCTGGCTGGGAGAGTCAGAGCTGGGGCGGATGGAGCTGCAGCTGCCCCTGCAGCCTCCCCACCCTCCACACTTGGGGAAGCAGATGACATAGCTGTCCCAGATCCATGTAGCTTGGTGACAACAACTTGCACCACCACACGTGGCCTAGACTTGCTGACCTGGAAGTCAGCCAGGGAGTCATCCTGTGCCAGGTCAGGTGCCACAATGGGCTGGTCCAACAGGGGCTGAGCTGGGATGGCGTCAGCCACGTTTCCCTCAACCATGGGGGGGGCATGGGTGTCCCTGATTGTTCCTCCACAGATGGGGGTATAGGGGCACCCTGCAAATCCCGGCCACGTCCCATACCACGCCCACCATGCCCACCTTTTGAAGGTCGGCCACCTTTGCCTTCCTTGCCGCTTGGTCGCCTCCCAACCATGGCACTGATGTTGTTGTGCGTATGGGAGTTGCAGTAAACTATTGTCCTGGGCAATTGGGGTTCAAAGGGGTAGGATACCAGATGGAATTCGTACCCTAGTGCTCTAACAAGGCTGTCTGTGACCCCTGGGGGAAGATGACGGGTCACGCAACGCACAGGTAGCCCAAAATCAAAAATTAACGTGCACGCAACCCCTCGTAGACCACGTGCGTGAAAAAATGAACCTACACTACGCTGTGGCACTCAGAAACACAAAACTAAGCGTACGCGTAATACACGCAGCCTACAATGACCTCTGAAGGGGAACGCGACACACGGGGCAAGCACAGTTGCTAAGTACGTGCGGACCTCACCGTCTGCCTGGAAAAAAAATGTGAAAAATACACCCCGCCAAAAGAAGAATTGTACGCTGTCTGAGGAGACAGGACAAAAGGAGAAGTGAACTCTGTTTGAGGAAACGGGCCCAACAAAAACTCAGAAAAGAGCTGTCAGAGGTAACAGGGAGTACGAACTAGAAACGCTGTGAAGTAATCGCGTGTGAACCGACAAGAAGTACAGATTTCACCCACCCGCTCTCCACGAAAAGCACATACAAGGAAATGGTGTCCTACACGTAGCTTTTAAACCGGCTCACACGTACACGTCAGATACGCGTGTACGTGGGTGCTTTCCTCCAATTACACGCGATGACACTCGGACGTGCAGTTTTTCCACGTGTGCTCTGTCATCACGTGCTTTGAGGGAAACGCCCACGCGCATAATGCAACTTACGCGCTA
The DNA here is from genome assembly GCF_040938575.1 of Ambystoma mexicanum. NCBI lineage: Eukaryota > Metazoa > Chordata > Amphibia > Caudata > Ambystomatidae > Ambystoma > Ambystoma mexicanum. Next base: position 266,440,433 of record NC_090940.1, read on the forward strand.
AGGGCCTTTGGTCCAATGGAATCGCGTGCGTGTGCTGACGCACTTACGTGCTAAGGCCCTTTCCTCGAATTACACGCTGACGTGGAATTTTTTCACGTGCAAATATCTCCGTATCAAGCTGGCCACACGAAAACACACGGAAGGCCACGCTCCTGCCTTGAAGGCCATTTTCCTGCCCCCCATAGCCCCGAGCACGCTCCCACCTGCCATCTGCTGCTGCCTGACTGCCTGCTGCCCACGTGCCCTGCCATTTGCTGCCTGCACCTCAGCCAGGGGTGTAGTTGCTGTGACCACCACTGCTGGAACTGAAGACTCCCGACTGGGATTCCATCGCTCCACAGCCCAGCCCCAGGACCCAGTTGCCCACCCATTCCTGTTTCTGGGGTTGCCATGTCCGGCACAACACCATCTGGCAGCACTGGCAACCCCCAGCCAGAGAGGCAGAGGGCCACCAGTTTCACTGCCACCGAAGTTGGTGTCCTGGTGGAGCAAGTCCTGGGGCAGTATGATGCCCTCTTTGGAAGTTTGCGTGCCGACAATGAAGGACAGACCAGGATCTGGATGGACATCGTGACTGCCATCAACGTGGAGGGGGTGGCAGTCTGCGACTTACATCATGTCAAGAAGCGCTGGGAGGAATTCAGGTCCAGGACCCTCAACAAGGCCCGGCGCCTCGCTAAGGCAGCGGATGCCAAGGGGTGCCGGGGCCAGCTGTCGAACCATCAAATGAGGGTCCTGGAACGTATATGCACAGCGCTCTACGTCCAGATCCTTGAGAGGCAGACCCGTCTGGAGTCGAGCGGTAAGTGTACATGCATGTTGATAGTACGCTGTGCATGTCGTGGTGTGCCAGTAGTGTGCAGGTTGCACATGTGTTTATGTAGGGCCATGTAGGGATGTGTATGAACATGGGCATGAGGCTGCCATATGTGAGTCCTCTCAGTTGTGAGACACATTGATGGTGTATGTGTTGGTAAGCATGCTGGGCAAATGCAGGTGTGGGAGCACACATGTTTGAATTTCTGTGTATGTACATTGGCATGGTTGTGGCATGGATGCTGGTTCATAATGCATGTATCTGCACTGTGTACATGTGCATGTATGTGTATCTGACAAGTGTGCAACTGTGATGCAACATGGATGCACGTGACACTGATATGTAGAAGGATGAATGGCAGATGTGACATGTATGGGGATCTCATCACTGCAACAGTTGGAGGAGATGTAGACATACATGTAAGTGTGGTGGCGTGTGTGCATGTCTAGTGCACTCCTTGTGTTTCATGTGATGTCAGGCTCACCTTTGGCTGTTCATGCCGTTGTATGTGTATGGATGGTGCTGCCTGGTGCAATATTGCTGTTGAAATGTTCATGTGTGCGAGTTAAAATGACATGTGTGTCGTGGAGTGTGATGCCGTGTCTGTAATTAAACAATGCCACTCATGTGCAACTGTCATGTGTGTATCAGTCCATTGTACAGTGCCCTGATGCCTGTGTTTTATCTCTCCCTGTCTGCAGCGTCAACTGAAGAAGAGGGCGGAGAGGGTGCTGTGGAGCACAGCAGCAGGGATCATACCGCCAGCCGGAGACGCAAGGTCCGCCTCCCCTCCCAGGTTGTCATCTTGTCAGGGAGTGAGGAGTCTGGTGCCGCATCCCAGGCCGCAGCTGCCGAGGGAAGATCCAAGAGGCGGAGGTCGGAGTTGGACTCCTCGGCAGCAGAAGGGGCAGCTGAGACCCCACAGGGTCCGATGGAGGTAGATGGCACGGAGTCATCCAGGTTGGTGGGGGGGTTTGGTGGAGGATGAGGCAGTGCTAGGGACAGACACGGGGTCTGGAGGTGGGGATTCCACTGGTGCTAGTGTGCAGTGCATGGGCAGTGACAGGAGGCAGCACAGGCCACCGCGGAGGTGCCTGTGTGTAATCCTGTCCCGGATCGTGTGACTGCATCATCCCGCACGAGCAGGGATGCCTACGTCCAGACCTGTTTTCAGGGAGGGGATCCGCTTACAACAACTGGCCTTCCTCTCCCTGCGGATGTGGCAATCCGGGACCGGGTTGAGCCTGTCCTGGGTGGGGTGGCATTGCGTCTACGGGCCATGCGAGCTGACCTGCAGTATTTTCATGAGGAGACTGCACGTCTTCTCGAATGGCTCATTGACCGCGTTGACCTACTGGGACAGCTCACCAGGGCCGGATCCTCTGTTTTCTGGACCTTGTTCTGACCCCCTCTCAACTGAACCCCCATGCCCCAGTCGTCCTCCATGCCATCTTCCCACCCATGTATCACCTGGGTACCCTGTGGAGCTGCCTCTGACCCTGCGGCCAGGCTGGTGGAGGACACATCCCTGCCATCGTCGGGAGTCGGTCGTCCAGCAGGGGTGGCCACCTCAACAACTGCACCCCAGCCGGAAGAGGATGTGCAGGCAGCAAGAGCCAGGGCACAGGCAGAGGCACAGCAGCAGCAGCAACAAGGTGGGAGCCATCATGGCTCGGGGCCTTCGACATCAGAGGGGCAGGCATCGGCCAGAGGGCAGGAGGACCCATGACTGGAAGTGTCTTCCGTGTAGCAGTGGTTAGGCCATGCTATAGATGCGGAGCGCCAGTGGGCAGAAGAGGCATGGTTCACGATGGTCAGGGCGGAGAACTCCATGCGGAGGGCCCTGAGGCGGGCCGAGTGCCTCGAGGCAATTCGCAGGGAGTTGGAAGAGAACAGGTCATCGTCCCTGCGAACCCTGGGGGCCATGGAAGAGGATAGCCTCCAGGACATTGAGCAGGAGTTCGATGATGCCCTGGCCCCGGACATCCAAAAGTGAGCCATCGGACTAGCCCGCTGCCCTTGTAAATAGTTTTTAGAGTTAGGTTTCCTTTTCGTTTTCCTTTTATTTGTGGTCAATGGACATTGCCACCCAAATTTGTATATAGTTATATTTTTAGGTAGTTAGTTAGGTAGGTTTCATTTGTTTGGTTGGGATCATGGACCCTTTGCATCCTTGGACAATGGATTGTATATAGTATCATCATGTATTCATTTTTGTTTTTTTTTTGCATTATGGACATGGAGCAATGGATTAATTTTTTCCGGACAATGGATTGTAAATAGTTGGACTATGGATCGATTTCTCTTTTTTTTTTATTATGAACATGAAACAATGGATTTTTTTTTTACATTTCCTTTGGATTTGTGTTGTTGGAGGGTGACTTTGGACTGTTTTTCTTTCCAATTTTTTTTGATTGGTTATCATTTTCATTCAATCATCTTTTTCACATGCTTTTCATTTCATGTTTCATATTTTGGTATGCTTTCATTTCATTTTTTATTTCATGTACATAATACATTTTCATTTTTTAGTTCCATGTGTGGGATTCGCTCATTGGGTTGATGCATGTGAAAATGTGGGTTTACACAAGCAATGCCAACCAGTGTATGTGTGTGACGGACATGTGTTGATGTACATAGTTGACTTATGGTTTGTGTCATGAGATCAGCATTTCACTGCTGGGGGATGGGGTGCTGGGGGACATGAGTGGGACATGAGTGGGACATGAGTGGGGGCCTGCTGGCAGGTGCCCTGCACTGCTCTGGGGTGGGGGTGCAGGGGGACATGAGTGGGGGCCTGCTGGCAGGTGCCCTGCACTGCTGGGGGGTGGGGGTTCAGGGGGGGATATGAGTGGGACATGAGTGGGGGCCTGCTGGCCGGTGCCCTGCACTGCTGGGGGGTTGGGGTGGAGGGGGACATGAGTGGGGGCCTTCTGGCAGGTGCCCCGCACTGCTGGGGGTGGGGGTGCAGGGGGACATGAGTGGGGGCCTGCTGGCAGGTGCCCCGCACTGCTGGGGGTGCAGGGTGACATGAGTAGGGGCCTGCTGGCAGGTGCCCCTCAGTGCTGGGGGGTGGGGGTACAGGGGGTCATGCGTTGGTGATCAGTAGTGCAAGGTGACATGTGGCTTGGCTGGGGGGCATGCCCATGGTGGATGGGCTGCCTGCGGGACATGACCAGGGGTGCAGGGTAGTCCCCTGTGGTGTGGGCTGCCTGCAGGGGCCGTGGAGGGTGTAGAGGGAACACCTGGGAGGACCCACACTGCCAATTCACGTGTAGTACTCCCCGGCAGCCCCGAAATACACGTACCCTGCTGAAATCGTGTGTGAGACTTTCCGCGAACCCCGTAATACACGTACCCTGCTGAAATCGTGTGTGAGACTTCCCACGAACCCGTTATACACGTACCCCGCTCACATGGGTAAGTGTATAACGTACCGTAATACACGTAGCCTGCTGAAATCGCGTGTGAAACTTCCCGCGAACCCCAGTTATACACGTACCCCACTCGCACAGGCCCTTTCATGTGTGAGACTTCCTGCGCACCCCGTAATACACGTACCCTGCTCCAATCGCGTGTGAAACTTCCCGCGAACCCCAGTTATACACGTACCCCACTCGCACAGGCCCTTTCGCGTGTGTGACTTCCTGCGCACCCCCAAAATAAACGTACCCGGATCCAATCGCATGTGAGACTTCCCGTGAACCCCCGTAATTCACGTACCCTGCTGAAATTGTGGGTGAAACTTCCCGCGAACCCCAGTTATACACGTAACCCACTCGCACAGGCCCTTTCGCGTGTGAAACTTCCTGCGAACCCCGTAATACACGTACCCTGCTCCAATTGCATGTGAAACTTCACGCGAACCCCAGTTATACACGTACCCCACTCGCACAGGCCCTTTCGCGTGTGAAACTTCACGCGAACCCCAGTTACACACGTTCCCCGCTTGGCGTTTGCTGTTTGGTAGCCCTGTAAACTGGTCGAGGGTTAGCGCAGCCCTTTGCGCTGGATTGGGGATTTTGGGGGCATAACTGGTGCTGCTGCTGGGTCGCTGCGCCACTCTGCGCCATGGCTGGTTTTGGAGGCTAAAATCCATGAATACGCTGTGCGCGGAAATTGATTTTAGCGCACGCGGCTGGCGCAGACATTCGCACGCGCACATTGTGCGCCAGCCGCGTGCGCCACTTTTGTGCGAAATTCTATGAATTACCCTGACAGTGTTTGTACTGTTACTTGTTCGCGCCCTGTCTCTCGTGAGAACCGGCCTGTAGCTGAGCCGCCATGGTGGCTGAGGGGAGTGCTGGCTCGCTGTGCGCAGTTGGGTGGGGGAGAGCTGCAGCCCTGCAGGCCTCTAGTGCCATTGAGGCCCAGATTTTTATGTTCAAAATGGAATGTAGGTGTATTAAAAAATGGAGTCTGTATCATGCTGCAGGGTGAGTCGTGCAGTCTCATGCGTCGGCCCGCATCCATCCCACATCTCGGGCCCAGGTGCATAAATGGCTGCCGGCGAGTCATAAGCTCCACGGGGGAGGGGAAGGTGGGAGACGGGAGGGGTCCTGGAGACCCTTCCTCCCATACAACAGTTAAGCTTTGTGCTTGGACATTCCAATATATTGTGCAGTACATATATCTCCTTTTGTTTCATGTATATGTCTTTACCCGTTGCAGGATACAACATTGTAAGGTAACCCCTGTGCTTTTGGGCAGTGTGAATGATGTCCTAAGTCTGCAGACATTCACACAGTCCACGGACTATGTGGCTATCACAATTGGTCAGTATAATGTAAGGAACATGTAGAAAAATTAAGGGTATCCTGGTAAAAACCCATGAAATTCAGTGAAAAAACGTTGTTAAAGGGATGTTGTGGTTCAGTTGCACTCATAAAAACCTTTGAAATTCAGTGAAAAAACATTGTTAATGGGACATAACAACTTAACAAATTCAGTGCGAAACCTTTGTTAAAGGGATGTTATGGTTACAAGTCAAATCAAAACACCCAGAAATTCACCAGTTATGGTAAGGTAAGCAACCATAACTCACACCACCCCTGTGCACTGCTAAGACTAACACCCAGGACATCAAAATCGAAATCATAATTTTCATTGATGACATCACTGATGACATCAGACATCTGGGCCACTTGGTTTTGTTCACTGACATATCTAAGCCGACCGATTTTCTTCACTGCCAGTAATCATTTTTAAATGGAAAAGTTGTTATATATGTAGAAGAAGTTAACCTTCTTGTATGTTGTAGAAGTATTTTCTATAGGGTTTGGTGTCAGCTCATGGTGCACAGAAATGGGCCAATAAGCAGGCCGTAAACACACAATTCATTTGTGTATTAGATGATGAACTGTAATCCTGTTGACATTTTGTATTGATGTTGTTTCTGTCTTCTATACTGTAGTTTGCCCGTATGGGCCTCTAATTTGTATGTGATGTGGGTCTTTATATATAAATATTGGTTGTACTAACACATATGTAGTAAGTCTTGAATTGTTAGCTATTTATTCCATGCTTAACATTACTAAAAACTCTCCAAGAATATCTTTCATTTGTTTCAAGGCAAAATTACCACAATACAAATATTCTACTTCTACTGTGTATGCTGCAGCCATTTCTTATGTGCGTGTATGAGCAGGGCTCAAGTCGAGGGTACACGTGGGGGGACGGAGTCCACCCACTTTATTCAGAGGGTGGACTCAGTCCCCCCAGCTAAAAGAGGAACATTGGATGTCTTCTTTGAAATTATGTAGACCTCAGGGATCAAACCACAGACGTCAGGTTTGTAGGCCAGACACTTCACCACTGCACTACATAACCTTATCAAAAATAACAAACAACTAAAGGTGAAATATCCCATTTCGTTACTGCAAGTCCCAGGGAAAACATTTGCATTGGTTCTTGGATTTTAAAACATGCAGACCTTTAAATGTTTTCAAAAACACTATTAAAAGAAAATATCATGTATTGGTTTTGTGTGTCTGTTGATTTTATGAAAGGCAAATGCCATTCGTCCTGTTCAATTTGGGTGGTTATGCAAAGCCAATTTAATGAAATGTGCATATTTCACCTTGATATGCTAATTTCTGGCAACCTCACATCCCGTCGCGTTTGTTGATGAGTCCCCCCACTTTAATTTTTAGGACTTGACCCTGATTAGGTTCCTGTATTAACAACAACACTGTAATATAATATGTTGTTTAGATAAGTACATTCTTTCATACATTAAGTAGTTTCTGATAGACCTCCCGATCATCCCTAACACCTTGCTACCAACATTATAAACACAACCCCTTGTAAGGACTTGAAAATTGTGATGTCATCTTGGATGCACTGGGTGTTAGTCTTAGCAGTGCACAGTGGTGGCACAAGTTATGGTTGCTTACCTTATCATAACTGGTGAATGTCTGGGTTTTTTTCATTTTACTTGTAACCATAACATATATTCAGTGAAAAAAACTTTGTTAAAGGGATGATATGCTTAAGGTGCACTAATAAAAACCTATGAAATGAGTTTTTACCAGGGCATTCTAATTTCCTACAACTTACTAATATCATATTTACACCAATATAGCAACATTTTTGTCCAATTTACAAAGATTCACCTTACAACATTGCCATTCACCACCATGTAGCATCATTTGTAACACTTCTATATACTTTTTGCAACTTTTTCCACTGTATTTGCGTCCGCGAACGTCGGACGTCATCGCTGGCCCTCCGAACAGCCTCACGAGACCTTGCGCGTTGCATTGTGATGTGTTCGCAAACGTGTCCGCCTTTCATCGATCGGGTCCGTGCTTCGTGGACGGTTCGGAACTGCACTTTCTGCTGATCTAGCAACCTTGAAGCTCAAACTTTACCCTTGCGCAGCTCCTACACCTATTCTTAATCATCATCCACTAACAATCTAGCACACAGCACATACTTGGCAAAATATTAGCAAAACTGTTTTTATGTTAAAAATGCCACCATCTACAGCCATCCCTCCTCCCCAAGAGTCACCATCGCCACTACCAACTGCAGGATGAACACAACAAAAAAAGTGCAGCACTTCCAAAGATAATGAAGAGGACCACGAAAAGGAGGTAGAGGAAGTGCCCACCTCTTGCACCAAGAGAGAGTCATGGGCGTGGAAGTTCTTTATCACTGTTGGGAATGTACCAAAGGCTAAAGCTACGAAAGTGAAATGCACTGAGTGCAAGGTTATACCTAGTCGCAGTCTACCTGGACAGTACTCCTATGGGACCACATCCATGCGCTGCCACACCAAATCCAACCACTGCAATACTCTCAGAAAGGCTGTTCCTCTCTTAGCAAATACTAGGCTATCTTCATCCACCTCATATTGCGCAACCAGTACCGAAACCACAAAATCCCACCATCTACCTTTCAAGCAATAAAATAAGCTGTTGATCCAGTCCTCTGCATATACTGCAACACACCACTCTGCAGGGGCGAGTAATTTCAAAGTGCTTTTGAAGCTGTAATCAAAGAGCATGAAAAACACTGTCCCCTACCTTAGATGGAACACACGTGCAACATCCTCCCCTGTCCACCTGCCCCTCCATATTACTTCTTGGTGCCTATTCCCTCATTTCTGCCCCACCTTAGATTGTGACTTTCCTGCACAGCAAAAAAAAAGTTTCCTTTAGGAACCACATCTCAGAGTTAAAAAAATAGAACTAAAAAAGTAATCTTACAGAATCCATCTTCTTACATGTTCTATAAAGTAGATAAACTCAATAAGCTTCTATCGTCCGAACTTAAAAGGGCTGCGCGGCACTGTTTACTTTTGCCCGGCCTCAACGCTAACATTAGTATATGCTCAGAATGAACTTCACCTATTTCAGTGACGTCAGTGGGCAACATAGCCAAACGCACACGGTCTTCACCAATGTCATGAATTTATGTTACACAGAACAATGAACTTAAATACAAACATGCACAACAAACGCAGTCTTTTTTTACAGAAATGATAGAAACATTGTAATTTGAAGAAAACAGCAATAGTGGAGACCGTAAGAAATAGTTTACATTTTGACACAAAGATGAAAATATTCACTTAAGTGCACAAACACTTTGTTAACTTTTTCAAACACAGTTCATAGCTACTGAACGTTGCAGCGTTCACATTTTCACTGAAACTGTAAACTGTAAGCTTCTACTGCTAAATGCGATCATCAATCCATCAATGCAAGTCTTTGCGTTCTCCACCAAAAATTATTTTCCACAAGCAACAAATAATCTGTGCATATGGTGTTCCATTAAGCATGGAGAAATTACTGTTTTAAAATTGAAAAAAATGCCCCATTTCACATCCAGACTTTTCTAGAACCTATATGCGACCATGTTGCTTCTTGATACTGCAACCCCAAAAGCGCAAATTGTTGTCTGGCGATCATCTCACACAATAGTTATAACATATCCGTGGTTAATAATTATTGTCCAAACACTGTTGAAGAAGCTGTCAGCCGGTAGACTGAACCCATGACACGCACAGAGTGGGAGTAGATAATTATGAAAAATGGATAACAGAAAAACATATTTCAGTAAGCACTTCAGAATTAAATATACAAATACATTCTTATTTTGGCTATAAATTAAAGTTACACATAGCATGTACGACGTCTACTCTTTGCAGCAAATTGAACATTCATCCGTCACAGCGTTTGTCATATGGCAGAAAGTACAATTTCCACACTTCAATAGCATTCACTTAACATGTTGCTTGCATTCCGTTTTGCAAATCAATTTTTCCAATGTTGTAGATGACCAACCGCATCACAGCACAGTTTTCTGAATTAGAAACTTTACTTTCCAATGTCTGCTTTAAATGCAGTGTCTATTATCATTTCTTTGCGGACTGTCGACACATTTACTCACACAAATTCTTAGTCGACTGTTTTGATGATCAAATAACAATGCCACCCTTTGTGTAGCGTTCACAGCGTGCCTGAATCAGTTTTGTTTCTGGAAACACATGCCACAACATTTAACACTAATAAACAGTAAACAACCAAATATTTCAAGTGAACCACATATCACAGTATTTACTTCCATTTTACCGTTATCAACGTGCCTGTCTACAACGCATTTTCATTTTCTTTCAAAAATACCCTTATCCGCGGTGCACACAGGCACTTATTTCCCTATACGTCAATAGTAATGTGCCCCCTGCTCTGAGCAAAAGCATTTCCCTAGCACATCATTTTAATGGCAACATCAAATGTATCGTGATGAAAAGTAGTTTGTCAGAAAGAGCTGCAGGTAGTGTGTTTCCACGGGCCGGGCAGCCTTGTCAATAATACAAGGATCTTCAATGTCATCCTTAAAGCAACCACCAAGGCCGCACACGTTGTCCAGCATAGTTGCTGGAACTTCAAAGAATAACACTGACAAAAATACAAATGCAGTCATCAGGTAAAAGTGTAAAAACACAAACATTGCAGTACAAGCTTACTAGATTATGTATACTTCTATTCCCGCAATCACATCATTTCTGCATTAATGCATGCACCCCTCATTGCCCTGTACATTGAGATGAAAATGTGCAAAGTCACATGTTCATAATGCACATTGGCAATACAAATTCCTTCTCCAGTTACTTCAATGTTGGCTCACATTGTGGCACATACACTCTTTGTCTATTGCAATCTGCAGTCACTTAGCATAATATCAACTTTCCAGTGTGTCCAAACTTAATTTACTTTAGTCATTTATTTGTTAGTTATTTGTGAATCCCCTAAGACCCCCACAAAACATGTACATGTCAACACAACACCAATAAACAGTAGTGGGGCCGGAAACAAAACAACAATGGTATCTTATAATAAGTCATTTATAACGTTCCTCTGCACAGGGGCAACTTGACAAGCAATGGAACAACAAAAGGAAACAGAATAAATGATCTTACTAAGCCTTGTGTCATTCATATCACTCAAGTGCAACAGAAAATGAGAGCAAAAGTGGCAGGGGTTGCAAGGGGAGAGTGCAAAAACGAACAGCCAGTAAGTGATGCCGGGGTGACTAGTTATAAGTAAGTGCAAATAGGCATGGCACGATGTGCTGCAGATACAGTCCATAGTGAGTGGTGGGCCCCAAACCAGTGCATGGAGCTACTGGTGATAAGGCAACCTAGTCACCATAACGTTTACCGGGTGACAAAGTAACAAGTTAGTTCAGCAGACCGAAAACTTCAGCAGGGGAGAGACACAGAAAAAGCAGAAGCATAAAGGAAAGTCTTCAATTACTTGCAGACCCTGAGGTGTTCCTGCTCTAGTTTCAGAGAGGTAGGGAATCTGTTTCAGAGGAATTTGCCACCACCAAAGTATAGAAATCCACCCCCCCACTCTCTATCTAGAGAAGCGCCTAACCCTCAAAGAGTTGGCAGTGCAGGAGTAAACAGATGAACAACAAAAATGCTTAAGAAGATAAACGTGCAAGTAGTGTGGTCCCTAGCCCCAGAAAGCCTTGTAAACAAAAGAGACGGTCTTGAAATGGATCCTTGCAGCTACCAATTGGCACCACTGTAAAGATTTCAGGACAGGCGATATATCATCCCTTCAGTTAAGGCTAAGCACAAGTCTTGCAGTGCTGTCTGGATAAGTTGCAGAGGTCGAAGAGTAGAGGCAGTTAGATTTACAAAGAGGCTGTTACACTAGTCCAGCCTAGACAAAACTATAGCTCTTACAACAGTGAGGTTCTGGGGAAAAGTGTCAAAAGCAACAATACCTCTTAGTGGCTGCAGCTCGTAGTGTAACTTCTTCAACACATCCACAATATGAGGACATATGGACAGGGTGGCGTGGAAGTTAACACCAAGGTTTTTTTTTTCTCACCGGAAGACATAGGTACAGGACCCAAAGAGGACAGCCGGAGTGAAATAGGGAAAAAAGTAGCAGGGGTCTGACAAAAATTATCCCAGGCTTACTGGCATTAAGGTCCACATTGTTGGATGCTCACCATTCCTAATTCGCACATACAGTCATTAATAAGCGAAATAGGACAGAAGAGAATGCAGCACACAGCTTGAAGCTTGTTATCTGTATAACACTGAAAGTTAGATAGCAATGTAGACATTAGGTGCTCTACAGGTGCCAAGTAAAGGTTGAAGACGAAGGATCAAATATACAGTGCCTGGTCTTTAGGCCAATGATAAGTCTGGCAGCCTTAATTCAAATTACCTGGAGTGGGCCGCGGAAGAAAGTGGGTAAATTAAAGGAGGGGCTGTTGCAATAGTGCAGCCTATAAAGTCCCATTGCTCTACACATGTTCAACTTCTAGGTAAAAGTAAGAGGAGGATGATGAGAATGGGGTAAGCACAATAGGCCTGGGACAGCATTCAATGGACTAATACATATGTTGATTGCAGGAACGTGGTCTTCAAAGGAGAGCCTGCACACACCAGCACTGCGTAGTCCATTTGCAGAATAGTCACAGTGCATAAGATACCTTTCTGGTGCACATGGTGTACCAGACCTTCAGTGTCTCCATACGCCCTGCTGCCTTGCGAGCACACCATCACATGTGCCAACTACCATTGACACTAGACGGGGCGTATGTAAGGGTAAGACAAGTGCTATAGATCAATACATGTGTTATTGCACACCAATATGTAACAATACGCTAATATCTTTGAACGTGTTGTAGTGCAGTGCACACAGAAAAAGCACTTTTTGGTCACCTTGTATCTTTGTCCCCCACCCGGACGTATCCTCACAAAACTTTGCAAACCGGGTATATGGCCCCGGCAGATTGATTCTGCGAAGTTTGGTACGTTTTTGGTGAGGTTAGCATCTAGATATTTAGCACCGTTTCAATTTCTTTTTTCTGACTGTTAGTGAACAAAAACACCTGGCGTAGATATGCCAGCCAACAGAAAACAAGTGGCCTAGGTATGTGATGTCAACAATGATTTCATCAATGACATTTGTAATGTCACTGTTGATGTCCTGTGTGTTAGTCTTAGCAGTCCACAGAGGTGCTGCGAGTTATGCTTGCTTAGCATACCATAACTGGTGAATTTCAAGGGTTTATTGGTTTCACTTGTAACCATAACATCCCTTTAACAAAGTTGTTTCACTGAATTTCATGTAATTTTGTTAGTGCAACTTAACCATAAAGTCCCTTTAAAACGTTTTTCAATGAATTTCATGGTTTTTTGTTAGTGCATCTTAACCATAACATCCATTGAACAAAGTTTTTTCTGTGAATTTCATAGGTTTTTACTAGTGCACCTTTCCTATGCTAGAAGTCCATTATATTGTATTCACCGCAATGTGGCAGCAATGGAGGCTACGAACAGTGCGGTAGACCGCGAATGGTGGACGGCATTAAAATCATAGGAGAGACCCTTAAAAAATGTAACCATTAACCAACAAACCGATGTACTTAAAATCACAAATAATGTTTACAACATGTAAGTATACCTTTTTGTACAAATACTCATGTTTAAAAATACTATTTTTTTTACGGTAACACACTTTGCAATGGAATGCACCAATTACAAACCATAACTTTACACTTCATATGATCTCCCCAGTAAAACTCTGAGTACAAATTGAAAACAGCAGCTGCTTAATGGACAACACATTCTTATTAAATAGTAAGTGCATTGCATTTATTTTTCTTTTATTAGCTTTCATTACAGAAACATGTGTTGTGAAACAGAAGCCCTTTTCTTCTTCACATAAATGGAAAGCACACTACAATGGTTGGAAGAGAACTTTCCCAGAGATGAAATGAGCAATGATAATATCTACAATGGTATGCAGTACATATTTTACTGTCAACAAATAATGTACTTTGTACAGACCGTACTAAAATAATTATTTCTATTTCTCTTATAGTACATAGTGTTCATGCCGAAAGCATGCCCGAGTTTCCCAAAATGCAAATAGTCAAATCGATAACTTGTCAACAAAATTGGATACACTGACTAATAATGTCAATGAAACTGTACAATACATTAACAACCACCTGATTAAAAAATGTTCCTTTTCACTGTCCCATTTGCACCTGCACCCCTTGTCCCAGCAGTCATCACCAGCCAATTCTGAACATTTATCTCAAAGACGATTTTTTGAAACTTCAGTCCATTCCTACCCTCAGGATTATTGTACACAAATGCCTAATTCTCCCATTTATGTTTCTCATTGCGATATCCCATCCGTTTCTTAAATATATGTTTTGTACCACAAATGCTTCCTTTACTGTTGTGTGGTATTCCCTTGTGTTTTTAAAAAGTCCTATTATGAGTCTGTGGATAATGTAACTGTCTGGGGTGCCCGCACTTGAAATGGAGGTGCCTCCGAACACGTTCCATGTCCTGACATGTCAGTTTCTGCATGACACACTTTTAATTAGTCCGCATACACCACGCCTGTACAACGGACATCCGACGCACGTGTACTGATATCCCCCACCTGCAGGGTGTCCGGGAATGGATGTGGGGGCCGGGGACAACATCATGTGACCGCAATTGTGTGGTGTGACGGCGGTGTCCGCGAATGATGTCCAGGGCCACGGACAGTTTATAAGTGCTTTTATGCCAATCTACTTTCGACTCGGTAGTCCCCGAACAGCACGACTGTCTGAGGGCGGTTGCTCTAGAGGAGCCCACCCATTACTTTTCCTTATTCTCAATCTGGCTGTCCAGGAGAGAGCATCTAGAGAACAGCGGCTTTCCAAATCCCCGAAAACCTGCTGCAATGGCATCTCCTATGGCCATCTTTGCTTCCCAACCACCACCACCTCTACAACCTGGAGGGCCTCAAGAGGGGAACAGGCACAGTGATACAGAGGAGGATCAAGAAGAAGAAGAGGATGAAGTGGAGGAAGTCCCTGTCACCAGTACTCAGAGTGAGTTCTGGGTGTGGCAATTTTTCACCACCGTTGGAAATGTACCAAAGGCACATGCAAGCAAGGTTTAATGCACTGAGTGCAAAGTTGTACCCAGTCTCTGAAAACCTGGCTTGTATTCCTAAGGGACTACTTCCATGAGGTGCCACACCAAATCGGTCCACTGGAGTGTTCTGAGAAAAGCAATACCTTTCTCAGGGAAGAGGAGGTTGACTTCCTCCACCCCATCATCTTTATCTGCTCCTGTCACCACAAAGGAGCATGAGAAACACTGCCACCTACTGGATTTAGGCCCACCCAACATCTTCCTCTCTCCTACTGACCCTATGTCCCCGTGGTTGGTGCCACTTCCCATCCTTCACTCCCCTACCTTCCCTTTCCTGAGGAAAAAAAGGCAAGAAAATACAAAATTAAAAAAGGTTCCTTTAGGAGCCACCCTTCACAGTAAAAAATAGAAGTGAGGAAAAAACACAGGCCGCTGCGCAACCCGCATAGTCCACGGACAGCGCGGTAGTCTGCAGACATGTACAAAATTCCCAGCGTGGTACAATTGCGATCATTGTTACAGTTTTACGCTCAAAGGTGGCTCTGAAAAGAACTGTTTGTTGGGTTTTTGGCTTTTATATTTTTTTTTTAAATGTGCTTTTACAAACTGAAGAAAACATTTCACTGATTTTCATTATTTCTTCTCACTTTCACAGAAACAATTTTCCTCCAAAAATCTGATTACCCACATCAGTTAGATGGACTCCATCTCGCCAAAAAATGTTGGCCCTTTCAAATGTAATGTTCTCATTATGGAACAATGTCATGCCAACATCGGGAACAAAAGCACACACTGCTTTATTGACGTTGCGCCTACATTTTCTATTTGCGGACCATATGACCTGGAACACTCCACATCTGTCTCCGGGCAATTTGAGAAAAAAATATTTTGGAATTAGGGAACATTTCCTTCAACTTTCGCAATGTTTCCTTCATTGCAAACTGCAATGAGATTCTAGTCAGGTTCCCCAAACTGTTCACACCGCAATGAATGATAATAATGTCCAGATGCTTCAATTGAACCACATTTGCACAAAATGGAAGCAGGTCCACCCACTTCATGTCACTCACTCCATACCACAACACTTCCACTTCAGCAAATCCAAGATTTGTGGCTATTCCACAATGCTCAGCATACACCTTCACTGAGTGGACCCAAGAGTCCCCCAAAATCCAAACACTCTGCCTGCTGGAAGAAATTGTGATGGCCATTTTCAATACTCTTACAACTCCTACTAACAAAAGTCCTCAATGCCCTCTACCTTAGGGCCCTCCAGCTCTTTTGCTAGATTTTGGTGCTTTGAACCTTTCATTTGCACGGTGTGTTACTTTTGTGTTCTTTGGTAATGTAGTTTTAAAACAACACCAGTGCCATCATCTTTTTTCTGTGTGTCACACAGCACCTTCAGTGCAGTGGCACAGGGATGTCTTTCAGACTTCCCAGGGTTTAAATACCTTCTCTGGGACTGACTACTGCCTCCCAGAGCCTGTAAAGTTAAATTGACTTTACTAGTCTCTTTAAATTTACTGACCAAGCAGAGTGCTGGAGGGGTTGCTTAGCTTCCTCTGAGTCAAAACACTCATGTTGCAGTAAAATGTTACCCTTTCCTACTTTAAATGGCTGGTGGCAGTGGTTTAGATCAAACTACCATGATTTTTCACGACCGCTAACAACGGTAGCTAAAAATCGGGTCAGTCATGTTTTTCAATATGGCACCCCACACCTATCTATAAAAACAGACACCGGTCATCTTTTTTTGCCATTTCATTTAGGAAAGGTCCTTCTTGTGTTTGTCTCTGTGCGCCAAACCAGGTTTGGTCCCTTTGTTCATTGGCCTTTGGCGGGCTTCAGTACAAAGCCTGAGTGACTGGGGTGGACAGGATATGAGGGTGGTGCCCGAAACACCCTGTGCTTAGTCTCCTAGGAGACCTAAATGCACTCTGGCGTGATTGGCCGGCTGGCTGTCTGGCAAGGACAGCCACCCTGCTGTGTGGGTGACAGCCAGGCTGGAATGAATGGGGGAAAACTGTTTAAAAGCAGGTCTCTGGGACTTGGGAAGCAGAGTCGACCACTGGAATGAAAGAACCAATGACAAGCTGAAGGAATAGGACTACTGCAACTCCTGGACGACCGGTGAAGCCCTGCTGCAGGTCCGAATTGCCTGAAAATTCATCAACAGAGAAGTCCTTCACGGTTAACTTCTTCCCCTGAGTTTGGTGGGAACAACCAACCTGCAAGCCACCTCAACACTGTCCCCATCTGGTCGAATTTTCATCAGACTCCTGTTGAAAACCGCATAGCTAGAGGGAAAGAAACCAGCTCATGGACTTCAATGCACTCACACCTTAAACCGACTTCTTGTTACAGCTTTTGGCCTCCTCCCTGGGCAGTGCAGGACCCTCCCGACATCCTCCTTCTTGTCCCCACGACAGATGCTCAGGAACAACGAGACCTGCTCGAACTGCCAGGAACAACTGCCTCAGCTACAGCTTTCTTCATTGACAAGATACTGTGCAAATGCGGTCCGGAAATATTTTCGGCCATTGAGAAATTGTGATAAACTTTCCTCAACTACGAAGGCTTGTCCTTCCCTAAACATTCATAAAACTTTTCGCCTAGCCAAATTCTTCTAAACTCTGTGGCAAAGACTTAACCGTTATATAGCAGAACTGTGCTATCCTATGCAAAAGACTCTGAACCATTGACTTTGGCCCAGGCCTATTGAGAAGAATTGCTAGTTGTAGTTAACTGAAACCCTTTGGCCTGCCGATGAATGTATTTGGGCTGGCTACCTGTTCTCATAACCTTGTCTTTTTACCCCTTTATTAAGTATCTGAAGTGCCATTTTGCTCCCACTTCATTTGGAGCTAAACTTGTTCATTTACTTACTAGTTGTATTTTTGTGGTTTATTAGTGTGTGATATCGAGCTGCTTATGCTAGTGTAATGTTTTCTAACTGACTGAGTAAATAAATGTATATTCTTTTACCAAGAAACCTTGAATAAGTGTATATTTGAATCACTGTATTTGTTGGTCCTTTGTGTAACTTGTTCTACTGCTCATTTAAACTCTTGAGATAAGTCTGGCTGCTCAGCCATCGCTACCACTTTACTGTGTAGTACAGGCTTGTACCAAAGGTGAAATTGTGCTTACACTTGTAGTCCTAATTGCCTGTAGTGTTCCCAGAGGATACTGCAGCTGATTCTGCCTAACATCCTATTACCCTCTCTTCCTGTACACTGCACCCAGGGAACCTGACTGACTGATACCCCGATGTCCACGGACACCATGACTGTCCGTGGACTCCACAGTCCCTTCTCCATGCCAGGCAGCACCAAAAGACCTAGATATGGCACGTGCCATCCCTGGACCACCGCTTTATCCCCGGACATGTAGTCCAATTGAATGGGGCAGTGAGGGAAATTAAACACATTGGGCCTCATTACGAGTCCAGCGGTAACCGAGGCGGTAAAACTGCCTGGTTACCGCCGGACCTGTATTACCATTCCGCCTCCGTGACTCCCGGAATTACCGGAGCATTACAACCCCGTTGTCCCGGGAATTCCGGAGGTGGAATGGTGTTAATCCCCATTCCCATTGAGTCCCAGAGGACTCAATGGGGATGGGGATCATGGAAACACCAGCACCATCTTGTGATGGTGCCGGTGTTTCCTCGTCCGCCTGCAGGCGGGTGGTGTTAAACCCGCCAGGTCAGACCTGGCGGGTTTGACGCCTCCGCCTGCAGGAGTTGTGATCGCCCGGCATGGAAACAACGGTGGCGGCGGGTTTACCGCCACCGTTGTTTCCATACCGGGCGAGTTATAATGAGGCCTAATGTAAGTTATTTCTTTAAGTGGTGGATTGAAAAAGAACCTTTTTTGGGGAGGATTTGCTTTTATGTTGTTTTTTCCTTACATGAACCTGTTGAATGCATTCCTTACATTATAAAGGAAAAGTGCATTTCCAATATCTGTGTAGTGAATTCCATCTGGCAAAAAGAATTCACACCCTGAGAATTGATATTATTATTCTCAAAATATGACATTCCTGAAGCATACAAAAAGGCAGCTACACCGTTATTGACAATCTGTCTTGATTTGTTGAATTTGTGGACTGAAAAAGTGCGTTGGACATCTCTATGTGCGTCTTGGATTTATTTCCGAAAAAATAATCTGAGCAGCAGGAAACAGTTACATTAGGCTTTTAAATAAATCATTCAGCGCAAATTGCAAAGACACTGGAGTCACAAACCCCAAACTCTCCCCTCCACAATGGACAATCACAATATCTGGATATTTGAAGTGAGCCATATACTCACAACATGAAAGCAAGCTTTCCCAGTTTGAGCCACAAACTGCATGCCAGGAAACCTCCACTTCAGCCAATCCAATATTTCCAAGGATGCCCTGATTTGCAGCATATACTTTCAATGACTGAATTGAGAGTCCCCCACAATCCACCTACTGTGCCTTCTCAAAAGCATCACCATAGCCTTTATTGCTGCTATTACAACTCCTGCAAACAAAACTCCTACTATCCTCTCTTCCTGTACACCACACCCAGCAAACCTGATTGGTTATTCCACACAGTACCCTTTCCATGACAGGCATCCACAAAAACCTGGATGTGGCACGTGCCATCCACAGACTGTAAGGTGTCTGCTGACCCGCTTGCAGAGGGCAGCCCTTCTACCATTTCCACTTCCATGTTCTTAAAACTCCCTCATTGGCTGCTTTCAAACAGTCACACATCCATCCACCAATCACATCCAAAACCTGTACACCTAACCCTGACATCTCTCTTCAACACTTCACATGTACACTTCAACTCTCAAAGTACATATCCCCTGTTACTAAAAGACAGCTCCTGTGCAACTGGCCAGGGTTCAGCAAGATCTGCATCTAAGACAAAATAGTACAGGTATGTATATATAGTACATAGTACAGGTATGCTTATATTTAAAAAAACATTTTCTTGAGTTCTTTCACAAATATATATATATATATATATATTAGGGGTGTCACAGTATTGGTTTTATGGTGGTATGATAACCTTCTTGCCAAATGACGGTGTATCATGGTTATCGCGGTATAGCAGGTGAAGTTAACTAACCTTATTTTCTTAAAGGTCATAAATTGTCAGCATTTTGAAACTTGTCTCTGCACATTTTAGCTGATCATCCAGGAACATAAGGCAGCTGCGGATTTGGTCTTTCAAGGCACTCACTCGTTGATCGCCTAGACCACCACATCACCACAGCCCCATCATTACCATTTTCCTAAGGTCTGAGTGCATTAGGACCCTTGTCATGTGAGTTGAGAGGGAGGAATGCTTTCATGGGTGATGTCACAAATTGAGGATAGACCTGAGAAATATCTCACCCCCATTGCTCTAGATTCTTCAGATTGAATGTAGAATCTGTCCTGCCTGCTTGAGTCCAGTACTATATGCAGAAGGCAGGTGAAGGATAAAGCAAAGCAACAACTGTAGTGCCAGTGTGTAAATCTACACGGCGGACAGTGGGGGAGTGGGAGGGCTGTTTATATACCAGCACAAAGCACTGATAGGCCCAGTCCACAGAGCTAACTTTTCTTGTGGACATGCATCAGAAGGGCATCTCCCCTTTGAATTCTTGGATGTGTCGTTCCCCATCTTTCAAATTGGTGGGAAAACTACAAATCGGCTGATCTTTAACCTGACTCTACCGACTCTTCTGATAACAGAGAAAGAGCAGTCACAGCATCAAAGCTACATTTGCTAATGTGGACTCACATTCCCTATGCTCTTGTCTGCCAAATGCCACATCCCACAGTGCAAGATCCAAAATGCGCAGCACTTGCTTACTGCAGACTTTCCAAATCAGATTGAAAAGCTCATTTAATAGCTGCGGCTCTAAAACGGTATACCGGTATAAACAACGTGACGGTTATTATAGTTCAATTAAGCTGTTCACTGTATCTATAACGGTATACCGTTATACCGTTACACCCCTAATGTATATATATATATATATATATATATTCAGTGAAAAAAACTTTGTTAAAGGGACATTATGGTTAAGTTGCGCTACTAAAAACCTATGAAATTCAGTGAAAAAACTTTGTTAAAGGGAGCCAGACATGTGATGTCATCAGTGATGTCATCAATGACATTTGTGATGTCATCTTTGATGTCCTGGGTGTTAGTCTTAGCAGTGCACGGTGGTGGAATGAGTTATGGTTGCTTAGCTTACCATAACTGGCGAATTTCAAGGGTTTTTCGGTTTTACTTGGAACCATAACGTCCCTTTAACAAAGTTTTTTCACTGAATTTCATAGGTTTTTAGTAGCGCAACTTAACCATAACGTCCCTTTAACAAAGTTTTTTCCACTGAATTTCATAGGCTTTTAGTAGCGCAACTTAACCATAACGTCCCTTTAACAAAGTTTTTTTCACTGAATTTCATTGGTTTTTAGTAGCACAACTTAATCATAACGTCCCTTTAACAAAATATTTTAACTGAATTTCATAGGTTTTTAGTAGCAAAGCTTAACAATAGTAACTTTGACTTTATGTACATGTAATATGGAACATACTGAACCACTTCTACTGAATGTAATGTCCGCGAAAATTTTTGATGTCTGCGGACATATTCGGACAACAGTATCACTACCTAAAAAGTTAGGGGTGGGTATGTTTAATTGTTATATTACAACATGATAACATTTAAAAAATTCACAAAGTAGTAAACATACATATTATATGTAGTAATACATAAGAAATGTAACCCATATATGTACCGCACTAACCATTAATTTAAATACAATATATTCTAAAATGGAATATACCAAGAGAAGATCAATAGGCTTCCAACATAATTACCTCACAGACCCTCCACAACTAAGACCAAGACCAGACCTAAAGACTACTCAGAACATATCTTATCTGAAATAGTAAGTGTACATCATTTTACTAATATCTTTATAAACTTTCTGTATTAGATAAAAAAAAAATATTATATATATTTTTTTTTCTCACAGAAATGTCTAGTACTCTGGAATGGCTAGAGGAGCACTTCCCACATGACGAAATGTCAGAAAATAGTGAAGCTAATGGTACACACTTTACAATATAAACCATTTAATTGTTATTATTTTATATATATTTAACATATATATTTCTTTTTGTACAGAGCATACCAAAATAGAAAATATGTCTGAAGAAACTGTTATGGAAAACACGCTTGACAGCTTAAAAGAAAAAATGGATTTATTATTGAGCAATTTTAATAATTTGAAAACTTTTGTTGAGGATCATTTTAAAACAAAAACCTCATACCATTGTCCCACATGTACTTGTCCCCCCTCACCATGTCCCAGTCAATTATCCCCAAACCCTCTCCATAATCCAAAACGTTTTGATGAGACTTCCATCCCTTCTTCACCTGATACCAATCATGTTGAAACCCCTAATTCTCCTGTTTTTGTTTCTGTTTCTGCCTCACCTTCTCTGTCATAAATTATTAATATATGTGAAATAAAGTTAAATTTGTATATTGTGTTGTAATTACTTCCCATTTTTTATTTTTTTAAAAACAATGTAGATGTCCGCGGACAGCGTGGGTGTTCTGAAATGTTCGTAAAGAAACGAAAATGCAGGTGTCCTGAAGAACACTATACCTGTCCGTATTGTTTTCTAGAAAGTTGAAACTGTTCTAAGAACCCAATTGGTGTCCTGAAATGTTTGTAATTAAACGAAAATGTAGGTGTCCTAATAAAGAACACTATACCTGTCCGTACTGTTCGCTACCAAGTTGAAACTGTTCTAAGAACACAAGCGGTGTCCTGAAATATTTGTAAATAAACGAAAATGGAGGTGTCCTAAATAACACTATACCTGTCCGTACTGTTCACTAGCAAGTTGAAACTGTTCTAAGAACACAATCGGTGTCCTGAAATGTTCGTAAATTAAACGAAAATGGAGGTGTCCTAAAGAACACTATACCTGTCCGTACTGTTCGCTATCAAGTTCAAACTGTTCTAATAACCCAATTGGTGTCCTGAAATGTTCGTAATTAAACGAAAATGGAGGTGTCCTAAAGAACACTATACCTGTCCGTAATGTTCGCTAGCAAGTTAAATGTTCTAAGAACACAGTTGATGTCCTGAAAAGTTCGTAATCAAACGAAAATGGAGGTGTCCTAAAGAACACTAATATCTGTCCGTAGTGTTCGCTAGCAACTTTAAACTGTTCTAGAACATACACAATGTCCAGAAATGTTCGTTTGATGTGTGACGCACTTTTAATTAATTCAGGACCCGAACACTATCCGTAGAACATCAACGCGCATGCGCAAACCAATGTCCGTGCATTTGGTGTCCTGCGGACAGGAGCTTCCTTCGCGGACCTGTTCGCGAAGGGATCATGTGACCGCGCCCATGCTGATTGCGTGTTCTGAATGCAGACACTGTTCGTGTCCCCGAACAGTTTAAAAGTACATTTTCGAGTAATCCACAATATTTTTCCATAAAAACTCATCATGGCACACGTCCCACATAGTAATCCTGAGTTTCTACATATCTTTTGAATCTTTTTGAACCCTTTTTTGTGTTCGATCTGACCGCGGACAGCGCGCATGTCCGCGAACCGCGTACAAGCACCCCTATAAAAGACCATGCCCTAGAGCTTATTCTCATTGTGTTTCTGGCTATTCTTCAGAGCATAGCTATTTCTCCAGCAACTTGCTGATTCCACCATCGAGATGGCATCCCTGGCTGCAGAACTGCCACCTGGTGCTGCACCTGCTTCAGCACCACCCCCGCCCCCTCCACTACCACCACCTTCCCAAGGGCCTGAAGAGGGGAACAGGAGTGAGGATGCAGAGGAGGAAGAAGAGGATGACGAGAATGAGGTAGAGGAAATCCCTACTACCTGCACTAGACGTGAGTCTTGGGTGTGGCGGTTATTTTCCATTTATGGGAATGGTCCTAAGGCTCGTGCGAACCGTGTTATCTGCAATGAGTGCAAAATGATACTCAGTCGCGGGAAGCACGGTTCGAACAACTTTGGGACCACGACCATGAAGCGACACCTGAGGTCATTTCACTCTGGGGCTATTCGCAAGGTTGTACCTTGCGAAGAACGTAGTAGGTTGATTTCCTCTACTTCATCCTCCGTTTCTGATCCTGTCACCACAAGGACCACCTCTGTGGGACAGCGTCTTCCACAAGCTGCCTCGCAGGCCATACAGAAATCTGATGACCCTTAACTTTCGAGGTTCACAGTTGTATGTATGTACTGTGACACATTACTCTGCAGGGGGGAGCGACTTTGGAGTGCTTTTGAGACTATCGTCTCAGAGCACGAGAAGACCTGCTCACTACCCAAATAAAACCCACTCTACATCTTCCTCTCTCAGCTCACCCTTTGTTTTCCCCCTGGTTGGTGTCCCCCCCTTTACCCTCCTTTCCCCTCCTCTCCTAGTGTGTCGTGTCTAAAAAACCAAAAAAAATACAAAATAACAAAAATCAAAAAAAATAAGGCTCTTTTCAGAGCCGCCTTTCAAAGTTAAAAAATAGAAGTGAAGATAAATAAAGCAGGGCCCTTTGTATTTCTTAAAAGTCCGCGGACAGTTTGTGAACATTAAGAAAAATTGGGGTGCTACCCTATTGTTACCGTTGCATTTTTCTCTGGGAGGAAGTGGTGGCTCTGAAAAGAGCCCTTGGGAGGTGTTTGTATGTCAAAAATTATAAATACTTAACACCTACATCAAAATGGATGCTGTATGTCTAAAAAAGGTCGCAATGCATTTTGTACATTTCTCAAAAAAATCTGATTGCCAGCATAAGTAAGATGGACTCCATCTCTGCGAAAAATGTATGTACTACGAAACATAATATTTTCATTGTGAAAAGAGGACATGCCAAAATCTCTTAGAAATGCACAAACAGCCTTATTAACATTGCGCCTTGCTTTTTCCATTTGTGGACCAAATGAAGAAGAACAAAGCCACATTTGTCTCTGCGCAATCCGTGAAAATATTACTTGAGAATCAGGAAACATGTCCATGACTTTCCCAAGTCTTTCTTTCTTAGCAAATTGCAAAGAAATTCCAGACACATGACCTAAACTGTTCCCTCCACAATGAAATACAGTTATGTCTGAATGTTGCTTTGTTTCCAAAGTAGCACATAGAGGTAGCAAGTCCAACCACTTCATTCCACGTACTCCATGCCAGTGTACTTTCACATGTGGAAATCCAAGATCTACAGCTACTCCACAGCTTTCTGCATGCACCTTCAACCAATGTATCCACGAATCTCCCAAAATCCAAACAATCTTTTTTCTGAAACATACAGCCATAGCTATCTGTTGTTCTCTCAGCAAAAAGAGTATCTGAGAAACTCTGTCCTGGCACAACACACCCACTAAACTTTCCTGACCGATCCCTTTCACTGCTCATTCTCATTTGCATGACTTCTGAACCCAAAAATCCCCGGATGTAACTCCCGATGTCCGCGAACCACCGCCATGTCCGCGGACATATCGTAACATGAACAGCCCGTCTACCATTTCCACTTCACTCTCTGTGCCATTCCCTCATTGGATGTAGCTAAGAAATCACATGATAATGCACCAATCACATTCAAGACCTCTACATCTAACTGCATCATCATAGATCAGCACTGCAAATGTACTGTGAATCTCTCTGAGTACAAGTGTCATATCATTGGCAAGCACCATCTACAAGAAATACTGTACAAGTCTCCAAAATTTCTACTTGCAGCTACATGCATATCCATATGCATGAACACAAACTACAGGTATGCATATTTTCTGTACAGTACATGAACATATTTTCAAACTGACTTTTAGCTTGTCTAATCTGTGAAATGAATCTACTGTCTTTTTTCCAATTTCCTAAAATCAACTATCACTTTTAAACCTTTATACTATTTACTTTCTTTATACACACACTACCAAATCATATTAAACTAACATTTTTTAAATGAAATTTATAGACTACATATATTCAAACAAAATTGCATGCATGCACACTCTATGTTCGAATCTCAAAAAAGAATACTTATACAATTACATTTTTTTATTTATTTATTTGATTACTTTAATTTAAGCATGACATTAAGGCACTATTACCTAGAACAGCTTAGTTACAGAAATGGTGGTATTCAGTGGTACATTATGATTTTCACAAGACATACTAAAGATATTTTGTTTGTTACAGTTATTCATTGCAATACAATTTGTTCATTAAGAACATATCATATGTATTGAACTGATGCGACGTATCTTATGTGATATCTTACTGGTTTTAAGGAAGGCGCTGAGGATTTCAATTACAAAAGTCAATATCTAAATTAAAAACAATGCTTTATACAAACAAAATTACTAATTTGTTTCTTTTACAATTGCAGTGAAGACCATTCTCCTGAAAAGAAGCAGCCGAATTTCAAGAACAAAGAACTAAGAATTAAACTGCTCATTTTAGAAAAAAGTATGTAGAATATCACCATAATATTTGTATTATTACGCAAACATACTGTAAAGTTAATTCATGCTATTTCTGTGGCTAAAAATAGAGATTATGCACCATTCTGTCCAAAAATCCCCATGTCTTAAACAGCGATTTACAGCCAGAATGGCGCACAAATTCCTACTTTTGGACACACAAATTACCTAACTCAACCGCTAGAATTTTCATATTATAGAACAAACAACTGTTTTTATTGTATACATTAGATTTACTATTTGAACTTCTCCACACCACTAGCTTATTTTTTTTCTGTCATCTGAACCTGAGTTTAGTAACATGTTAATTGAAGAATACACATCCCTACTAGTTGTAGTTCCCAATGCACAATCAGGCACCACTACATACATCATCTTACTCAAACACTCATGCACACAGCACACAGACATTGCACAACACCCCAACCCATACCTTCTTTATTTTTTTCAACAGACCCTAAAGAATGCCTACCAAAAGTCAAGTCCGTAGAAAGCAACGCAGAAGTAGAGCAAATGAAAATAAAAGTGTCCAACATAAGCATCCATCTCTAGCAGAATTTGTAAAAAAAGTTCACACAAAACAGCTAATACAGTAATTTAGTGAAACACAAGAAGTTTCAAGTACAAACACTTTGCCTTCTCTATCAAAATGTAAAACAAACCAAAAAACAATTAACAGAAAATCAGCTATCACTACAGATAAAACTACTTCTTTAAATTTTAATATAGTGCAAAGTAATCATACCAAGAAAAGTATTTTAGCCAAAATGTTCCGTCACAAAGTCCTTCAAAAGCTTATAAAAACAGGAGAGAAATCAGGTTCAATGCTTAAAACCTATCGTAGGAAATACATTTTAGAAGCGTTGATAGACAGTGCAATTCTTCTCAAAAGAAAGTTATTTATTTTAGTGTTAAGCAAAATGAAACCACTAACAAAACTAATAGCTAAATTACAAAAAAGACTTCTCAATAAACAAAATGTCAACAGAAAAGAACTTCTTTAGTATCTGCGGAGGTGAATGGAGACACACTACGAGCACAGAACCATACTTTAATGAAGAAGCGTACAAACAAAAGCAAACAAATACAATTGCCATACATAGCAGTGGTCGAGGTTATGAAAAAGTTAATAATACCATAATGGAACAAGAAGTACTCCTTACAAAAATATGCCCTGAAAACTTAGAATTACCCCTCCATTCAACTGAATCATAACGTCTAGTGTACCAATGGCCATGCACGTCCATATGTAACATTCCTAAAAATTCAAGTCTTTACGCCAATTCCTCAATCAATATGTAAAAAGCAAAGACAAAATCCAAATTAAACTACTGCAAAATATGGATACCTGTCCAGTGCGCAAATACACAGGACTACAAGGACATTCATTGGCCTGCATTACAGGACCTACTTGTAAAACCACCTTCCATGATATCAAAAGAATATCAACACATCATTCAACTATAAGAAATCGAGTCTATAAACTGTACTATGCTAAAAGTCCTGCTTTAGCACTAGCAAATTTAAATGACATTCTTCTACATGGTACAGCAAAAGACCTACTTCAAGAAATTGACTATATCCAGAAAAAATATTTTGGAAGTGAAAGCCATTTAGAGAATGAAATTGCTTTAGACCAAATTAGCAACAATTCTACACATAGCAACCTTTTGCTAAACACATACAAAAAAGAAATACTAAAATTTAAAAGTACATCAGCTGAAGTACCAAACCATGTATGTGTATGTTGCCGCAGAACTTTTTATAAATGTAACACGAAAACTGTAGACCTATCATATGAAATAGAAGACAATGAAGATTCTAAATGGTTTGAATTAGCTCTCTACCTTGTAGCAGAAAACAAATACGAAATAAGTGACCCCTTAATACTTTGCAGTTACTGCACTACAAAACTTGACAACAACCAAACTCCTTCACGTGCTATCACAAATAATTTGGAATTATACCCACTACCAAAACCCCTACAACAACTTAATTTATATGAGAGCATCATAATTCAAACAGTACACCCATTTCAAGCAATAATACGCCTTCAACCAAAAACAGTAAAATTACCTCCCTCTGAATTGGTAAAAGGCATTCGTGGAAAAGTAGTTTATTTACCATTAGATCTAAAAGAAAATGTGCATACTCTAGGAATGCAACGTCCAATGCAGCAATCTTTAATTATCTTAGTAAATGGAGTACCTACAAAAGACAAAAAAATATGGCAACAGCTGGTAGATTTACAAAAAGTTAGACAAGCCTTACAATATGAATAATAATGAATATTACAAAGAAATTAATATTGAAGAAAACTTGAAAGATACAACTGAAATAATTCAAGAAACACAAGAAGCTGGTCAATTTGAGCTACTAGATCCTGCTACAATAATAAAAATACTTTAGACCATTATACAATTCATCCTTTGCACTCTAATGACACCATTGAAGATGCACTGGAAACATAGCAAAGGCGTCAAACAAAAGGATCACCAATCAGCATATGGGAAAAAGTATAGAAGCACGTGCTTTTCCTCTACTCTTTCCTACTGGCAAAGGAGAAAGGTATGATGATAGACCTATTCAAATATCAGCTTCAGAATACCGCTCATTACGGATGTATTCTGAAGATCCCAGATTTAGACAAAATGTGGAATACATATTCCACCTACTCTTTGAAAGTGAACTAGCAACTTTGTTATGGAGTTGCACACATATTAAAATCAGGATCCCACTTTCAAAAGATGACAGCTACACAATTTTTACAAAAAGTGCAACAAAAGGATGAGGTTTTACAATCAATTATTACAAATCTATTAGCAAATATGTGTGGCATTAAAGAGTACTGGTTTCGACGTCATGGAGATGTACGTTGTATGATCAGAAACCTTGGCCCACCCACTTGGTTTGTTACATTACGTTGTGCAGAATATGCATGGGAAGATTTACATGATTTCCTACGCATATCAAATAAAAACAAAACAAACATAGATATACTAACACCAGGAGAACTTTGTTCTTTGGATCCTGTTAATGTTTCAAGATATTTTCACCATCGCTTCATTGCAATGCTACATTTTATTTGTAATACAACTGTTCCTCCCCTTGGAGAAGTGCAACACTTCTTTTGGAGAAAAGAATACCAAGCCAGAGGAGCACCACATATCCACATGCTGTTATGGATTAAATATGCTCCTAAATTTGGTCAAAACAGTGATGCCACTGTTTTACAGTTTATTGAAAAATATGTCACTTGTGAAATTCCATCAGAATCCACAAATAGTGATCTTCATGCACACATTTTACAATTTCAAAGACATAAATGTGGCAAATATTGTTGTCGCAAATACAAAAACAAAGGGAAATACTACACCAAATGCTGATTTGGTTTACCTAGACCAGTTACAAATACAGGTCAAGTGAACAACCTCATGTCTTCAGTTAGACATAGTGTTAAAGGCAAGTCACCTAAAAATACATATTACATAAAAAGAAAAGAAGAAGAAAAATATATCAATGATTATAATGCAATCATTGCCCACTTATGGAATGCAAACATAGATGTGCAGTACATTGCAGACAATTCTACTGCGGTTGCACGATATGTCACAGCATACTTAACCAAAGCAGAAAAGACAGAGCTCCAAGACCTCTGGAATGACCTGTCATCAGATAAAACAGTGTCTCAGAAATTATACAGCTTGGGCATAACAATGCTCTCCCATAGAGAATGTGGATCATATGAAGCAGCTGATCGTTTAACTGGTACTGCATTGTATGGTAAATCTGAAAATATAGTATGGCTAAGTCTAGGTCCAGCTAAATCTAGAAAAAGAGTTCTAAAAACATACGAAGATATAGAAACAATAGCCAAATATGATCCCAACAGCCAAGACATTTTAAAAAACAATTTATTGGACACATACTACCCAAACAGAAGTAATACTTTGGAAACCATGTGTCTATACCACATAGCCCAAAACTGCACATACAAAAATAATATAAAACCTGATGAAAAAAAGGTACATACAGATTGACAAACTGTGAAGGCAGCTTAGTTAAACTCATTAAACCAAATTTAATTAATCATATCAAATTGTCATTGAAGACTCCTCAACATAAAGAAATATGTTACATGTCCCTGCTACAACTCTTTAAACCATTGAGAAAAGAAATACTAGAAAACTATGACTCATATGAAGATGCTTTCAAAGCAAATGAAAGCACTATAACTGATGTAAACTTTACACAATACAAAACAATGTTGCACAATGAACAGCAACACGAAGAAGAACTCCAGGCCCAACTAGATAAAGACACTCCTGACAGTAGTCAACCTTCTGTAACAGGAAGCCAAGAACCACTGGGAGAACCACTAATAATAAATGAGGCAGAATTAGCTCTGATAGAAGTAGAAAACACTATATGTCAGTATGAAGATAAAGAAGACTTAACTATACTACAATCAAAACTAAACAACGAACAACGTAGCATTTTTGAAGAAGTAACAAAACAAATTGCACATGGTGTACAACATGAAAATGAAGAATGTTCCTGCCATAATTATAAACCTATACTACTGTACGTCAGTGGTGAAGCTGGTTCTGGCAAAACATTCCTAATCAAAATCATCAGTAAATTCCTTCAACAATTGACAAACAACAAACTGTCAGCTGTTGTCACTGCCCCCACAGGTTTAGCTGCCTACAACATTGGTGGTGTCACTTTACACCGATTACTACTATTGCCAGTAGAACACCAGAACAAATTAGACTATTACAAACTTTCTGCAGAAGCTGCAATGGAACTAGGCAGAGTATTAAAACAAATGAAAATGCTACTAATAGATGAAGTGAGCATGGTCTCCAACCTAATGTTGGCTTTGATTCACCTCAGATTACAAGAAGTACTGAAAACAAACTATGAAGAGCTCTTTGCAGGAAAACACATTATTGTTTTTGGAGATCTTCTTCAATTAACACCAGTAAAAGGTGAGCCTATTTTTAAAACATTAGGACACAAACTCTGCCGTAAAACTGTTGGCAGCATTGGAAATGTCAACCTTTGGCAACATTGCCAATACAGAGAATTAACAGAAAACATGCAGCAATCTGCAGATCTCACGTATGCCAACATCTTAAAAAGTATCAGAGTTGGTATACTCTCTAAAGAAGCAGAAACAATATTGAAAACCCGGCAAATTAATGCACTTTAAGGCGATAATGCATGTGCTACAGATGTTATGGAACAATTAACCCACAACGCAAGAGTTCTTAGAACACTTTCAACTTGACAACGAACAATACGGACAGCGTCCTCAGAACACCCCCATTTTGTTTATTTGCAAACATTTCAGGACACCCCGAGTGTTCTTAGAACACTTTCAACTTGCCATCGAACAATACGGACAGTGTCTTCAGGACACCCCCTGTGAACATTTCAGGACACCGAGACAGTTCTTAGAACACTTTCAACTTGCCATCGAACAATACGGACAGCGTCTTCAGGACACCCCCTACGAACATTTCAGGACAACGCGAGAGTTCTTAGAACACTTTCAACTTGACAACGTACAATACGGACAGCATCATCAGAACACCCCGTTTGTTTATTTGCGAACATTTCAGGACACCCCCAATGTTCTTAGAACACATTCAACTTGCCACAGAACAATACGGACAGCCTCCCCAGAACACCCCCATTTTGATTATTTGGGAACATTTCAGGACACCCCGAGTGTTCTTAGAACACATTCAACTTGCCACAGAACAATACGGACAGCGTCCCCAGAACACCCCCATTTTGTTTATTTGCGAACATTTCAGGACACCGCGAGTGATCTTAGAATAGTTTCAGCTTGCTTGCGAACAAAACGGACACATATTGAGTCCGCAGAACACCCCGCATTCAGTTTATTTAGATGCTATTTCTGTGGCTAAAAATAGAGATTATGCACCATTCTGTCCAAAAATCCCCATGTCTTAAACAGCGATTTACAGCCAGAATGGCGCATAAATTCCTACTTTTGGACACACAAATTACCTAACTCAACCGCTAGAATTTTCATATTATACAACAAACAACTGTTTTTATTGTATACAATAGATTTACTATTTGAACTTCTCCACACCACTAGCTTATTTTTTTCTGTCATCTGAACCTGAGTTTAGTAACATATTAATTGAAGAATACACATCCCTCCTAGTTGTAGTTCCCAATGCACAATCAGACACCATTACATACATCATCTTACTCAAACACTCATGCACACAGCACACAAACATTGCACAACACCCCAACCCATACCTTCCTTATTTTTTTCAACAGACCGTAAAGAATGCCTACCAAAAGTCAAGTCCGTAGAAAGCAACGCAGAAGTAGAGCAAATGAAAATAAAAGTGTCCAACATAAGCATCCATCTCTAGCAGAATTTGTAAAAAAAGTTCACACAAATCAGCTAATAAAGTAATTTAGTGAAACACAAGAAGTTTCAAGTACAAACACTTTGCCTTCTCTTTCAAAATGTAAAACAAACCAAAAAACAATTAACAGAAAATCAGCTATCACTACAGATAAAACTACTTCTTTAAATTTTAATATAGTGCAAAGTAATCATACCAAGAAAAGTATTTTAGCCAAAATGTTCCGTCACAAAGTCCTTCAAAATCTTATAAAAACAGGAGAGAATTCAGGTTCAATGCTTAAAACCTATCGTAGGAAATATATTTTAGAAGCGTTGATAGACAGTGCAATTCTTCTCAAAAGAAAGTTTTTTATTTTAGTGTTCAGCAAAATGAAACCACTAACAAAACTAATAACTAAATTACAAAAAAGACTTCTCAATAAACAAAATGTCAACAGAAAAGAACTTCTTTAGTATCTGCAGAGGTGAATGGAGACACACTACGAGCACAGAACCATACTTTAATGAAGAAGCGTACAAACAAAAGCAAACAAATACAATTGCCATACATAGCAGTGGTCGAGGTTATGAAAAAGTTAATAATACCATAATGGAACAAGAAGTACTCCTTACAAAAATATGCCCTGAAAACTTAGAATTACCCCGCCATTCAACTGAATCATAACGTCAAGTGTACAAATGGCCATGCATGTCAATATGTAACATTCCTAAAAATTCAAGTCTTTACGCCAATTCCTCAATCAATATGTAAAAAGCAAAGACAAAATAAAAATTAAACTACTGCAAAATATGGATACCTGTCCAGTGCGCAAATACACAGGACTACAAGGACATTCATTGACCTGCATTACAGGACCTACTTGTAAAACCACCTTCCATGATATCAAAAGAATATCAACACATCATTCAACTATAAGAAATCTAGTCTATAAACTGTACTATGCTAAAAGTCCTGCTAGCAAATTTAAATGACATTTTTCTACATGGTACAGCAAAAGACCTACTTCAAGAAATTGACTATATCCAGAAAAAATATTTTGGAAGTGAACGCCATTTACAGAATGAAATAGCTTTAGACCAAATTAGCAACAATTCTACACATAGCAACCTTTTGCTAAACACATACAAAAAAGAAATACTAAAATTTAAAAGTACATCAGCTGAAGTACCAAACCATGTATGTGTATGTTGCCGCAGAACTTTTTATAAACGTAACACGAAAACTGTAGACCTATCATATAAAATAGAAGACAATGAAGATTCTAAGGGGGTAATTCATAGAATTCAGCTCACAAGTGGCGCACGCGGCTGGCGCACAGTGTGCGCGTGCGAATCCCTGCGCCAGCCGCGTGCGCAAGAATCCATTTCCGCGCACAGCGTATTCATGGATTCCAGCCACCAAAACCAGCTGTGGCGCACAGTGGCGCAGCGACCCTGCAGCAGCGCCAGTTACGCCCCCAAGAACGCCTCTCGCGCAGGGAAAAGCCATCAATATACCCAATCCAGCGCAAAGGGCTGCGCTAACCCTGTACCAGCACAGCAAGCGGGCTACGTGTATCACTGGGGTGCGCGGGAAGTACCTCACGCGATTGGCCCCGTGCGAGCAGGGTACGCGTATTTCAGGGGTGCGCGGGAAGTTCCACACGCGATTTCATCATGGTACGTGTATTTCAGGGGTGCGCGGGAATTTCCACACACGATTGGGCCCGTGCGAGCAGGGTATGCGTATCTCAGGGGTGCGCGGGAAGTTCCACACGCGATTCCATCAGGGTACGTGTATTTCGGGGTGCGCGTGAAGTTCCACACGCGATTCCATCAGGGTACGTGTATTTCGGGGTGCGCGTGAAGTTCCACACGCGATATCAGCAGGGTACGTGTATTACAGGGTGCAGGGGAAGTTACACACGCGATTCCAGCAGGGTACGTGTATTTCAGGGGTGCGCGGGAATTTCCACACGCGATTGGGCCCGTGCGAGCAGGGTACGCGTATCTCAGGGGTATGCGGGAAGTTCCACACGCGATTCCTTCAGGGTACGTGTATTTCGGGGAGCGCGTGAAGTTCCACACGCGATTCCATCAGGGTACATGTATTTCGGGGTGCGCGGGAAGTTCCACACGCGATATCAGCAGGGTACGTGTATTCCAGGGGTGCGCGGGAAGTACCACACGCGATTCCATCAGGGTACGTGTATTTCAGGGTTCAGGGGAAGTTCCACACGCGATTTCAGCAGGGTACGTGTATTTCAGGGGTGCGCGGGAATTTCCACACACGATTGGGCCCGTGCGAGCAGGGTATGCGTATCTCAGGGGTGCGCGGGAAGTTCCACACGCGATTCCATCAGGGTACGTGTATTTTGGGGTGCGCGTGAAGTTCCACACGCGATTCCATCAGGGTACGTGTATTTCGGGGTGCGCGTGAAGTTCCACACGCGATATCAGCAGGGTACGTGTATTACAGGGTGCAGGGGAAGTTACACACGCGATTCCAGCAGGGTACGTGTATTTCAGGGGTGCGCGGGAATTTCCACACGCGATTGGGCCCGTGCGAGCAGGGTACGCGTATCTCAGGGGTATGCGGGAAGTTCCACACGCGATTCCTTCAGGGTACGTGTATTTCGGGGAGCGCGTGAAGTTCCACACGCGATTCCATCAGGGTACATGTATTTCGGGGTGCGCGTGAAGTTCCACACGCGATATCAGCAGGGTACGTGTATTCCAGGGGTGCGCGGGAAGTACCACACGCGATTCCATCAGGGTACGTGTATTTCAGGGTTCAGGGGAAGTTCCACACGCGATTTCAGCAGGGTACGTGTATTTCAGGGGTGCGCGGGAAGTTCCACACGCGATTCCATCAGGGTACGTTTATTTCAGGGTGCATGGGAAGTTCCAGATGCGATTTCAGCAGGGTAGGTGTATTTCAGGGGTGCGCGTGAAGTTCCACACGCGATTCCATCAGGGTACGTGTATTTCAGGGTGCAGGGGAAGTTCCAGATGCGATTTCAGCAGGGTACGTTTATTTCAGGGGTGCACGGGAAGTTCCACACGCGATATCAGCAGGGTACGTGTATTTCAGGGTGCAGGGGAAGTTACACATGCGAAATCAGCAGGGTACGTGTATTCCAGGGGTGCGCGGGAAGTTCCACACGCGATTCCATCAGAGTACGTGTATTTCAGGGTGCGGGGGAAGTTCGACACGTGATTCCATTAGGGTACGTGTATTACAGGGGTGCGCGGGAAGTTCCACACGCGATTAGCCTGGGTACGTGTGTTCCGGGGTGCCGGGAACTTTCACACGCGATTGGTGGAAATCCACGTGTGTTCTGTCATCACGTGCAATGAGGGAAACACCTGCGCGCGTCACGTCACAGACGCGCTCACGCGCTAAGGGCCTTTGGTCCAATGAAATCGCATATGCGTGCTGCCGTGCATACGCGCATGGCCCTTTCCTCGTATTACACGCAGACGTGCAGTTCCACACGCGCTTACGCGCATGGGCCCTTTCCACGTATTACACGCGGACGTGCAGTTTCCACACGCGCTTACGCGCATGGGCCCTTTCCTCCTATTACACGCGGACGTGCAGTTTTTCACGCACGCTGAAATGCGCATGCACGTCTGTACGCGTCACGTCACAGGGGCGCTTGCGCTTGAGGGGCCTTCTGTCCAATGAAAATGCGTATGCGTGCAGACGCGCTTACGCGCTAAGGGCCTTTCCTCGAATTACACGCTGACGTGCAGATTTTTCACGTGCCAAATCACTCCGTATCAAGCTGGCCACGCGTATGCACACGGAAGACCACGCTCCTGCCCAGAAGGCCGAACTACTGCCCCCCAGAGCCCCGAGCACGCTCCCACCTGCCATCTGCTGCTGCCTGACTGCCTGCTGCCCACGTGCACTGCCATTTGCTGCCTGCACATCAGCCAGGGGTGCTGTTGCTGTGACCACCCCTGCTGGAACCGAAGACTCCCGACTGGGATTCCATCGCTCCACAGCCCAGCCCCAGGACCCAGTTGCCCACCCACTCCTGCCTCTGGGGTTGTCATGTCGGGGCAAACACCATCTGTGACCACTGACAACCCCCGGCCAGAGAGGCAGAGGGGCACCAGCTTCAGTGCCACCGAAGTTGGTGTCCTGGTGGAGCAAGTCCTGGGGCAGTATGATGCCCTCTTCGGAAGTTCCCGCGCCGACAAGGAAGGACAGACTCGGATTTGGACTGACATCGTGACTGCCATCAACGAGGAGGGGGTGGCAGTCCGCGACTTACAACATGTCAGGAAGCGCTGGGAGGACTTCAGGTCCAGGACCCTGAACAAGGCCCGGCGCCTCTTGAAGGCAGCGGATGCCAAGGGGCGCCGGGGCCACTTGTCAGAAGAACAGATGAGGGTCCTGGAACGCATATCCCCAGCGCTCCACGTCCAGGTCCTAGAGAAGCAGACCCGTCTGGAGTCGAGCGGTGAGTGTACATGCATCCTGATTGTGAGCAGTGCGTGTGGTGATTATTCGGTAGTGTGCAGGTTGCACATATGTTTGTATGGGGTCGAGTATGGGTGGGGGTGTACAGGGCCGTGGGGCTGACACATGCGAGAGCTGTGATGTGTGAGACATGGATGGTGCTTGTGTGTGTAGGCTTGCATGCCAAATGCAGTTGTGTGGGCACACATGTTTGGATGAATGTGTATGTAAGAAGACATATCCGTGATGTCACGCATGTATGTTGTTTTCGGCTGCATGTATCAGCACTGTGTACATGTGCATGTGTGTGTATTTGACAAGGGTGCAACAGTGATGCAACATGGATGCATGTGACAGCGGTATGTGGAAGCCTGATTGGCAGATGTGACATGGATGCCCGTCTGAACAGTGCGACACTTGGCAGAGGTGTACACATGCATGCAAGTGTGGTGGTGTGTGTACATGTGTGGTGCACTTCCTGTGTTGCATGTGATGTCTGGCTCACCTTTGGCTGCTCATGCTGTTGTATGTGTATGGATGGTGGTGGCAGTTGCGATATGGCTGTGGTATGGCTCATGTGTGCGAGTTGTAATGACATGTGTGTTGGGGATTGTGATGACATGTCTGAGGTTTGCCAATGCCACTCATGTGCAACTGTCATGTGTGTATGTGTCCATTGTACAGTGCCCTGATGCCTGTGTTTTGTTTCTCCCTGTCTGCAGCGTCAACTGATGAAGAGGGCGGAGAAGGTGCTGTGGAGCACAGCGGCGGGGATCCCACCGCCAGCCGGAGACGCAAGGCCCGGCTCCCCTCCCGTGTTGTCATCTCGGCGGGGAGTGAGGAGTCCGGTGCCGCGTCCCAGGCCGCAGCTGCCGGGGGGAGGTCCAAGAGGCGGAGGTTGGAGTTGGACTCCTCGGCAGCAGAAGGGGCAGCTGGGACCCCACAGGGCCCAACAGGGGAAGATGGCACGGAGTCATCCAGGTTGGTGGGGGGGTTGGTGGAGGAGGAGGCCGTGCAAGCACCAGAGACGGGGTCTGGAGGTGGGGATCCCACTGGTGCTAGTGGTGCAGTGCAGGACCAGGGACAGGAGGCAGCACAGGCCGCCGCGGAGGTGCCTGTGTGCAATCCTGTCCCCGATCCTGTCCCTGCATCATCTTGCACCAGCAGGGATGCCTACGTCCAGACCCGTTTTCAGGCAGGGGATGAGCTGACGTCAACTGGCCTTCCTCTGCCTGCGGACGTGGCTATCCAGGTCTGGGTTGAGCCTGTCCTGGCTGATGTGGCGTTGCGTCAACGGGCCATGCGAGGTGACCTGCAGTCTTTTCATGTAGAGACTGCACGTCATCTCGAATGGCTCGTTGACCACGTCAGCCTGCTGGCACACTCCGTCTGATGGGGCTTGCTCCGACCCCCTCCTCAACTGGACCCCCTACGCGCCAGTCGTACTCTGTGCCATCTTCCCACCCATCAGTCACCTGGGTGCCCTGTGGAG
Source organism: Ambystoma mexicanum (assembly GCF_040938575.1). Taxonomy (NCBI): domain Eukaryota; kingdom Metazoa; phylum Chordata; class Amphibia; order Caudata; family Ambystomatidae; genus Ambystoma; species Ambystoma mexicanum. The sequence goes on from NC_090940.1 coordinate 266,479,048, forward strand.
CTGCCTCTGACGGTGCGGCCAGGCTGGTGGAGGAGGCATCCCTGCCACAGTCGGGAGTCGGACGTCCAGCAGGGGTGGCCACATCTACGACTGCACCCCAGCCGGCGGAGGATGTGCAGGCAGCAGGAGGCAGTGCACGGGCAGAGGCAGAGCAGCAGCAGCAACATGGTGGGAGCCATGAAGGCTCGGGGCCTTCGACATCGGAGGGGCAGGCATCGGCCGGAGGGCAGGAGGACCCAGGACAGAGAGTGTCTTCCGTGTGGCAGCGGTTGGGCCACGCCATAGATGCGGAGCAGCGGCGGGCGGAAGAGGCGTGGCTCACAATGGTCAGGGCGGAGAACCCCATGCGGAGGGCCCTGAGGCGGGCCGAGTGCCTCGAGGCAATCCGCAGGGGGTTGGAGGAGGACACGGCGTCGTCCCTGCGGACCCTCGGGGCCATGGAACAGGACCGCCTCCGGGACATCGAACAGGAGTTCGATGATTCCCTGGCCCGGAACACCACGGAGTGAGCCGCTGGACTTGCCCGCCGCCTTTGTATATAGTTCTTTAGTTTTAGGTTTCCTTTGTTTGTTCTTATGATTTGGAGTCGACGGACACTGCTCCACTTTTTGTATATAGTTGCATTTTAGTTAGGGTTTTTTGTAGGTTTCCTTTGTTCAGTTGGGCTCATGGACCCTTGGATGTTTTGTACATAGTTCTTCATTGGATTGATTTTATTTTTCATTTGACTTTGGACAACATTTTTTTGGATTAGGATTTGGTGTTTTTATTTTTTTAAACGGACATGCAGCTTATCTTTTTTTCATTGCCATTGTAGTTTGTTTCATTTCTTTTGCATTCTTTTTTTTTTAATACAATTTTGTTTTCATACTTCACTGTGTGGTATCATCTCATTGGTTTCATGCATGTCATGTTGGGTGTTTTCCCATTCAATTGCAACCATTGTGTGTGACAGACATGGGTTCATTTGCTTTATGAACATTGGGGGTGTAACATGTAATTTCCATTTCCATGTGGGTGAATGGGTTACTTGGTAGGGCTTTTTGGCTGTGGAGGCTGACCATAACGCACATGATTGGGGATTGTGAGGACCTGGTGAAGGCTGCCCATGGTGGCTGGGGGGTGGGGGTGATAGGGGACATGAGTGGGGGCCTGGTGGGGGCTGGCCATGGTGGCTGGGGGGTGGGGGTGGTGGGAGACATGGGTGGGGGCCTGGTGGAGGCTGCCCCTGCACTGCTGGGGGGTGGGGGTGGTGGGAGACATGGGTGGGGCCTGCTGGCAGGTGCCCCACAGTGCTGGGGGGTGGGGGTGGTGGGGAACATGAGTTGGACATGGGTGGGGGCCTGCTGGCAGGTGCCCCACAGTGCTGGGGGGTGGGGGTGGTAGGGAACATGAGTTGGACATGGGTGGGGGCCTGCTGGCAGGTGCCCCACAGTGCTGGGGGGTGGGGGTGGTGGGGAACATGAGTTGGACATGGGTGGGGGCCTGCTGGCAGGTGCCCCACAGTGCTGGGGGGTGGGGGTGGTGGGGAACATGGGTGGGGGCCTGGTGGAGGCTGCCCCTGGTGGCTGGGGGGTGGGGGGGGGAGACATGGTTGGGGCCTGCTGGCAGGTGCCCCACAGTGCTGGGGGGTGGGGATGGTGGGGAACATGAGTTGGACATGGGTGGGGGCCTGCTGGCAGGTGCCCCATAGTGCTGGGGGGTGGGGGTGGTGGGGAACATGAGTTGGACATGGGTGGGGGCCTGCTGGCAGGTGCCCCACAGTGCTGGGGGGTGGGGGTGGTGGGGAACATGAGTTGGACATGGGTGGGGGCCTGCTGGCAGGTGCCCCACAGTGCTGGGGGGTGGGGGTGGTGGGGAACATGAGTTGCACATGGGTGGGGGCCTGCTGGCAGGTGCCCCACAGTGCTGGGGGGTGGGGGTGGTGGGGAACATGAGTTGGACATGGGTGGGGGCCTGCTGGCAGGTGCCCCACAGTGCTGGGGGGTGGGGGTGGTGGGGAACATGAGTTGCACATGGGTGGGGGCCTGCTGGCAGGTGCCCCACAGTGCTGGGGGGTGGGGGTGGTGGGGAACATGAGTTGAACATGGGTGGGGGCCTGGTGGAGGCTGCCCCTGGTGACTGGGGGGTGGGGGTGGTGGGAGACATGGGTGGGGGCCTGGTGGAGGCTGCCCCTGCACTGCTGGGGGGTGGGGGTGCTGGGAGACATGGGTGGGGGCCTGGTGGAGGCTGCCCCTGGTGGCTGGGGGGTGGGGGTGGTGGGAGACATGGGTGGGGGCCTGGTGGTGGGTGCCCCTGCACTGCTGGGGGGTGGGGGTGGTGGGAGACATGGGTGGGGGCCTGGTGGAGGCTGCCCCTGGTGACTGGGGGGGTGGGGGTGGTGGGAGACATGGGTGGGGGCCTGGTGGAGGCTGCCCCTGGTGACTGGGGGGTGGGGGTGGTGGGAGACATGGGTGGGGGCCTGGTGGTTGGTGCCCCTGGTGGCTGGGGGGTGGGGGTGCTGGGAGACATGGGTGGGGGCCTGGTGGTGGGTGCCCCTGCACTGCTGGGGGGGTGGGGGTGCTGGGAGACATGGGTGGGGGCCTGGTGGTGGGTGCCCCTGCACTGCTGGGGGGTGGGGGTGGTGGGAGACATGGGTGGGGGCCTGGTGGAGGCTGCCCCTGGTGACTGTGGGGGTGGGGGTGGTGGGAGACATGGGTGGGGGCCTGGTGGAGGGTTCCCCTGGTGGCTGGGGGGTGGGGGTGCTGGGAGACATGGGTGGGGGTCTGGTGGTGGGTGCCCCTGCACTGCTGGGGGGTTGGGGTGGTCGGAGACATGGGTGGGGGCCTGGTGGAGGCTGCCCCTGGTGACTGGGGGGGTGGGGGTGGTGGGAGACATAAGTGGGGGCCTGGTGGAGGCTGCCCCTGGTGACTGGGGGGGTGGGGGTGCTGATAGACATGGGTGGGGGCCTGGTGGAGGCTGCCCCTGGTGGCTGGGGGGTGGGGGTGCTGGGAGACATGGGTGGGGGCCTGGTGGTGGGTGCCCCTGCACTGCTGGGGGGTGGGGGTGGTGGGAGACATGGGTGGGGGCCTGGTGGAGGCTGCCCCTGGTGACTGGGGGGGTGAGGGTGGTGAGAGACATGGGTGGGGGCCTGGTGGAGGGTGCCCCTGGTGGCTGGGGGGTGGGGGTGCTGGGAGACATGGGTGGGGGCCTGGTGGTGGGTGCCCCTGCACTGCTGGGGGGTGGGGGTGGTGGGAGACATGGGTGGGGGCCTGGTGGAGGCTGCCCCTGGTGACTGGGGGGGTGGGGGTGGTGGGAGACATGGGTGGGGGCCTGGTGGAGGCTGCCCCTGGTGACTGGGGGGTGGGGGTGCTGATAGACATGGGTGGGGGCCTGGTGGAGGCTGCCCCTGGTGGCTGGGGGGTGGGGGTGCTGGGAGACATGGGTGGGGGCCTGGTGGTGGGTGCCCCTGCACTGCTGGGGGGTGTGGGTGCTGGGTGACATGGGTGGGGGCCTGGTGGAGGCTGCCCCTGGTAGGCTGGGGGGTGGGGGTGGTGGGAGACATGGGTGGGGGCCTGCTGGTTGGTGCCCCTGGTGGCTGGGGGTGCAGGGGGACATGCGTTGGTGGGCAGTAGTGCAAGTTGACATGTGGGTTGGCTGGGGGGCATGGCCATGGTGGATGGGGTGCCTGCAGGACATGTGCAGGGTAGGCCCCTGTGGTGTGAGCCACCTGCAGGTGCCGTGGAGGGTGTAGAGGGAACACCTGGGAGGGCCCACACGTGCAATTCACGTGTGGTGCTCCCCGCGCACCCCTGTAATACACGTACCCTGATGGAATCACGTGTCGAACTTCCCCCGCACCCCGAAATACACGTACCCTGATGGAATCGCGTGTGGAACTTCCCGCGCACCCCTGGAATACACGTACCCTGCTGATATCGCGTGTGCAACTTCACGCGCACCCCGAAATACACGTACCCTGATGGAATTGCGTGTGGAACTTCACGCGCACCCCGAAATACACGTACCCTGATGGAATCGCGTGTGGAACTTCACGCGCACCCCTGAGATACGCGTACCCTGCTCGCACGGGCCCAATCGCGTGTGGAAATTCCCGCGCACCCCTGAAATACACGTACCCTGCTGGAATCGCGTGTGTAACTTCCCCTGCACCCTGAAATACACGTACCCTGCTGATATCGCGTGTGGAACTTCACGCGCACCCCTGAAATACACGTACCCTGCAGAAATCGCGTGTGTGACTTCCCCTGCACCCTGAAATACACGTACCCTGCTGATATCGTGTGTGGAACTTCACGCGCACCCCGAAATACACGTACCCTGATGGAATCGCGTGTGGAACTTCACGCGCACCCCGAAATACACGTACCCTGATGGAATCGCGTGTGGAACTTCACGCGCACCCCTGAGATACGCGTACCCTGCTCGCACAGGCACTATTGCTGTATGTTGCCACTTTTGTAATGCGCACGGACGCTACCGCCTGCCTTCGTGTGGCGGACGTGTTTGGGCTTGTGCGTGTCTTTCGCTGTGCGTGGCTTTGCCCTATTCGATTCCATGAATACGTGTGGTTCGGGTGCGTGTGGGCGTTCCGTCTGCTTCCCTGCAGTACATCCCCAGTTACGCCCTTATTTTCGCGCGTTGTTCCCCATTCCGCGCGTTACGCCCCGTGTCCCGCCCACTTTCTGGTGTATGCGCCGATGTTGTGCGCTTTCACTGTGCGCGTCGCGCACGCCTTTCGGGATGTTGCAGTGACTTGTGCGCCATGCACGGGTTTGGCGCACATCCCGGGGTATACACGTGCACGACTTCCATGAATCGAACGCGTGCGCGTGCGCCTGTTTTTTTCCACTTGCGCCTGCTTGCGCCTGCTTGCGCGTAGATTTTCGGCGCACGTTTGTTCCATGAATCGGCCCCTTAATGGTTTGAATTAGCTCTCTACCGTGTAGCAGAAAACAAATACAAAATAAGTGACCCCTTAATACTTTGCAGTTAATGCACTACAAAACTTGACAACAACCAAACTCCTTCACGTGCTATCACAAATAATTTGGAATTATACCCACTACCAAAACCACTACAACAACTTAATTTATATGAGAGCATCATAATTCAAACAGTACACCCATTTCAAGCAATAATACGCCTTCAACCAAAAACAGTAAAATTACCTCCCTCTGAATTGGTAAAAGGCATTCGTGGAAAAGTAGTTTATTTACCATTAGATCTAAAAGAAAATGTGCATACTCTAGGAATGCAACGTCCAATGCAGCAATCTTTAATTATCTTAGTAAATGGAGTACCTACAAAAGACAAAAAAATATGGCAACAGCTGGTAGATTTACAAAAAGTTAGACAAGCCTTACAATATGAATAATAATGAATATTACAAAGAAATTAATATTGAAGAAAACTTGAAAGATACAACTGAAATAATTCAAGAAACACAAGAAGCTGGTCAATTTGAGCTACTAGATCCTGCTACAATAATAAAAATACTTTAGACCATTATACAATTCATCCTTTGCACTCTAATGACACCATAGAACATGCACTGGAAACATAGCAAAGGCGTCAAACAAAAGGATCACCAATCAGCATATGGGAAAAAGTATAGAAGCACGTGCTTTTCCTCTACTCTTTCCTACTGGCAAAGGAGGAAGGTATGATGATAGACCTATTCAAATATCAGCTTCAGAATACCGCTCATTACGGATGTATTCTGAAGATCCCAGATTTAGACAAAATGTGGAATACATATTCCATCTACTCTTTGAAAGTGAACTAGCAACTTTATATTATGGAGTTGCACACATATTAAAATCAGGATCCCACTTTCAAAATATGACAGCTACACAATTATTACAAAAAGTGCAACAAAAGGATGAGGTTTTACAATCAATTATTACAAATCTATTAGCAAATATGCGTGGCACTAAAGAGTACTGGTTTCAACGTCATGGAGATGTACGTTGTATGATCAGAAACCTTGGCCCACCCACTTGGTTTGTTACATTACGTTGTGCAGAATATGCATGGGAAGATTTACATGATTTCCTACGCATATCAAATAAAAACAAAACAAACATAGATATACTAACACCAGGCGAACTTTGTTCTTTGGGTCCTGTTAATGTTTCAAGATATGTTCACCATCGCTTCATTGCAATGCTACATTTTATTTGTAATACAACTGTTCCTCCCCTTGGAGAAGTGCAACACTTCTTTTGGAGAAAAGAATACCAAGCCAGAGGAGCACCACATATCCACATGCTTTTATGGATTAAATATGCTCCTAAATTTGGTCAAAACAGTGATGCCACTGTTTTACAGTTTATTGAAAAATATGTCACTTGTGAAATTCCATCAGAATCCACAAATAATGATCTTCATGCACACATTTTACAATTTCAAAGACATAAATGTGGCAAATATTGTTGTCGCAAATACAAAAACAAAGGGAAATACTACACCAAATGCTGATTTGGTTTCCCTAGACCAGTTACAAATACAGGTCAAGTGAACAACCTCATGTCTTCAGTTAGACATAGTGTTAAAGGCAAGTCACCTAAAAATACATATTACCTAAAAAGAAAAGAAGAAGAAAAATATATCAATGATTATAATGCAATCATTGCCCACTTATGGAATGCAAACATAGATGTGCAGTACATTGCAGACAATTCTACTGCTGTTGCACGATATGTCACAGCATACTTAACCAAAGCAGAAAAGACAGAGCTCCAAGACCTCTGGAATGACCTGTCATCAGATAAAACAGTGTCTCAGAAATTATACAGCTTGGGCATAACAATGCTCTCCCATAGAGAATGTGGATCATATGAAGCAGCTGATCGTTTAACTGGTACTGCATTGTATGGTAAATCTGAAAATATAGTATGGCTAAGTCTAGGTCCAGCTAAATCTAGAAAAAGAGTTCTAAAAACATACGAAGATATAGAAACAATAGCCAAACATGATCCCAACAGCCAAGACATTTTAAAAAACAATTTATTGGACACATACTACCCAAACAGAAGTAATACTTTGGAAACCATGTGTCTATACCACATAGCCCAAAACTGCACATACAAAAATAATATAAAACCTGATGAAAAAAAGGTACATACAGATTGACAAACTGTGAAGGCAGCTTAGTTAAACTCACTAAACCAAATTTAATTAATCATATCAAATTGTCATTGAAGACTCCTCAACATAAAGAAATATATTACATGTCCCTGCTACAAATCTTTAAACCATGGAGAAAAGAAGAAATACTAGAAAACTATGACTCATATGAAGATGCTTTCAAAGCAAATGAAAGCACTATAACTGATGTAAACTTTACACAATACAAAACAATGTTGCACAATGAACAGCAACACGAAGAAGAACTCCAGGCCCAACTAGATAAAGACACTCCTGACAGTAGTCAACCTTCTGTAACAGGAAGCCAGGAACCACTGGGAGAACCACTAATAATAAATGAGGCAGAATTAGCTATGATAGAAGTAGAAAACACTATATGTCAGTATGAAGATAAAGAAGACTTAACTATACTACAATCAAAACTAAACAACAAACAATGTAGCATTTTTGAAGAAGTAACAAAACAAATTGCACATGGTGTACAACATGAAAATGAAGAATGTTCCTGCCATAATTATAAACCTATACTACTGTACGTCAGTGGTGAAGCTGGTTCTGGCAAAACATTCCTAATCAAAATCATCAGTAAATTCCTTCAACAATTGACAAACAACAAACTGTCAGCTGTTGTCACTGCCCCCACAGGTTTAGCTGCCTACAACATTGGTGGTGTCACTTTACACCGATTACTACTATTGCCAGTAGAACACCAGAACAAATTAGACTATTACAAACTTTCTGCAGAAGCTGCAATGGAACTACGCAGAGTATTAAAACAAATGAAAATGCTACTAATAGATGAAGTGAGCATGGTCTCCAACCTAATGTTGGCTTTGATTCACCTCAGATTACAAGAAGTACTGAAAACAAACTATGAAGAGCTCTTTGCAGGAAAACACATTATTGTTTTTGGAGATCTTCTTCAATTAACACCAGTAAAAGGTGAGCCTATTTTTAAAACATTAGGACACAAACTCTGCCATAAAACTGTTGGCAGCATTGGAAATGTCAACCTTTGGCAACATTTCCAATACAGAGAATTAACAGAAAACATGCAGCAATCTGCAGATCTCACGTATGCCAACATCTTAAAAAGTATCAGAGTTGGTATACTCTCTAAAGAAGCAGAAACAATATTGAAAACCCGGCAAATGAATGCACTTTAAGGCGATAATGCATGTGCTACAGATGTTATGGAACAATTAACCCACAACGCAAGAGTTCTTAGAACACTTTCAACTTGACAACAAACAATACAGACAGCGTCCTCAGAACACCCCCATTTTGTTTATTTGCGAACATTTCAGGACACCCCGAGTGTTCTTAGAACACTTTCAACTTGCCATCGAACAATACGGACAGTGTCTTCAGGAACACCCCCTGAGAACATTTCAGGACACCGAGACAGTTCTTAGAACACTTTCAACTTGCCATCGAACAATACGGACAGCGTCTTCAGGACACCCCCTACGAACATTTCAGGACAACGCGAGAGATCTTAGAACACTTTCAACTTGACAACGAACAATACGGACAGCGTCATCAGAACACCCCCATTTTGTTTATTTGCGAACATTTCAGGACACCCCAGTGTTCTTAGAACACATTCAACTTGCCACAGAACAATACGGACAGCGTCCCCAGAATACCCCAATTTGTTTATTTGTGAACATTTCAGGACACCGTGAGTGTTCTTAGAGCGTCTTCAGGACACCCCCTATGAACATTTCAGGACACCGCGAGAGTTCTTAGAACACTTCAGGAGAACGCGTGTGTTCTTAGAACCCACCCCCATTTTGTTTATGTACGAACATTTCAGGACAACGGGAGAGTCCCTAGAACACTTTCAACTTAACAACGAACAATACGGACAGCGTCATCAGAACACCCCCATTTTGTTTATTTGCGAACATTTCAGGACACCCCCAATGTTCTTAGAACACATTCAACTTGCCACAGAACAATACGGACAGCGTCCCCAGAACACCCCCATTTTGTTTATTTGGGAACATTTCAGGACACCCCGAGTGTTCTTAGAACACATTCAACTTGCCACAGAACAATACGGACAGCGTCCCCAGAACACCCCCATTTTGTTTATTTGCGAACATTTCAGGACACCGCGAGTGTTCTTAGAACAGTTTCAGCTTGCTTGCGAACAAAACGGACACATATTGAGTCTGCAGAACACCCCCCATTCAGTTTATTTAGATGCTATTTCTGTGGCTAAAATTAGAGATTATGCACCATTCTGTCCAAAAATCCCCATGTCTTAAACAGCGATTTACAGCCAGAATGGCGCACAAATTCCTACTTTTAGACACACAAATTACCTAACTCAACCGCTAGAATGTTCATATTATAGAACAAACAACTGTTTTTATTGTATACATTAGATTTACTATTTGAACTTCTCCACACCACTAGCTTATTTTTTTCTGTCATCTGAACCTGAGTTTAGTAACATATTAATTGAAGAATACACATCCCTACTAGTTGTAGTTCCCAATGCACAATCAGACACCATTACATACATCATCTTACTCAAACACTCATGCACACAGCACACAAACATTGCACAACACCCCAACCCATACCTTCTTTATTTTTTTCAACAGACCCTAAAGAATGTCTACCAAAAGTCAAGTCCGTAGAAAGCAACGCAGAAGTAGAGCAAATGAAAATAAAAGTGTCCAACATAAGCATCCATCTCTAGCAGAATTTGTAAAAAAAGTTCACACAAAACAGCTAATACAGTAATTTAGTGAAACACAAGAAGTTTCAAGTACAAACACTTTGCCTTCTCTATCAAAATGTAAAACAAACCAAAAAACAAATAACAGAAAATCAGCTATCACTACAGATAAAACTACTTCTTTAAATTTTAATATAGCGCAAAGTATCATACCAAGAAAAGTATTTTAGCCAAAATGTTCCGTCACAAAGTCCTTCAAAATCTTATAAAAATAGGAGAAAAATCAGGTTCAATGCTTAAAACCTATCGTAGGAAATAAATTTTAGAAGCGTTGATAGACAGTGCAATTCCTCTCAAAAGAAAATTATTTATTTTAGTGTTAAGCAAAATGAAACCACTAACAAAACTAATAACTAAATTACAAAAAAGACTTCTCAATAAACAAAATGTCAACAGAAAAGAACTTCTTTAGTATCTGCGGAGGTGAATGGAGACATACTACGAGCACAGAACCATACTTTAATGAAGAAGCGTACAAACAAAAGCAAACAAATACAATTGCCATACATAGCAGTGGTCGAGGTTATGAAAAAGTTAACAATACCATAATGGAACAAGAAGTACTCCTTACAAAAATATGCCCTGAAAACTTAGAATTACCCCTCCATTTAACTGAATCATAACGTCTAGTGTACAAATGGCCATGCACGTCAATATGTAACATTCCTAAAAATTCAAGTCTTTACGCCAATTCCTCAATCAATATGTAAAAAGCAAAGACAAAATCAAAATTAAACTACTGCAAAATATGGATACCTGTCCAGTGCGCAAATACACAGGACTACAAGGACATTCATTGGCCTGCATTACAGGACCTACTTGTAAAACCACCTTCCATGATATCAAAAGAATATCAACACATCATTCAACTATAAGAAATCTAGTCTATAAACTGTACTATGCTAAAAGTCCTGCTTTAGCACTAGCAAATTTAAATGACATTCTTCTACATGGTACAGCAAAAGACCTACTTCAAGAAATTGACTATATCCAGAAAAAATATTTTGGAAGTGAAAGCCATTTACAGAATGAAATAGCTTTAGACCAAATTAGCAACAATTCTACACATAGCAACCTTTTGCTAAACACATACAAAAAAGAAATACTAAAATTTAAAAGTGCATCAGCTGAAGTACCAAACCATGTATGTGTATGTTGCTGCAGAACTTTTTATAAACGTAACACGAAAACTGTAGACCTATCATATAAAATAGAAGACAATGAAGATTCTAAATGGTTTGAATTAGCTCTCTACCTTGTAGCAGAAAACAAATACGAAATAAGTGACCCCTTAATACTTTGCAGTTACTGCACTACAAAACTTGACAACAACCAAACTCCTTCACGTGCTATCACAAATAATTTGGAATTATACCCACTACCAAAACCCCTACAACAACTTAATTTATATGAGAGCATCATAATTCAAACAGTACACCCATTTCAAGCAATAATACGTCTTCAACCAAAAACAGTAAAATTACCTCCCTCTGAATTGGTAAAAGGCATTCGTGGAAAAGTAGTTTATTTACCATTAGATCTAAAAGAAAATGTGCATACTCTAGGAATGCAAAGTCCAATGCAGCAATCTTTAATTATCTTAGTAAATGGAGTACCTACAAAAGACAAAAAAATATGGCAACAGCTGGTAGATTTACAAAAAGTTAGACAAGCCTTACAATATGAATAATAATGAATATTACAAAGAAATTAATATTGAAGAAAACCTGAAAGATACAACTGAAATAATTCAAGAAACACAAGAAGCTGGTCAATTTGAGCTACTAGATCCTGCTACAATAATAAAAATACTTTAGACCATTATACAATTCATCCTTTGCACTCTAATGACACCATAGAAGATGCACTGGAAACATAGCAAAGGCGTCAAACAAAAGGATCAACAATCAGCATATGGGAAAAAGTATAGAAGCACGTGCTTTTCCTCTACTCTTTCCTACTGGCAAAGGAGGAAGGTATGATGATAGACCTATTCAAATATCAGCTTCAGAATACCGCTCATTACGGATGTATTCTGAAGATCCTAGATTTAGACAAAATGTGGAATACATATTCCACCTACTCTTTGAAAGTGAACTAGCAACTTTATGTTATGGAGTTGCACACATATTAAGATCAGGATCCCACTTTCAAAATATGACAGCTACACAATTATTACAAAAAGTGCAACAAAAGGATGAGGTTTTACAATCAATTATTACAAATCTATTAGCAAATATGCGTGGCACTAAAGAGTACTGGTTTCAACGTCATGGAGATGTACGTTGTATGATCAGAAACCTTGGCCCACCCACTTGGTTTGTTACATTACGTTGTGCAGAATATGCATGGGAAGATTTACATGATTTCCTACGCATATCAAATAAAAACAAAAGAAACATAGATATACTAACACCAGGAGAACTTTGTTCTTTGGATCCTGTTAATGTTTCCAGATATTTTCACCATCGCTTCATTGCAATGCTACATTTTATTTGTAATACAACTGTTCCTCCCCTTGGAGAAGTGCAACACTTCTTTTGGAGAAAAGAATATCAAGCCAGAGGAGCACCACATATCCACATGCTTTTTATGGATTAAATATGCGCCTAAATTTGGTCAAAACAGTGATGCCACTGTTTTACAGTTTATTGAAAAATATGTCACTTGTGAAATTCCATCAGAATCCACAAATAGTGATCTTCATGCACACATTTTACAATTTCAAAGACATAAATGTGGCAAATATTGTTGTCGCAAATACAAAAACAAAGGGAAATACTACACCAAATGCTGATTTGGTTTACCTAGACCAGTTACAAATACAGGTCAAGTGAACAACCTCATGTCTTCAGTTAGACATAGTGTTAAAGGCAAGTCACCTAAAAATACATATTACATAAAAAGAAAAGAAGAAGAAAAATATATCAATGATTATAATGCAATCATTGCCCACTTATGGAATGCAAACATAGATGTGCAGTACATTGCAGACAAATCTACTGCGGTTGCACGATATGTCACAGCATACTTAACCAAAGCAGAAAAGACAGAGCTCCAAGACCTCTGGAATGACCTGTCATCAGATAAAACAGTGTCTCAGAAATTATACAGCTTGGGCATAACAATGCTCTCCCATAGAGAACGTGGATCATATGGATCATATGAAGCAGCTGATCGTTTAACTGGTACTGCATTGTATGGTAAATCTGAAAATATAGTATGGCTAAGTCTAGGTCCAGCTAAATCTAGAAAAAGAGTTCTAAAAACATACGAAGATATAGAAACAATAGCCAAACATGATCCCAACAGCCAAGACATTTTAAAAAACAATTTATTGGACACATACTACCCAAACAGAAGTAATACTTTGGAAACCATGTGTCTATACCACATAGCCCAAAACTGCACATACAAAAATAATATAAAACCTGATGAGAAAAAGGTACATACAGATTGACAAACTGTGAAGGCAGCTTAGTTAAACTCACTAAACCAAATTTAATTAACCATATCAAATTGTCATTGAAGACTCCTCAACATAAAGAAATATATTACATGTCCCTGCTACAACTCTTTAAACCATGGAGAAAAGAAGAAATACTAGAAAACTATGACTCATATGAAGATGCTTTCAAAGCAAATGAAAGGACTATAACTGATGTAAACTTTACACAATACAAAACAATGTTGCACAATGAACAGCAACACGAAGAAGAACTCCAGGCCCAACTAGATAAAGACACTCCTGACAGTAGTCAACCTTCTGTAACAGGAAGCCAAGAACCACTGGGAGAACCACTAATAATAAATTAGGCAGGATTAGCTATGATAGAAGTAGAAAACACTATATGTCAGTATGAAGATAAAGAATACTTAACTATACTACAATCAAAACTAAACAACGAACAACGTAGCATTTTTGAAGAAGTAACAAAACAAATTGCACATGGTGTACAACATGAAAATAAAGAATGTTCCTGCCATAATTATAAACCTATACTACTGTACGTCAGTGGTGAAGCTGGTTCTGGCAAAACATTCCTAATCAAAATCATCAGTAAATTCCTTCAACAATTGACAAACAACAAACTGTCAGCTGTTGTCACTGCCCCCACAGGTTTACTGCCTACAACATTAGTGGTGTCACTTTACACCGATTACTACTATTGCCAGTAGAACACCAGAACAAATTAGACTATTACAAACTTTCTGCAGAAGCTGCAATGGAACTACGCAGAGTATTAAAACAAATGAAAATGCTACTAATAGATGAAGTGAGCATGGTCTCCAACCTAATGTTGGCTTTGATTCACCTCAGATTACAAGAAGTACTGAAAACAAACTATGAAGAGCTCTTTGCAGGAAAACACATTATTGTTTTCGGAGATCTTCTTCAATTAACACCAGTAAAAGGTGAGCCTATTTTTAAAACATTAGGACACAAACTCTGCCGTAAAACTGTTGGCAGCATTGGAAATGTCAACCTTTGGCAACATTTCCAATACAGAGAATTAACAGAAAACATGCAGCAATCTGCAGATCTCACGTATGCCAACATCTTAAAAAGTATCAGAGTTGGTATACTCTCTAAAGAAGCAGAAACAATATTGAAAACCCGGCAAATTAATGCACTTTAAGGCGATAATGCATGTGCTACAGATGTTATGGAACAATTAACCCACAACGCAAGAGTTCTTAGAACACTTTCAACTTGACAACGAACAATACGGACAGCATCCTCAGAACACCCCCATTTTGTTTATTTGCGAACATTTCAGGACACCCCGAGTGTTCTTAGAACACTTTCAACTTGCCATTGAACAATACGGACAGTGTCTTCAGGACACCCCCTGAGAACATTTCAGGACACCGAGACAGTTCTTAGAACACTTTCAACTTGCCATCGAACAATACGGACAGCGTCTTCAGGACACCCCCTACGAACATTTCAGGACAACGCGAGAGTTCTTAGAACACTTTCAACTTGACAACGAACAATACGGACAGCGTCATCAGAACACCCCCATTTTGTTTATTTGCGAACATTTCAGGACACCCCAGTGTTCTTAGAACACATTCAACTTGCCACAGAACAATACGGACAGCATCCCCAGAACACCCCAATTTGTTTATTTGTGAACATTTCAGGACACCGTGAGTGTTCTTAGAGCGTCTTCAGGACACCCCCTATGAACATTTCAGGACACCGCGAGAGTTCTTAGAACACTTCAGGAGAACGCGTGTGTTCTTAGAACACACCCCCATTTTGTTTATGTACGAACATTTCAGGACAACGGGAGAGTCCCTAGAACACTTTCAACTTAACAACGAACAATACGGACAGCGTCCTCAGAACACCCCCATTTTGTTTATTTGCGAACATTTCAGGACACCCCGAGTGTTCTTAGAACACTTTCAACTTGCCATTGAACAATACGGACAGCGTCTTCAGTACACCCCCTACGAATATTTCAGGACAACGCGAGAGTTCTTAGAACACTTTCAACTTGACAACGAACAATACGGACAGCGTCATCAGAACACCCCCATTTTGTTTATTTGCGAACATTTCAGGACACCCCCAATGTTCTTAGAACACATTCAACTTGCCACAGAACAATACGGACAGCGTCCCCAGAACACCCCCATTTTGTTTATTTGGGAACATTTCAGGACACCCCGAGTGTTCTTAGAACACATTCAACTTGCCACAGAACAATACGGACAGCGTCCCCAGAACACCCCCATTTTGTTTATTTGCGAACATTTCAGGACACCGCGAGTGTTCTTAGAACAGTTTCAGCTTGCTTGCGAACAAAACGGACACATATTGAGTCCGCAGAACACCCCCCATTCAGTTTATTTAGATGCTATTTCTGTGGCTAAAAATAGAGATTATGCACCATTCTGTCCAAAAATCCCCATGTCTTAAACAGCGATTTACAGCCAGAATGGCGCACAAATTCCTACTTTTAGACACACAAATTACCTAACTCAACCGCTATAATTTTCATATTATAGAACAAACAACTGTTTTTATTGTATACATTAGATTTACTATTTGAACTTCTCCACACCACTAGCTTATTTTTTTCTGTCATCTGAACCTGAGTTTAGTAACATATTAATTGAAGAATACACATCCCTACTAGTTGTAGTTCCCAATGCACAATCAGACACCATTACATACATCATCTTACTCAAACACTCATGCACACAGCACACAAACATTGCACAAAACCCCAACCCATACCTTCTTTATTTTTTTCAACAGACCCTAAAGAATGTCTACCAAAAGTCAAGTCCATAGAAAGCAACGCAGAAGTAGAGCAAATGAAAATAAAAGTGTCCAACATAAGCATCCATCGCTAGCAGAATTTGTAAAAAAAGTTCACACAAAACAGCTAATACAGTAATTTAGTGAAACACAAGAAGTTTCAAGTACAAACACTTTGCCTTCTCTATCAAAATGTAAAACAAACCAAAAAACAATTAACAGAAAATCAGCTATCACTACAGATAAAACTACTTCTTTAAATTTTAATATAGCGCAAAGTATCATACCAAGAAAAGTATTTTAGCCAAAATGTTCCGTCACAAAGTCCTTCAAAATCTTATAAAAATAGGAGAAAAATCAGGTTCAATGCTTAAAACCTACCGTAGGAAATAAATTTTAGAAGCGTTGATAGACAGTGCAATTCCTCTCAAAAGAAAGTTATTTATTTTAGTGTTAAGCAAAATGAAACCACTAACAAAACTAATAACTAAATTACAAAAACGACTTCTCAATAAACAAAATGTCAACAGAAAATAACTTCTTTAGTATCTGCGGAGGTGAATGGAGACATACTACGAGCACAGAACCATACTTTAATGAAGAAGCGTACAAACAAAAGCAAACAAATACAATTGCCATACATAGCAGTGGTCGAGGTTATGAAAAAGTTAACAATACCATAATGGAACAAGAAGTACTCCTTACAAAAATATGCCCTGAAAACTTAGAATTACCCCTCCATTTAACTGAATCATAACGTCTAGTGTACAAATGGCCATGCACGTCAATATGTAACATTCCTAAAAATTCAAGTCTTTACGCCAATTCCTCAATCAATATGTAAAAAGCAAAGACAAAATCAAAATTAAACTACTGCAAAATATGGATACCTGTCCAGTGCGCAAATACACAGGACTACAAGGACATTCATTGGCCTGCATTACAGGACCTACTTGTAAAACCACCTTCCATGATATCAAAAGAATATCAACACATCATTCAACTATAAGAAATCTAGTCTATAAACTGTACTATGCTAAAAGTCCTGCTTTAGCACTAGCAAATTTAAATGACATTCTTCTACATGGTACAGCAAAGACCTACTTCAAGAAATTGACTATATCCAGAAAAAATATTTTGGAAGTGAAAGCCATTTACAGAATGAAATAGCTTTAGACCAAATTAGCAACAATTCTACACATAGCAACCTTTTGCTAAACACATACAAAAAAGAAATACTAAAATTTAAAAGTGCATCAGCTGAAGTACCAAACCATGTATGTGTATGTTGCTGCAGAACTTTTTATAAACGTAACACGAAAACTGTAGACCTATCATATAAAATAGAAGACAATGAAGATTCTAAATGGTTTGAATTAGCTCTCTACCTTGTAGCAGAAAACAAATACGAAATAAGTGACCCCTTAATACTTTGCAGTTACTGCACTACAAAACTTGACAACAACCAAACTCCTTCACGTGCTATCACAAATAATTTGGAATTATACCCACTACCAAAACCCCTACAACAACTTAATTTATATGAGAGCATCATAATTCAAACAGTACACCCATTTCAAGCAATAATACGTCTTCAACCAAAAACAGTAAAATTACCTCCCTCTGAATTGGTAAAAGGCATTCGTGGAAAAGTAGTTTATTTACCATTAGATCTAAAAGAAAATGTGCATACTCTAGGAATGCAAAGTCCAATGCAGCAATCTTTAATTATCTTAGTAAATGGAGTACCTACAAAAGACAAAAAAATATGGCAACAGCTGGTAGATTTACAAAAAGTTAGACAAGCCTTACAATATGAATAATAATGAATATTACAAAGAAATTAATATTGAAGAAAACCTGAAAGATACAACTGAAATAATTCAAGAAACACAAGAAGCTGGTCAATTTGAGCTACTAGATCCTGCTACAATAATAAAAATACTTTAGACCATTATACAATTCATCCTTTGCACTCTAATGACACCATAGAAGATGCACTGGAAACATAGCAAAGGCGTCAAACAAAAGGATCAACAATCAGCATATGGGAAAAAGTATAGAAGCACGTGCTTTTCCTCTACTCTTTCCTACTGGCAAAGGAGGAAGGTATGATGATAGACCTATTCAAATATCAGCTTCAGAATACCGCTCATTACGGATGTATTCTGAAGATCCTAGATTTAGACAAAATGTGGAATACATATTCCACCTACTCTTTGAAAGTGAACTAGCAACTTTATGTTATGGAGTTGCACACATATTAAGATCAGGATCCCACTTTCAAAATATGACAGCTACACAATTATTACAAAAAGTGCAACAAAAGGATGAGGTTTTACAATCAATTATTACAAATCTATTAGCAAATATGCGTGGCACTAAAGAGTACTGGTTTCAACGTCATGGAGATGTACGTTGTATGATCAGAAACCTTGGCCCACCCACTTGGTTTGTTACATTACGTTGTGCAGAATATGCATGGGAAGATTTACATGATTTCCTACGCATATCAAATAAAAACAAAAGAAACATAGATATACTACCACCAGGAGAACTTTGTTCTTTGGATCCTGTTAATGTTTCCAGATATTTTCACCATCGCTTCATTGCAATGCTACATTTTATTTGTAATACAACTGTTCCTCCCCTTGGAGAAGTGCAACACTTCTTTTGGAGAAAAGAATATCAAGCCAGAGGAGCACCACATATCCACATGCTTTTTATGGATTAAATATGCGCCTAAATTTGGTCAAAACAGTGATGCCACTGTTTTACAGTTTATTGAAAAATATGTCACTTGTGAAATTCCATCAGAATCCACAAATAGTGATCTTCATGCACACATTTTACAATTTCAAAGACATAAATGTGGCAAATATTGTTGTCGCAAATACAAAAACAAAGGGAAATACTACACCAAATGCTGATTTGGTTTACCTAGACCAGTTACAAATACAGGTCAAGTGAACAACCTCATGTCTTCAGTTAGACATAGTGTTAAAGGCAAGTCACCTAAAAATACATATTACATAAAAAGAAAAGAAGAAGAAAAATATATCAATGATTATAATGCAATCATTGCCCACTTATGGAATGCAAACATAGATGTGCAGTACATTGCAGACAAATCTACTGCGGTTGCACGATATGTCACAGCATACTTAACCAAAGCAGAAAAGACAGAGCTCCAAGACCTCTGGAATGACCTGTCATCAGATAAAACAGTGTCTCAGAAATTATACAGCTTGGGCATAACAATGCTCTCCCATAGAGAACGTGGATCATATGGATCATATGAAGCAGCTGATCGTTTAACTGGTACTGCATTGTATGGTAAATCTGAAAATATAGTATGGCTAAGTCTAGGTCCAGCTAAATCTAGAAAAAGAGTTCTAAAAACATACGAAGATATAGAAACAATAGCCAAACATGATCCCAACAGCCAAGACATTTTAAAAAACAATTTATTGGACACATACTACCCAAACAGAAGTAATACTTTGGAAACCATGTGTCTATACCACATAGCCCAAAACTGCACATACAAAAATAATATAAAACCTGATGAGAAAAAGGTACATACAGATTGACAAACTGTGAAGGCAGCTTAGTTAAACTCACTAAACCAAATTTAATTAACCGTATCAAATTGTCATTGAAGACTCCTCAACATAAAGAAATATATTACATGTCCCTGCTACAACTCTTTAAACCATGGAGAAAAGAAGAAATACTAGAAAACTATGACTCATATGAAGATGCTTTCAAAGCAAATGAAAGGACTATAACTGATGTAAACTTTACACAATACAAAACAATGTTGCACAATGAACAGCAACACGAAGAAGAACTCCAGGCCCAACTAGATAAAGACACTCCTGACAGTAGTCAACCTTCTGTAACAGGAAGCCAAGAACCACTGGGAGAACCACTAATAATAAATTAGGCAGGATTAGCTATGATAGAAGTAGAAAACACTATATGTCAGTATGAAGATAAAGAATACTTAACTATACTACAATCAAAACTAAACAACGAACAACGTAGCATTTTTGAAGAAGTAACAAAACAAATTGCACATGGTGTACAACATGAAAATAAAGAATGTTCCTGCCATAATTATAAACCTATACTACTGTACGTCAGTGGTGAAGCTGGTTCTGGCAAAACATTCCTAATCAAAATCATCAGTAAATTCCTTCAACAATTGACAAACAACAAACTGTCAGCTGTTGTCACTGCCCCCACAGGTTTACTGCCTACAACATTAGTGGTGTCACTTTACACCGATTACTACTATTGCCAGTAGAACACCAGAACAAATTAGACTATTACAAACTTTCTGCAGAAGCTGCAATGGAACTACGCAGAGTATTAAAACAAATGAAAATGCTACTAATAGATGAAGTGAGCATGGTCTCCAACCTAATGTTGGCTTTGATTCACCTCAGATTACAAGAAGTACTGAAAACAAACTATGAAGAGCTCTTTGCAGGAAAACACATTATTGTTTTCGGAGATCTTCTTCAATTAACACCAGTAAAAGGTGAGCCTATTTTTAAAACATTAGGACACAAACTCTGCCGTAAAACTGTTGGCAGCATTGGAAATGTCAACCTTTGGCAACATTTCCAATACAGAGAATAAACAGAAAACATGCAGCAATCTGCAGATCTCACGTATGCCAACATCTTAAAAAGTATCAGAGTTGGTATACTCTCTAAAGAAGCAGAAACAATATTGAAAACCCGGCAAATTAATGCACTTTAAGGCGATAATGCATGTGCTACAGATGTTATGGAACAATTAACCCACAACGCAAGAGTTCTTAGAACACTTTCAACTTGACAACGAACAATACGGACAGCATCCTCAGAACACCCCCATTTTGTTTATTTGCGAACATTTCAGGACACCCCAGTGTTCTTAGAACACATTCAACTTGCCACAGAACAATACTGACAGCATCCCCAGAACACCCCAATTTGTTTATTTGTGAACATTTCAGGACACCGTGAGTGTTCTTAGAGCGTCTTCAGGACACCCCCTATGAACATTTCAGGACACCGCGAGAGTTCTTAGAACACTTCAGGAGAACGCGTGTGTTCTTAGAACACACCCCCATTTTGTTTATGTACGAACATTTCAGGACAACGGGAGAGTCCCTAGAACACTTTCAACTTAACAACGAACAATACGGACAGCGTCCTCAGAACACCCCCATTTTGTTTATTTGCGAACATTTCAGGACACCCCGAGTGTTCTTAGAACACTTTCAACTTGCCATTGAACAATACGGACAGTGTCTTCAGGACACCCCCTGAGAACATTTCAGGACACCGAGACAGTTCTTAGAACACTTTCAACTTGCCATCGAACAATACGGACAGCGTCTTCAGGACACCCCCTACGAACATTTCAGGACAACGCGAGAGTTCTTAGAACACTTTCAACTTGACAACGAACAATACGGACAGCGTCATCAGAACACCCCCATTTTGTTTATTTGCGAACATTTCAGGACACCCCAGTGTTCTTAGAACACATTCAACTTGCCACAGAACAATACGGACAGCATCCCCAGAACACCCCAATTTGTTTATTTGTGAACATTTCAGGACACCGTGAGTGTTCTTAGAGCGTCTTCAGGACACCCCCTATGAACATTTCAGGACACCGCGAGAGTTCTTAGAACACTTCAGGAGAACGCGTGTGTTCTTAGAACACACCCCCATTTTGTTTATGTACGAACATTTCAGGACAACGGGAGAGTCCCTAGAACACTTTCAACTTAACAACGAACAATACGGACAGCGTCCTCAGAACACCCCCATTTTGTTTATTTGCGAACATTTCAGGACACCCCGAGTGTTCTTAGAACACTTTCAACTTGCCATTGAACAATACGGACAGCGTCTTCAGTACACCCCCTACGAATATTTCAGGACAACGCGAGAGTTCTTAGAACACTTTCAACTTGACAACGAACAATACGGACAGCGTCATCAGAACACCCCCATTTTGTTTATTTGCGAACATTTCAGGACACCCCCAATGTTCTTAGAACACATTCAACTTGCCACAGAACAATACGGACAGCGTCCCCAGAACACCCCCATTTTGTTTATTTGGGAACATTTCAGGACACCCCGAGTGTTCTTAGAACACATTCAACTTGCCACAGAACAATACGGACAGCGTCCCCAGAACACCCCCATTTTGTTTATTTGCGAACATTTCAGGACACCGCGAGTGTTCTTAGAACAGTTTCAGCTTGCTTGCGAACAAAACGGACACATATTGAGTCCGCAGAACACCCCCCATTCAGTTTATTTAGATGCTATTTCTGTGGCTAAAAATAGAGATTATGCACCATTCTGTCCAAAAATCCCCATGTCTTAAACAGCGATTTACAGCCAGAATGGCGCACAAATTCCTACTTTTAGACACACAAATTACCTAACTCAACCGCTATAATTTTCATATTATAGAACAAACAACTGTTTTTATTGTATACATTAGATTTACTATTTGAACTTCTCCACACCACTAGCTTATTTTTTTCTGTCATCTGAACCTGAGTTTAGTAACATATTAATTGAAGAATACACATCCCTACTAGTTGTAGTTCCCAATGCACAATCAGACACCATTACATACATCATCTTACTCAAACACTCATGCACACAGCACACAAACATTGCACAAAACCCCAACCCATACCTTCTTTATTTTTTTCAACAGACCCTAAAGAATGTCTACCAAAAGTCAAGTCCATAGAAAGCAACGCAGAAGTAGAGCAAATGAAAATAAAAGTGTCCAACATAAGCATCCATCGCTAGCAGAATTTGTAAAAAAAGTTCACACAAAACAGCTAATACAGTAATTTAGTGAAACACAAGAAGTTTCAAGTACAAACACTTTGCCTTCTCTATCAAAATGTAAAACAAACCAAAAAACAATTAACAGAAAATCAGCTATCACTACAGATAAAACTACTTCTTTAAATTTTAATATAGCGCAAAGTATCATACCAAGAAAAGTATTTTAGCCAAAATGTTCCGTCACAAAGTCCTTCAAAATCTTATAAAAATAGGAGAAAAATCAGGTTCAATGCTTAAAACCTACCGTAGGAAATAAATTTTAGAAGCGTTGATAGACAGTGCAATTCCTCTCAAAAGAAAGTTATTTATTTTAGTGTTAAGCAAAATGAAACCACTAACAAAACTAATAACTAAATTACAAAAACGACTTCTCAATAAACAAAATGTCAACAGAAAATAACTTCTTTAGTATCTGCGGAGGTGAATGGAGACATACTACGAGCACAGAACCATACTTTAATGAAGAAGCGTACAAACAAAAGCAAACAAATACAATTGCCATACATAGCAGTGGTCGAGGTTATGAAAAAGTTAACAATACCATAATGGAACAAGAAGTACTCCTTACAAAAATATGCCCTGAAAACTTAGAATTACCCCTCCATTTAACTGAATCATAACGTCTAGTGTACAAATGGCCATGCACGTCAATATGTAACATTCCTAAAAATTCAAGTCTTTACGCCAATTCCTCAATCAATATGTAAAAAGCAAAGACAAAATCAAAATTAAACTACTGCAAAATATGGATACCTGTCCAGTGCGCAAATACACAGGACTACAAGGACATTCATTGGCCTGCATTACAGGACCTACTTGTAAAACCACCTTCCATGATATCAAAAGAATATCAACACATCATTCAACTATAAGAAATCTAGTCTATAAACTGTACTATGCTAAAAGTCCTGCTTTAGCACTAGCAAATTTAAATGACATTCTTCTACATGGTACAGCAAAGACCTACTTCAAGAAATTGACTATATCCAGAAAAAATATTTTGGAAGTGAAAGCCATTTACAGAATGAAATAGCTTTAGACCAAATTAGCAACAATTCTACACATAGCAACCTTTTGCTAAACACATACAAAAAAGAAATACTAAAATTTAAAAGTGCATCAGCTGAAGTACCAAACCATGTATGTGTATGTTGCTGCAGAACTTTTTATAAACGTAACACGAAAACTGTAGACCTATCATATAAAATAGAAGACAATGAAGATTCTAAATGGTTTGAATTAGCTCTCTACCTTGTAGCAGAAAACAAATACGAAATAAGTGACCCCTTAATACTTTGCAGTTACTGCACTACAAAACTTGACAACAACCAAACTCCTTCACGTGCTATCACAAATAATTTGGAATTATACCCACTACCAAAACCCCTACAACAACTTAATTTATATGAGAGCATCATAATTCAAACAGTACACCCATTTCAAGCAATAATACGTCTTCAACCAAAAACAGTAAAATTACCTCCCTCTGAATTGGTAAAAGGCATTCGTGGAAAAGTAGTTTATTTACCATTAGATCTAAAAGAAAATGTGCATACTCTAGGAATGCAAAGTCCAATGCAGCAATCTTTAATTATCTTAGTAAATGGAGTACCTACAAAAGACAAAAAAATATGGCAACAGCTGGTAGATTTACAAAAAGTTAGACAAGCCTTACAATATGAATAATAATGAATATTACAAAGAAATTAATATTGAAGAAAACCTGAAAGATACAACTGAAATAATTCAAGAAACACAAGAAGCTGGTCAATTTGAGCTACTAGATCCTGCTACAATAATAAAAATACTTTAGACCATTATACAATTCATCCTTTGCACTCTAATGACACCATAGAAGATGCACTGGAAACATAGCAAAGGCGTCAAACAAAAGGATCAACAATCAGCATATGGGAAAAAGTATAGAAGCACGTGCTTTTCCTCTACTCTTTCCTACTGGCAAAGGAGGAAGGTATGATGATAGACCTATTCAAATATCAGCTTCAGAATACCGCTCATTACGGATGTATTCTGAAGATCCTAGATTTAGACAAAATGTGGAATACATATTCCACCTACTCTTTGAAAGTGAACTAGCAACTTTATGTTATGGAGTTGCACACATATTAAGATCAGGATCCCACTTTCAAAATATGACAGCTACACAATTATTACAAAAAGTGCAACAAAAGGATGAGGTTTTACAATCAATTATTACAAATCTATTAGCAAATATGCGTGGCACTAAAGAGTACTGGTTTCAACGTCATGGAGATGTACGTTGTATGATCAGAAACCTTGGCCCACCCACTTGGTTTGTTACATTACGTTGTGCAGAATATGCATGGGAAGATTTACATGATTTCCTACGCATATCAAATAAAAACAAAAGAAACATAGATATACTACCACCAGGAGAACTTTGTTCTTTGGATCCTGTTAATGTTTCCAGATATTTTCACCATCGCTTCATTGCAATGCTACATTTTATTTGTAATACAACTGTTCCTCCCCTTGGAGAAGTGCAACACTTCTTTTGGAGAAAAGAATATCAAGCCAGAGGAGCACCACATATCCAC
Organism: Ambystoma mexicanum; assembly: GCF_040938575.1. Classification (NCBI taxonomy): domain Eukaryota; kingdom Metazoa; phylum Chordata; class Amphibia; order Caudata; family Ambystomatidae; genus Ambystoma; species Ambystoma mexicanum. The sequence goes on from NC_090940.1 coordinate 266,504,701, forward strand.
ATGCTTTTTATGGATTAAATATGCGCCTAAATTTGGTCAAAACAGTGATGCCACTGTTTTACAGTTTATTGAAAAATATGTCACTTGTGAAATTCCATCAGAATCCACAAATAGTGATCTTCATGCACACATTTTACAATTTCAAAGACATAAATGTGGCAAATATTGTTGTCGCAAATACAAAAACAAAGGGAAATACTACACCAAATGCTGATTTGGTTTACCTAGACCAGTTACAAATACAGGTCAAGTGAACAACCTCATGTCTTCAGTTAGACATAGTGTTAAAGGCAAGTCACCTAAAAATACATATTACATAAAAAGAAAAGAAGAAGAAAAATATATCAATGATTATAATGCAATCATTGCCCACTTATGGAATGCAAACATAGATGTGCAGTACATTGCAGACAAATCTACTGCGGTTGCACGATATGTCACAGCATACTTAACCAAAGCAGAAAAGACAGAGCTCCAAGACCTCTGGAATGACCTGTCATCAGATAAAACAGTGTCTCAGAAATTATACAGCTTGGGCATAACAATGCTCTCCCATAGAGAACGTGGATCATATGGATCATATGAAGCAGCTGATCGTTTAACTGGTACTGCATTGTATGGTAAATCTGAAAATATAGTATGGCTAAGTCTAGGTCCAGCTAAATCTAGAAAAAGAGTTCTAAAAACATACGAAGATATAGAAACAATAGCCAAACATGATCCCAACAGCCAAGACATTTTAAAAAACAATTTATTGGACACATACTACCCAAACAGAAGTAATACTTTGGAAACCATGTGTCTATACCACATAGCCCAAAACTGCACATACAAAAATAATATAAAACCTGATGAGAAAAAGGTACATACAGATTGACAAACTGTGAAGGCAGCTTAGTTAAACTCACTAAACCAAATTTAATTAACCGTATCAAATTGTCATTGAAGACTCCTCAACATAAAGAAATATATTACATGTCCCTGCTACAACTCTTTAAACCATGGAGAAAAGAAGAAATACTAGAAAACTATGACTCATATGAAGATGCTTTCAAAGCAAATGAAAGGACTATAACTGATGTAAACTTTACACAATACAAAACAATGTTGCACAATGAACAGCAACACGAAGAAGAACTCCAGGCCCAACTAGATAAAGACACTCCTGACAGTAGTCAACCTTCTGTAACAGGAAGCCAAGAACCACTGGGAGAACCACTAATAATAAATTAGGCAGGATTAGCTATGATAGAAGTAGAAAACACTATATGTCAGTATGAAGATAAAGAATACTTAACTATACTACAATCAAAACTAAACAACGAACAACGTAGCATTTTTGAAGAAGTAACAAAACAAATTGCACATGGTGTACAACATGAAAATAAAGAATGTTCCTGCCATAATTATAAACCTATACTACTGTACGTCAGTGGTGAAGCTGGTTCTGGCAAAACATTCCTAATCAAAATCATCAGTAAATTCCTTCAACAATTGACAAACAACAAACTGTCAGCTGTTGTCACTGCCCCCACAGGTTTACTGCCTACAACATTAGTGGTGTCACTTTACACCGATTACTACTATTGCCAGTAGAACACCAGAACAAATTAGACTATTACAAACTTTCTGCAGAAGCTGCAATGGAACTACGCAGAGTATTAAAACAAATGAAAATGCTACTAATAGATGAAGTGAGCATGGTCTCCAACCTAATGTTGGCTTTGATTCACCTCAGATTACAAGAAGTACTGAAAACAAACTATGAAGAGCTCTTTGCAGGAAAACACATTATTGTTTTCGGAGATCTTCTTCAATTAACACCAGTAAAAGGTGAGCCTATTTTTAAAACATTAGGACACAAACTCTGCCGTAAAACTGTTGGCAGCATTGGAAATGTCAACCTTTGGCAACATTTCCAATACAGAGAATAAACAGAAAACATGCAGCAATCTGCAGATCTCACGTATGCCAACATCTTAAAAAGTATCAGAGTTGGTATACTCTCTAAAGAAGCAGAAACAATATTGAAAACCCGGCAAATTAATGCACTTTAAGGCGATAATGCATGTGCTACAGATGTTATGGAACAATTAACCCACAACGCAAGAGTTCTTAGAACACTTTCAACTTGACAACGAACAATACGGACAGCATCCTCAGAACACCCCCATTTTGTTTATTTGCGAACATTTCAGGACACCCCAGTGTTCTTAGAACACATTCAACTTGCCACAGAACAATACTGACAGCATCCCCAGAACACCCCAATTTGTTTATTTGTGAACATTTCAGGACACCGTGAGTGTTCTTAGAGCGTCTTCAGGACACCCCCTATGAACATTTCAGGACACCGCGAGAGTTCTTAGAACACTTCAGGAGAACGCGTGTGTTCTTAGAACACACCCCCATTTTGTTTATGTACGAACATTTCAGGACAACGGGAGAGTCCCTAGAACACTTTCAACTTAACAACGAACAATACGGACAGCGTCCTCAGAACACCCCCATTTTGTTTATTTGCGAACATTTCAGGACACCCCGAGTGTTCTTAGAACACTTTCAACTTGCCATTGAACAATACGGACAGTGTCTTCAGGACACCCCCTGAGAACATTTCAGGACACCGAGACAGTTCTTAGAACACTTTCAACTTGCCATCGAACAATACGGACAGCGTCTTCAGGACACCCCCTACGAACATTTCAGGACAACGCGAGAGTTCTTAGAACACTTTCAACTTGACAACGAACAATACGGACAGCGTCATCAGAACACCCCCATTTTGTTTATTTGCGAACATTTCAGGACACCCCAGTGTTCTTAGAACACATTCAACTTGCCACAGAACAATACGGACAGCATCCCCAGAACACCCCAATTTGTTTATTTGTGAACATTTCAGGACACCGTGAGTGTTCTTAGAGCGTCTTCAGGACACCCCCTATGAACATTTCAGGACACCGCGAGAGTTCTTAGAACACTTCAGGAGAACGCGTGTGTTCTTAGAACACACCCCCATTTTGTTTATGTACGAACATTTCAGGACAACGGGAGAGTCCCTAGAACACTTTCAACTTAACAACGAACAATACGGACAGCGTCCTCAGAACACCCCCATTTTGTTTATTTGCGAACATTTCAGGACACCCCGAGTGTTCTTAGAACACTTTCAACTTGCCATTGAACAATACGGACAGCGTCTTCAGTACACCCCCTACGAATATTTCAGGACAACGCGAGAGTTCTTAGAACACTTTCAACTTGACAACGAACAATACGGACAGCGTCATCAGAACACCCCCATTTTGTTTATTTGCGAACATTTCAGGACACCCCCAATGTTCTTAGAACACATTCAACTTGCCACAGAACAATACGGACAGCGTCCCCAGAACACCCCCATTTTGTTTATTTGGGAACATTTCAGGACACCCCGAGTGTTCTTAGAACACATTCAACTTGCCACAGAACAATACGGACAGCGTCCCCAGAACACCCCCATTTTGTTTATTTGCGAACATTTCAGGACACCGCGAGTGTTCTTAGAACAGTTTCAGCTTGCTTGCGAACAAAACGGACACATATTGAGTCCGCAGAACACCCCCCATTCAGTTTATTTAGATGCTATTTCTGTGGCTAAAAATAGAGATTATGCACCATTCTGTCCAAAAATCCCCATGTCTTAAACAGCGATTTACAGCCAGAATGGCGCACAAATTCCTACTTTTAGACACACAAATTACCTAACTCAACCGCTATAATTTTCATATTATAGAACAAACAACTGTTTTTATTGTATACATTAGATTTACTATTTGAACTTCTCCACACCACTAGCTTATTTTTTTCTGTCATCTGAACCTGAGTTTAGTAACATATTAATTGAAGAATACACATCCCTACTAGTTGTAGTTCCCAATGCACAATCAGACACCATTACATACATCATCTTACTCAAACACTCATGCACACAGCACACAAACATTGCACAACACCCCAACCCATACCTTCTTTATTTTTTTCAACAGACCCTAAAGAATGTCTACCAAAAGTCAAGTCCATAGAAAGCAACGCAGAAGTAGAGCAAATGAAAATAAAAGTGTCCAACATAAGCATCCATCGCTAGCAGAATTTGTAAAAAAAGTTCACACAAAACAGCTAATACAGTAATTTAGTGAAACACAAGAAGTTTCAAGTACAAACACTTTGCCTTCTCTATCAAAATGTAAAACAAACCAAAAAACAATTAACAGAAAATCAGCTATCACTACAGATAAAACTACTTCTTTAAATTTTAATATAGCGCAAAGTATCATACCAAGAAAAGTATTTTAGCCAAAATGTTCCGTCACAAAGTCCTTCAAAATCTTATAAAAATAGGAGAAAAATCAGGTTCAATGCTTAAAACCTACCGTAGGAAATACACTTTAGAAGCGTTGATAGACAGTGCAATTCCTCTCAAAAGAAAGTTATTTATTTTAGTGTTAAGCAAAATGAAACCACTAACAAAACTAATAACTAAATTACAAAAACGACTTCTCAATAAACAAAATGTCAACAGAAAATAACTTCTTTAGTATCTGCGGAGGTGAATGGAGACATACTACGAGCACAGAACCATACTTTAATGAAGAAGCGTACAAACAAAAGCAAACAAATACAATTGCCATACATAGCAGTGGTCGAGGTTATGAAAAAGTTAACAATACCATAATGGAACAAGAAGTACTCCTTACAAAAATATGCCCTGAAAACTTAGAATTACCCCTCCATTTAACTGAATCATAACGTCTAGTGTACAAATGGCCATGCACGTCAATATGTAACATTCCTAAAAATTCAAGTCTTTACGCCAATTCCTCAATCAATATGTAAAAAGCAAAGACAAAATCAAAATTAAACTACTGCAAAATATGGATACCTGTCCAGTGCGCAAATACACAGGACTACAAGGACATTCATTGGCCTGCATTACAGGACCCACTTGTAAAACCACCTTCCATGATATCAAAAGAATATCAACACATCATTCAACTATAAGAAATCTAGTCTATAAACTGTACTATGCTAAAAGTCCTGCTTTAGCACTAGCAAATTTAAATGACATTCTTCTACATGGTACAGCAAAAGACCTACTTCAAGAAATTGACTATATCCAGAAAAAATATTTTGGAAGTGAAAGCCATTTACAGAATGAAATAGCTTTAGACCAAATTAGCAACAATTCTACACATAGCAACCTTTTGCTAAACACATACAAAAAAGAAATACTAAAATTTAAAAGTACATCAGCTGAAGTACCAAACCATGTATGTGTATGTTGCTGCAGAACTTTTTATAAACGTAACACGAAAACTGTAGACCTATCATATAAAATAGAAGACAATGAAGATTCTAAATGGTTTGAATTAGCTCTCTACCTTGTAGCAGAAAACAAATACGAAATAAGTGACCCCTTAATACTTTGCAGTTACTGCACTACAAAACTTGACAACAACCAAACTCCTTCACGTGCTATCACAAATAATTTGGAATTATACCCACTACCAAAACCCCTACAACAACTTAATTTATATGAGAGCATCATAATTCAAACAGTACACCCATTTCAAGCAATAATACGTCTTCAACCAAAAACAGTAAAATTACCTCCCTCTGAATTGGTAAAAGGCATTCGTGGAAAAGTAGTTTATTTACCATTAGATCTAAAAGAAAATGTGCATACTCTAGGAATGCAAAGTCCAATGCAGCAATCTTTAATTATCTTAGTAAATGGAGTACCTACAAAAGACAAAAAAATATGGCAACAGCTGGTAGATTTACAAAAAGTTAGACAAGCCTTACAATATGAATAATAATGAATATTACAAAGAAATTAATATTGAAGAAAACCTGAAAGATACAACTGAAATAATTCAAGAAACACAAGAAGCTGGTCTATTTGAGCTACTAGATCCTGCTACAATAATAAAAATACTTTAGACCATTATACAATTCATCCTTTGCACTCTAATGACACCATAGAAGATGCACTGGAAACATAGCAAAGGCGTCAAACAAAAGGATCACCAATCAGCATATGGGAAAAAGTATAGAAGCACATGCTTTTCCTCTACTCTTTCCTACTGGCAAAGGAGGAAGGTATGATGATAGACCTATTCAAATATAAGCTTCAGAATACCGCTCATTACGGATGTATTCTGAAGATCCCAGATTTAGACAAAATGTGGAATACATATTCCACCTACTCTTTGAAAGTGAACTAGCAACTTTATGTTATGGAGTTGCACACATATTAAAATCAGGATCCCACTTTCAAAATATGACAGCTACACAATTATTACAAAAAGTGCAACAAAAGGATGAGGTTTTACAATCAATTATTACAAATCTATTAGCAAATATGCGTGGCACTAAAGAGTACTGGTTTCAACGTCATGGAGATGTACGTTGTATGATCAGAAACCTTGGCCCACCCACTTGGTTTGTTACATTACGTTGTGCAGAATATGCATGGGAAGATTTACATGATTTCCTACGCATATCAAATAAAAACAAAAGAAACATAGATATACTAACACCAGGAGAACTTTGTTCTTTGGATCCTGTTAATGTTTCAAGATATTCTCACCATCGCTTCATTGCAATGCTACATTTTATTTGTAATACAACTGTTCCTCCCCTTGGAGAAGTGCAACACTTCTTTTGGAGAAAAGAATATCAAGCCAGAGGAGCACCACATATCCACATGCTTTTTATGGATTAAATATGCTCCTAAATTTGGTCAAAACAGTGATGCCACTGTTTTACAGTTTATTGAAAAATATGTCACTTGTGAAATTCCACCAGAATCCACAAATAGTGATCTTCATGCACACATTTTACAATTTCAAAGACATAAATGTGGCAAATATTTTTGTCGCAAATACAAAAACAAAGGGAAATACTACACCAAATGCTGATTTGGTTTACCTAGACCAGTTACAAATACAGGTCAAGTGAACAACCTCATGTCTTCAGTTAGACATAGTGTTAAAGGCAAGTCACCTAAAAATACATATTACATAAAAAGAAAAGAAGAAGAAAAATATATCAATGATTATAATGCCATCATTGCCCACTTATGGAATGCAAACATAGATGTGCAGTACATTGCAGACAAATCTACTGCGGTTGCACGATATGTCACAGCATACTTAACCAAAGCAGAAAAGACAGAGCTCCAAGACCTCTGGAATGACCTGTCATCAGATAAAACAGTGTCTCAGAAATTATACAGCTTGGGCATAACAATGCTCTCCCATAGAGAACGTGGATCATATGGATCATATGAAGCAGCTGATCGTTTAACTGGTACTGCATTGTATGGTAAATCTGAAAATATAGTATGGCTAAGTCTAGGTCCAGCTAAATCTAGAAAAAGAGTTCTAAAAACATACGAAGATATAGAAACAATAGCCAAACATGATCCCAACAGCCAAGACATTTTAAAAAACAATTTATTGGACACATACTACCCAAACAGAAGTAATACTTTGGAAACCATGTGTCTATACCACATAGCCCAAAACTGCACATACAAAAATAATATAAAACCTGATGAAAAAAAGGTACATACAGATTGACAAACTGTGAAGGCAGCTTAGTTAAACTCACTAAACCAAATTTAATTAACCATATCAAATTGTCATTGAAGACTCCTCAACATAAAGAAATATATTACATGTCCCTGCTACAACTCTTTAAACCATGGAGAAAAGAAGAAATACTAGAAAACTATGACTCATATGAAGATGCTTTCAAAGCAAATGAAAGGACTATAACTGATGTAAACTTTACACAATACAAAACAATGTTGCACAATGAACAGCAACACGAAGAAGAACTCCAGGCCCAACTAGATAAAGACACTCCTGACAGTAGTCAACCTTCTGTAACAGGAAGCCAAGAACCACTGGGAGAACCACTAATAATAAATTAGGCAGGATTAGCTATGATAGAAGTAGAAAACACTATATGTCAGTATGAAGATAAAGAAGACTTAACTATACTACAATCAAAACTAAACAACGAACAACGTAGCATTTTTGAAGAAGTAACAAAACAAATTGCACATGGTGTACAACATGAAAATAAAGAATGTTCCTGCCATAATTATAAACCTATACTACTGTACGTCAGTGGTGAAGCTGGTTCTGGCAAAACATTCCTAATCAAAATCATCAGTAAATTCCTTCAACAATTGACAAACAACAAACTGTCAGCTGTTGTCACTGCCCCCACAGGTTTACTGCCTACAACATTAGTGGTGTCACTTTACACTGATTACTACTATTGCCAGTAGAACACCAGAACAAATTAGACTATTACAAACTTTCTGCAGAAGCTGCAATGGAACTACGCAGAGTATTTAAACAAATGAAAATGCTACTAATAGATGAAGTGAGCATGGTCTCCAACCAAATGTTGGCTTTGATTCACCTCAGATTACAAGAAGTACTGAAAACAAACTATGAAGAGCTCTTTGCAGGAAAACACATTATTGTTTTCGGAGATCTTCTTCAATTAACACCAGTAAAAGGTGAGCCTATTTTTAAAACATTAGGACACAAACTCTGCCGTAAAACTGTTGGCAGCATTGGAAATGTCAACCTTTGGCAACATTTCCAATACAGAGAATTAACAGAAAACATGCAGCAATCTGCAGATCTCACGTATGCCAACATCTTAAAAAGTATCAGAGTTGGTATACTCTCTAAAGAAGCAGAAACAATATTGAAAACCCGGCAAATTAATGCACTTTAAGGCGATAATGCATGTGCTACAGATGTTATGGAACAATTAACCCACAACGCAAGAGTTCTTAGAACACTTTCAACTTGACAACGAAAAATACGGACAGCATCCTCAGAACACCCCCATTTTGTTTATTTGCGAACATTTCAGGACACCCCGAGTGTTCTTAGAACACTTTCAACTTGCCATCGAACAATACGGACAGTGTCTTCAGGACACCCCCTGAGAACATTTCAGGACACCGAGACAGTTCTTAGAACACTTTCAACTTGCCATCGAACAATACGGACAGCGTCTTCAGGACACCCCCTACGAACATTTCAGGACAACGCGAGAGTTCTTAGAACACTTTCAACTTGACAACGAACAATACGGACAGCGTCATCAGAACACCCCCATTTTGTTTATTTGCGAACATTTCAGGACACCCCAGTGTTCTTAGAACACATTCAACTTGCCACAGAACAATACGGACAGCGTCCCCAGAACACCCCAATTTGTTTATTTGTGAACATTTCAGGACACCGTGAGTGTTCTAAGAGCGTCTTCAGGACACCCCCTATAAACATTTCAGGACACCGCGAGAGTTCTTAGAACACTTCAGGAGAACGCGTGTGTTCTTAGAACACACCCCCATTTTGTTTATGTACGAACATTTCAGGACAACGGGAGAGTCCCTAGAACACTTTCAACTTAACAACTAACAATACGGACAGCGTCCTCAGAACACCCCTATTTTGTTTATTTACGAACATTTCAGGACACCCGAGTGTTCTTAGAACACTTTCAACTTGCCATCGAACAATACGGACAGCATCTTCAGTACACCCCCTACGAACATTTCAGGACAACGCGAGAGTTCTTAGAACACTTTCAACTTGACAACGAACAATACGGACAGCGTCATCAGAACACCCCCATTTTGTTTATTTGCGAACATTTCAGGACACCCCCAATGTTCTTAGAACACATTCAACTTGCCACAGAACAATACGGACAGCGTCCCCAGAACACCCCCATTTTGTTTATTTGGGAACATTTCAGGACACCCCGAGGGTTCTTAGAACACATTCAACTTGCCACAGAACAATACGGACAGCGTCCCCAGAACACCCCCATTTTGTTTATTTGCGAACATTTCAGGACACCGCGAGTGTTCTTAGAACAGTTTCAGCTTGCTTGCGAACAAAACGGACACATATTGAGTCCGCAGAACACCCCCCATTCAGTTTATTTAGAACATTTCAGAACACCCGTGATGTCCGCAGACAAATCGAACACAAAAAGAACATCTAACACAAAAAAAATCACAACATTTAACCTATCTCATACCCTTCCATCCTCCCCAAACACTCCTACACACCAACACACTCTACTAAATACACATTTTGAACAAACTTTCACTGCGCTGTCCGCGGACGTCCGCGAATCCAAGATGGCGGGCGCTACCGAAAATCTGACGCGCTTCACGCTTAACACCGTCCAATCAGCGAACACGTCGCATGTCCGCGGACATCACGCAAGCCGATTGGCCAATCAGGACACTGTCCACGGAGAGAACAGGGAAGTGTGTCCGGGGACCGAACAAGATATCACTAATTTTTTTTTACCTACTTTTTGGTCATTTTAAAGAAAACTACTGGACGGATTTTCACCAAATTCGCAAAAGCACGCTTTCGGGACCAAGCCGCTGCTCCTGGTCCAAATTTGGTGAAAATCCATCCAGCGGGTTGGGCTGTAGGCGCAAGCACATTTTATTCCCATTCAGTCTATGGGAAAAAAAGTTTTGGGACCCCCCTATAACTTTGACCCCCCTGGATGAATCCTCACCAAACTTTGCAAAAAACATTCAGAGTGGGCCATATACTTTTTTTGCAAAGTTTGGTGAGGATTCGTCCAGGGGGAGCAAAGTTATAAGCCGCCCAATAAGTGCTCTTCCTATGGAAACAGCAACTTAACCATAACTACATGGCCACTACCGTACCACGGTACCGTACCACTACCGTACCACATAGGTTTTTAGTAGTGCAACTTAACCATAACGTCCCTTTAACAAAGTTTTTTTCACTGAATTTCATAGGTTTTTAGGTTTGTAGTAGCGCAACTTAACCATAAAGTCCCTTTAGCAAAGTTTTTTTCACTGAATTTATATTTATGTACACAGGGACCTGCTACTTACCCTGTAATAAGCTTCACAAAAAGCATATTGCCTTTTTGAATCACTCTAGCAAATGCCATGCACTTCAGCATTCATCAATTTATCACATGAAGCAGAAAACAATTTAAATGCTCTGCATTTCAAAATGTTTATTTTTACAAGCATTTTGATGAAAGTAAAAAAATGCATAAGTGTATGTAAAGCAGCACTTTGTCACTTTTCCATGAAATAAGGGAACACCAAATAAAATAGACATGTACACCATTTGAAATGGCACTCAGTGGGCCTCATTACGACCCTGGCGCTAATGGGTTAACGGCGCCGTAAAAAGCTGCGGCGCCCTTAACCCATTTGCGCCGTACTACGAGGTCCCTTTGCGGGACCCGACCTGAACGGCTGGTCTAGGGACCCGCAAAGGGACCTTGGTGCTAAGTACGGTACCGCAATTTGCGGTACCGTACCCCCAGTCCCATTGAGCCCTATGGGGCCAAAATGGGAATAGGGAAGGGCCAATGTTCCATGGGGAATTACCGCCCCGCCAACCTTGGAATGGGGTGGTAATTCCCCATGGAACATTGGTGGTCTCGTTACGATACCGGCACCAACCATGGTGCTAATAGCGCCATGGTTTAGCGCCAGTATCATAATGAAGGCCAGTGTCTCACAGTTTAATATCTTGGCAGCACATGCATATACCCTAACATCGCCCATTCCAATGTATAGGTGCTTCCTAAGTCTTTCTTTTTTCCTTTGCATTCTGTCAGTTCCAATTGACTTTGCCTATTATAAAATTGAAACTACAAATCCCAGAATGCAAAAGAAAAAAACACAACCAAACTTCACAATTCGAAACTGTGACATGTATTCCAAAAAAACATATGTAATGCTGTGCTTTTCAAAATACTTTTTTGAAAGCCTTTTTAAGAAAGTTACTAAATGCATATCTGCATTCCCAGAAGCAGTGTGTCATGTTTTCATAAAACAAAGGCAAAACACGAAAAATTGATGTGTACACTATTTGTAAATAGCACTCAGTGTGTGCCACTCTAATATGTTAACAGTACATGCATACTTCCGAACAGAACCCATTTCATTTTTCTCTACATTCTGTGACTACATCTATAATAGTAAAAGTAGAACTACAAGTCCTATAATACAAACAAAAACTCTATGACAACATAAACACCTACAGATTATAATGCATCATGATGGCAAGTATTCATATACTCCTAACACATTAAACTCATACACACCAACTTCCATTTAAAGTGTACTACAAATCTTATCCATCAACTTTTCTTCGCCTTTACAAATTGTTACAGAGCTTCTGCAAATAAACATACAGATTTCTTAAATTTGAAGAAAATGCTATTTGTATCCATCCACCAATTTCAGTAATGTTTTCCTCACCACTCCTTCCATTTCAAATATAAACCCCTCGTAACAGTACTTCACCATTACCACATATGCCCACTAAGTTTCTTTTACAATTACAGGAAAGAAGCACATCACTGCAATCAAGATCCGAAAAATGAATACCCTTCACATCCGACAAAGTAAGTAAATTAATGGACAAGGTATATATGTTATTATAGCAACACAGTACCACTATATTTATTACCCCAGACTACTTTTTTCAAACCAACATTTATTTCACTCCAGTTTATTATACTCCACCATGCACACTCCTACTATACCCATCTACAAACCACCATTGCAACACCCACTCTGTTCCTCAAAACAACACAATCACCATACAGATACCATCACACTACCACTGTACACTCGTATTCCCACAACCTTTACAACCACACCTAATACATCACCTCTCAATCAAATAGTACTCTATTAATCTCTACAATCATCACACCCGCATACCCATGCACCATACATGCATATACCTTGCACAACTTCCCAATACAACCTTTCTCTTTTCCCAACAGACACAACAAAATACCTACTAAACAGCAACTCTGTAGAAAAGAGAGAAAAACTAGAGCAGAGAAGACTAAAAGTACACCACATAGTCATCCACCTCTAAAACTATTTATAGGAAAACCCCCTTAAAAAAAAGAGCTAGTAAACTCACTTAACAAAACTAAACTGACCACGACTAAAAAAGGCAAGGCCCCTCTTGCAGAAACAAAAAGTAAAAAATTATGTACAAATAAAAGCGCACCTACTAACAAGTAGTCACGGTAAAACAACCCAAAAAATTATGTTACAAAAAAATGTCCACCGTAGAGTTCTTCACAATCTTAGAAAAACATCTGAAAAAGTCACACTCTTCCCATAAAAACTACAGCAGGAAAATAATCCTGCAAGCTCCAATCGACAGCGCTTTTCTACTAAAAAGAAAAATGTTTATAATGATTTTAAACAGAATCAAACCACTAACTAAATGAATCAATAAATTACAACAAGTACTTCTAAACATGCGCAGTGTCAATATAGAGACCTTTTCAAACTTCTGTGATGGTGAATAGATGCACACAAGCAGCACAGAACCATACTTCAATGAAGAAGCTTGTAAACATTAACAAGAAAAAACAATTGCCATAGACAATAGTGGTTGAGGGTATGAAATGGTGGATCAAACTTTTATGGCAAAATAAACCCTTATAGAAAAAAAATCCCTAACAAACTTTGAACCAAATGCTCCTTTCACCCAAACAAACCATCCAGTGTACAAATGGACATGTGGCTTAATGTGTAATGCACACCAACAATCCTTTAAATCTTTACAGCAATTCCTCAATCACTATGTAAAATGAAAACTTTCCAAACCATAGAATCCTGTCCAGTCCGCAGCCACACTGGTCTGTGAGGATATTCCTTAGCCTGCACTGTGAGAACTACACGCAAAAGCACTTTCCACCACATCAAAATGTTAGCGACACACCATTCCACTATACGGAATATTGTACATCGATTACACTGTGCAAAAAGTCCTGCTCAAGAACTGCAAAATTTTAATAACATTCTCCTACATGGAACAGCCAAATAACTCCTTTAAGAAATAGAGCAGACCCAACGTAAATACTTTGGAACTGAAGGTGACTTAAAGAATTCTGTACCTTCAGAAAACATTACTGAAAACCTGATAGTCACCCACATCCTAATACACACATACAAAAAAGAAATAGCTACGTTTCAAAACACATCTGCTGAAATACCAGACCAAAATATGTTTCTGTTGCTGCAGAACGTGATATAAAAAGAGCACAAAAGATAGTAGATCTAGCTTACAAAATAGAAGACAATGAAGAATGCCAATGGTTCCAATTGCGTTTACATCTAACAGCAGAAGGTAAATACAAAATAACCCCTCAAGAGTGTGTACGTACTGCAACACAAAGCTTGAAAATAACCAAATGCCAACACATGCTACCACTAATAACTTAGAAATATTCCCAATTCCAAAAGCTCTCCAACTGATTAACTTGTAGGAGAGCATTATAATACAAACAGCGCACACATTTCAAGCTATAGTACGCATTTAACCAAAAATAGCCAAACTACCTCTATTCGAGCTACTAAAGGGCAAAGTAGTACATTTACCAATGGACCTAAAAGAAAATGTTCAAACTCTAGGACTGCAATGGCCAATAGATCAATTTTTGATTATACTAGTTAATGGTGTGTCAACAAAAGACAAAAATATTTGGCAACAACTAGTTGACTTAACTAAAGTTAGACAAGCCCTACAATATCTAAAAGAAAACAATGAATACTACAAAGATAGAAACATAGAGGAAACTTATTCAAGAGTCACCAGAAACTGCCCAATTTGAACATGTAGATCCTGTTACAGTAGCCAGCATTTTAGACCAGCATACAGTTCACCCTCTGCACTCCAAAGACACAATTGATGATGTATTAGAAACATAAAATGCATCAAGCCAAAGGATCCCCAATGAGCATATGGTAAAAATGTGTAGAACCATGTTCTTTTCCTTTATTCTTTCCGACAGGAAAAAGAGGAAGATATGATGAAAGGTCCGCACAAATTAGTGGATCAGAATATCGCTCTTTACAAATGTATTCTGAAGTCCCCAGATTCAGGCAAAATGTTGAATACATTTTCCACCTCCTCTTTGAAAGTGAACTAGCAACTATATAGTTGCACACACATTAAAAACAGGTTCCAACTTTTTAAACATCTGCTACCCAACTGCTTCAAAAAATATAAGACGCAGATGAAGTTTTGCAGTCAAGCATCACAAATCTCTTGGCAAAAATGTATGGTACAAAAGAATACTGTTCTGACATCATGCTGTTGTAAATTGTATGCTAAGGAACCTAGGGCCACCCACCTGGTTTGTAACTTTAAGTTGTGAAGAGGTCGCATGGGATGACTTGCACGACTTCTTATGCACTACAAACCAACATAAAGACGGAATAGGCATAAAAACCCCAGGAGCACTCTATTCTCTTGACCCTGTAAATGTATCTAGGTACTTTTGCCATCCCTTCATATCCATGCTGCATTTTATCTGCAATAAAACTACCCCTTTACTCAGAGAAGTGCAACACTTCTTTTGGAGAAAAGAATATCAATCCAGAGGAGCACCACACTTCCACATGCTTTTGTGGATAAAAGATGCTCCAAAATGTGGCCATGATTCTGACACCACTGTTTTACAATTTATTGAAAAATACATTACCTAGGACATCCATTCAGAAACCATACAAAGTGACCTACATACACAAGTGTTATGCTCCCAAAAACATAAATGTAACAAATACTGTCGACGTAGATATAAAAACAATGGGAAATAATATATGAAATGTTGCTTTGGCTTCCCTAGACCAGTGTGCAAAAAAGGGTAAGTAAATAGCTTGATGTCTTCTGTTAGACACAGCGTTAAAAGAAAATACCCTAAAAATACATACAACATTAGAAGGGACAAAACACTATCACAGAAATTGTACAGCTTCGGTATAAAAATGCTCTCCCATAGCGAATGCGGGTCCTATGAAGCTGCAGACCGCTTAACAGGTACAGCCTTATATGGCAAATCTGAGCACATTGTTTGGCTGAAACTTGGAGCAGCCTCATCCTGAAAAGAATACTACAATCCTACCAAGAGATGGAAAACATAGCCACAAATGATCCCAAAGCCAGGACATTTTAAAAAACAATTTACTTGACACATACTACCGAAACAGTACTACTTTGGAAAACATGTGTCTCTATGACATTGCCCCAAATTACACATACAAAACAATGTCACACCAAATGAAACAACTGGCAAATATTTAGTTTCATCTTGTGAAGGAAGCCTATTGAAGATAACTAAACCTAGTCTAACTAATCATGTAAAGTTCTCATTTAAAGATCCAGAACATAGAGAACTGTATTGCATGGCCCTACTCCATCTTTTTAAACCTTGGAGAAAAGAGAGACTATGGCCCTCATTCCGAGTAGACGGTAAGGGATACCGGGCACCGGTAAGGAGACCGGTGCCAGTAATCCCTTACCGCCCTACTATGAGGTCCCTTAGCGGGTCCCATCCTTAACGCCTGGTCTGACCAGGACTTACCTTGGACATTCCCTCCAAGGTCGGAATGGACCGGTAAGTCCCCATTGAACCAAACCGGAGTCGGTACCAGTATGGGAGGCAGTCATGGCGCAAATAGCACCATGACTACCACCATACTCGGAATGAGGGCCAATGGCTCGAAGCTACATTCAAATCAAATGAAAGCAGTATATCAAATGACAAAGAAATGTTGGACAATGAATGCCAACACGAGGAAGAAATTGAAGCTCAACTAGACAAAGACACCTCTGAGGTTAGTCAGTCTTCCCTTACAGGAATCCAAGACCCACTTGGAGAACCACTCATTTTAAATGAAGCAGAAATAGCTATGTCTGAGGTAGAAAATACCATGTATCAATATAAACAATCTGAGGAAAACTTGTCAGTTCTGAAATCCTAGCTAAATGATGAACAACTCACCATTTATCTGGAAGTCACTCAAGAAATTGAGCATGTTTTTAAACATGAAGTAAAACCTGTACATGTAAAAAGTATAAACCTTTGCTCGTTTACTAAGGACGTGACGCTGGTTGTCGCAAAACATTCCTAATTAAAATAATCAGCGCATTTCTATAAAACTTAACAAACAACAACCTTTTGGCTGTAGTGACAGCCCCCACAGGTTTAGCAGCTTACAACATAGGTGGTTTCACTTTACACCAACTACTACTCCTCACCGTAGAGCATCAAAACAAATTAGAATACTACAAATTGTCAGCAGAGACTGCAACTGAGGTACGCTGAATTCTAAAAACAAATTAAAGTGCTCCTGAAAGATAAAGTAAGCATGGTGTCCAACCTCATGTTGGCTTTAATTCATCTCAGAATGCAATAAGTCCTAAAAAAAACTACATGGAACTTTTTGGAGGAAAACATGTTATTGTTTTCAGAGACCTCCTACAATTTACACCAGTGAAAGGGCAACCTATTTTCAAAACATTAGGACACAAAGAATGGCAAAAAATACAACCACAAAACTATCTAGTTCAAAATCAAGGTTGTAACGCTCACCTGATTCCCACGGAGGCGCTGATCCCGGCTGGGCTGCTATCGTTTCTTCAATTGAGATGCGTAGAGCTCGGACGACTCTCAGGACTGGGCTTCCTCTTATTGAATGTCTGACTTGCAGGGTAAGTTTTCTGCAGGTGGAAGAAAAATGGTTAATCACCGTTTGATGGGATTCCTTCTCCCACCAATCGCCAGTTTCTCCCACAGCCTAGCTTTCTACTTGTCTCGGCGAGCTCTCACCTTAGGCGTATAAATGCTGAGCTCTCCATCCTGCGTCTGGTGCAGGGGTGCGTGGATTCCAGTTACGTCACTGGATGAGTTCAGTGTTGAGGCTCAAGTCTTTTGTGGCCTTAGTTGTGGCACTGGTGCTGGGATGCCGAAGAGCGATGCCGCCGTTACTGCACGAGCGGATGCCTGTAAGTATACTGTAGTCTTTAGGCTTTAAAAGATGGGCACCTCAATAATGTCCCTTTTCCTTTGTTTCAGGCCTCGGGATGCTGTGGGCGTAGTTTTCCGTTGCCGCTGCACGTGCCGATGCACGTAAGTATAATGTTCGTTGGCCGCTTTTAATGGCACCTCTAATAATGTCCTTTTTCTAGTTTTCAGGTGCCGGGATACTGCGGGCTTTATATCCGTTGCCACTGCACGTGCCGATGCACGTAAGTATAATGATCGTTGGCCGCTTTTAATGGCACCTCTAATAATGTCCTTTTTCTAGTTTTCAGGTGCCGGGATGCTGCGGTTGATGCGGCCGCTTCTGCGCGTGCAAAAACTGGTAAGTTAAGATGAATGCGACTGCCTTCACCCGAACCCCTTTTTAATTATGTCCTTTGCCTTTCAGGTGCAGAGAAGCTGCCGAAGAGAAGGCAGCGGTTAGCTCCATTGCAATCACGGATGGATCAGGTAAGCGGGCGCGGCTGCGAGCGAGTTGCACTTTTCTAACCTTATGGTTATTCTTTGCAGGTTTTGCCGGTGACTGGATTCCGGGATCTGGTAAGTATTGTTCTGTGTCTTTCTTCATCCACAGGTTGCTGCGCGGAAGCTGAAGATGACTCTGGACCTGGAATGCAGGAGCCGACTCTGTGAGCGTCCTGCTGCTGCTGCAGAATAACGCGAAGCACGTGTTTTCCATCGGGCGTGGTTTAAATAGCAGAGAAGTGCTTCCAGTGTGTGTTCTTCCACCGGTTCCACCCAGGTAAGAAAAGAGTTCCTGAATGGAGGGAATAGTTCCTCCCAGCCCTGACGGCTGGGGACTTCAACCAGACTGGATTGTTCTGGGTAAATATGCAGCATGGTCTGCCTCAGGTAAGTCCACCCAAGCATTATTACACTGTTTATCAATATGAGCCCGGCGCCTATGGCGCCGGGACTGAAACCCTTCATGAGCCTGGCGCCAAAGGCGCCAGGACACGGTCCAAAGGGCCTCTGTAGGGGTCTGCTGGGTCCGGAGTAGTGGAAGACGGGTCTGCTTCCGAGGGCGCTGGGTCAGTCCTGGCCCCTCGGGAGTAGCGCCCATGACAAGGTCACATCCATCAGAAAAAGAAAGACACAAATGTCTTTTCTCCACAAAGATCTGCTTGTCCTTCACAGAAATGCCACGAACAATCCTGACAACACTTACAGTGTCTCAGGTATAAGGCAAGAATTTGCCTATTGTGGAGGAATGGTCAAATCTACCAGATGCTCCACAAGAATTCCTAATGTACTTACTACAATTACTGGAAACCAAAAACACCCCTATGAATCTTCCATATGTCATACAAATTAAAAAGTACATGCACTCTCTGCAAGACCTGCACCTTAATGAACGATTTCTATATGTATCCATACCAAATGGGGAATCCATTCCATTTCACCAGCTTCTTCAGAAAGGAAATCATGGCATACTATGCCCTTTTTGCAATTCAGACAATAGTTCCACCATACAAATAAACTCACATAGCCAATATGTCATAGTAATGCTTCTAAAGTACAATGCAGATGGTATCAGAAATATCTGTAAGCGTACAGGCTTCGCACACGGCCAAGTATCTCTTGGAAATAAAACCTTCACAACAGTAGGTATAATATACCACGCTGGTGCCCCAACTACCCCAGGGCACTACACTGCATATGTAAAAATAAAAGTCATTGGTTTGAATGTAACAATACTGCTGTTACCCCAAAACATAGATTACCAGTAAATTTAACAAATGCCTACTTAATATTCCTTCAACCCAAATTAAGTCACTAAACTATAGCAGAATTAACAGTTAGAATACGCCAGCAGGTAGCTAACTACATCCATAATGCTGCAACAACACTTTTCAATGTCAATCTAGTTAGAATACGCCTACAGGTATCTAACTACTTCAAAAACACCCTTAATTGAAAAGCACTTCAAATACACTATCTGAATTGTTATATGAGAAAACATCTTCTAACCTTTAATGTAGTTAGAATATGCCAACAGGTATCTTACTATTTCATGCATTCCCTCAATTACAACATACTTCAAACACACATACTATCACCCTTACACTCACGTAACTGTAATCATTTTATTTTTATCCAAGAAGGATTTTTTTCCCCAATGACCGAATGATTCTATAAAGTAAAAACAACAGCGATGTGTCATACACCAAAATTGTAGCAAACATAGTACTTAAAATGTACTGTTTATGATGGTCTAAAAAAGAAAATATATATTGAAAACTGTATACCACTATCATGCTTAAGCAATTGTACTTTTTTTCCACAGAAAATAAACCACAGAAGGGAGCTGCATGACGCTACAACACTAAGTAGCCACAGCAATCTCAATAAACTACATATTCTGTAGCACTATCCTAATTGTAGTACACTCATATGTTCTGTATACAATTCCATTACATAAATCCACCATATTACAAACACTTACTGCTCCCACTACATTACATACAATTACTGTACACATATCGCTAGTATAGTGATTCTGGCCATACTCCTATTACATTACCTATAATTATAATACACATATTACTACTGTGGTTATTTTACCCAGTGCACATATTCTGGGGGGCATGGCTAGAATCTGGCCACAACACAATTAGCTGTATAACAAGTACGTATCGGACACAGTCAACCAATAAATCTCACCCCCCACCCTCCTGCAATCGAAATGATGTCAGCGGACACTGAAATTCCCTGTTGGACCGACAGCATTTACAAACCATTTTCTCAGCTATGAAAACAGCTCTACATTTCTTCGTTCCACTTCCCTACCATTTCTACACCCTCTTCCAGGATTAAAATAACCCACACATTTCTTTTCAAAGCCGCCCATTCTCTGCGATGTTCACAAACTATTGCGTTGTCCACAGGCATCTACGGCACCTGCCTTGCCTTTTTCAACCAACAAAAACAGCCCCATTTCATCTTTAACACACCCTCCCATCCCAGCCCTTCTTTC
Source organism: Ambystoma mexicanum (assembly GCF_040938575.1). Lineage (NCBI taxonomy): Eukaryota > Metazoa > Chordata > Amphibia > Caudata > Ambystomatidae > Ambystoma > Ambystoma mexicanum. The sequence continues at coordinate 266,525,642 of NC_090940.1, forward strand.
CATCACCAGATGACCAAAGATGTGTTTTCCAGACTATTTCCCCACTGACCTGTCCACGGTGTGCTGCAACTGGACGCGGATCCAACATAGCAGACGTTTCCCAAAAATCTCATGCATCTCACCCTGTTCAACATCCAATCAGAGAGTGTGTCCCATGTCCGCAGTCATTATGCCGGTCTCTGGACCAATCAGAGGCACGTCCGAAGACCGAACAGGGAAGTGAGTCCACGGACCCAACCCAGATATCAGTAATGTTTTGCCTACTTTTTGGTCGTTTAAAAAAAACGACTGGATGAATTTACACCAAATTTATAAAAACGTGCTTTTGGGACCAAGCCGCCACTCCTGACGCAAATTGGTGAAAATCCATCCAGCGGTTTGGGCTGCAGATGTGTCTCTTTTTTTTTCTATTGCACCTGTCGGAAAAACCACACATTTTGGGACCCGCCCATTACTTTATTTATTTTATTTTTTTAATTTATAAAGCACACTAGCAGCCTCGAGGCATAGAGGTGCTGGTCCACTGAAAATGTCTTCATTGCAATGCACAAAGAATGCTACTAGTTACAAATAGTGTGGCAATAAAGGAGAAGCAGTACATAATTTGTTTAGTTACATGGTTATCAATGGATACAGTTAGAGGACAAAGAGCACCCGGTCATAGGAACTGATGGTAAGTTCATACGAAGAACATGGTCTTGATCGCTTTGCGGAAGGCTAGGTGGGATGTTATTCCTCTGAGGTGAGGTGGTAGCGAGTTCCAGAGAAAGGCAGCAATGAAGGGGAAACTGGAACCTCCCGCGCTTGTTCTAAGGACCTTAGGTACTGTAGTTTGATTGGTGTAGGGAGTTCTGGTGGGATTGGCAGTGTGTGGTTTTGAAATTCTTTGGGAGAGATAACTTTGACCCCCTTAACTAAACCTCACCAAACTTCGGAGGATCCATCGGATGGAGCCATATACTTTTTTTGCAAAGTTTTGTGAGGATTTGTCTGGGGGGGCAAAGTTATAAGCCGCCAAAACAGTGCTCTTCATATGGGTTGAGCAACTTAACCATAACGACACTAGCGCAGGCCCTGTAATATATATATATTCAGTGACAAAAATGTTGTTAAAGGGACATTATGGTTAAGTTGCACTTAGAAAAACCTATTAGATTCAGTGAAAAAAACTTGTTGTAGAAATGTTATCATTACAAGTCAAATTGAAAATGAAATATCCAAGAAAATCAAGGGTAAGGTATTGTCACGACCCTCGCCCAAAACCCCCTCTGGCAAACCCATTGGCCAGGTGGAGTCAGGACTCGGGCGGGCCTCTAGAGCCTGGCATCCTCTTAAAAAGCCCTCCTGGGGCCAGTCCTGGCACCTATGGCGCCAGGCTCATACACCATGAAAAACAATGTGCTTGGGAACTACTTCATTGTGTTGTCAGCCAACATGGAGGCATCCACATAGCTTGGTTCCTAGGAACCAAGCTATGCGGTCTAGTGTTTTGGGTGTGGTAGCCTAGGGACTACTTTACCTGGACTATTTTGTTGGGGCTATTTAAACCACACCCGAGCAAGACAACACGCTTTGCATTACTTTGCAGTTTTCAATGTGACGCTCACTGTGTCCAGCTATACCCCCGAACCTCAGAGAAGCAGAACCTGCAAGGAGACAAAAGGAACATCATTAGCAGCAGCATCTTACCTGCAGTCTTCATCTTGAGCTACTTGCAGCTCCTGAGAACAGTTTCCTTGAATCTGCACGCCTCCCGGACAGAAGGACCTGAAAGAGGAAGGTAGAGGCAACATTAAAGAAAGCAGTAGAGACATTGCAAATTACGAACTGCTCAAAAGGCTTACCTGGCTGGCCGCCTCTCAGCTGGCACCACTCCGGACATTCCACACACGCTGAAGAACACTGCGGCCTACAAGGAAAGAAGGAAAACACAGGTTAGCAAAGGCAAGACATTGCAGCGCTGCGCATATCGCTTACTTACCGCATCACAGCGCTCTTAATGCGCCATCATTTACCAGCGGGGCTCAACCAAGCCAGTTCGCTGCGCTGAAGATCCGCATACCTAAGGGATAAAAAGAGACATTATTAACCAAAGAAAGGCATGCAGGATAGCAACAATACTAAAGAACAGCAATAAGACCTACCTGAACAATATCAAACGGGCCTGTGTCAGTGAAGTAACTGAACCGCACACGCCCACGAAAGACAACGCGCTGCTGCAAAGAAGGCAGGATGGAGAGCACGCCTAACTCTGCCACAAGGTGAGGAGAGGGCCCCAGAGGGGCTGAAATCGTACGGAGGTGGAGGGAGGATAATTACCCCGGTCGGTCAGTCTTGAACACAGTCCTCCTGTATTTTCAGGCAGAACCTTCCCCGCAGACCACATCTGGGCAAAACTGAGAAGTATACCAGCGGGTAACCCGGCTGGGTGACGTCCCTGTGGATACCAGATGAGCGTAACAGAACGCGAAGCCTACCATAACAAATCCACCTGGGTGCCATGGAGACATCAGAAATGGACCAATTGGCCCAATTACTAGGAGAGCTTTGTGCTGAGGTTCATTCTGTCCAACAAGAGACTAATGCTCTCCGAAGGGACTTGCTAGTGACGAAAGATCGTATGGAAGAGATCATTAGGCAGATCCTGCAATCACAGGCAATGCAGACTCCTCTGCCAGGGAGCAATCCATTGATGCAAAACCCCACCTTGCCATCTACTACCCCCACTCCAGTACAGATCACGTACCCTGGAACAGTTCCCCTGGCACCACCAGAAAGGTTCTCAGGCGACCCACGGAAGTATGTGGCATTCATCAATCAGTGTCACCTTCATTTTCTTTGTAGAACTGGAGCATTTCCAAACGACCAAGCTCAGGTAGTCTTATCAAACCTGAGTGGTAGTGCAGCAGATTGATCAGTGCAGTTGGTGACCCATGACGATCCTCTATTACATGACTTTGGGGGGTTCCAGAGAGAAATGGAAAAACTTTTTGCTTGCCATACCCAGGAACAAGCAGTAGACAATGAACTCTTATCCCTCCGACAGGGGAATCAGAACTTGTTAATGTACATTGCTACCTTCAACAGACTGGTTGCCGAAGCTAGGTGGCCAGAAAACAAAAGAACCACGTTATTCCATCGAGGCTTACGAGGTGAATTAAAGGACGTCTTAGCCCAGATGTATGATCTGCCCAGAGACTGTGCCGAATTCATAAATCTGATCGTGCAGCTAGACCACCGGTTGCAGGACCGTAAAGCAGACCTGTCTAAGACGGACCCTCGGACTGTATATGTTCGACCAAGGGAAAACTACCAAGCTCGACAAACGTAGAGGTCAGTTTGTTGAGTGAGAAGTAAGAGTTGCTGACCTCACACTTTGCAATGCCAGTGATCTTAATTAACCACCAACGGTCGTCAAGAATGCATGCCGTTGAAGCATACATCGACAGCGGAGCAGTTGGAAATTATATTGATCAAGAACTGGTAGCAGAGATGGGGCTTCCTTTGTGTTCTAAGCCAACTATGGACAAGGTAACCAACGTGGTTGGGACAGAAATCGCTTCTGGACCAGTAAACCAGTGCACAGCCAGTGTTGCCTTGCTGTGCCAGAACGGACATCGGGAGTCTATTTCGTTTGATCTCATCAGGGCACCTCAGTTCAGGCTAATACTAGGGATGCCATGGTTGGTTGCTCACAACCCTTTGATAGACTGGCAGGCACGAAAAATTAACCTTCCCCGATGACTGCTCCCCTGACTGCTATTATCAAGAGGAGAAACCCGACCTCTGTATCCCCATGACTCCCGGAGCGACAGTATCAACCCTGGGAGTGACTAATACCTTGCCAAGTGAATACCATGATTTCCAGGATGTATTCCGAAAGGACCAAACCAATACATTGCTGCCGCACAGGCCCTATGACTGTCAGATCGACCTTGTTCCTCGTGCACAAATCCCTTGCGGCAGGATCTATGCTCTCACAGAACCAGAAAACCTTCATTTGAAATCCTATTTAGACCAGTACCTTGCAAACGGATTTATCCATCCTTCGAAATCCCCCGCAGCCAGTCCTTTGTTCTTCGTACCGAAAAAGGAAGGGGACTTGAGAACCTGAATTGACTACTGTGCATTGAACCAGCTCACAGTGAAGAACCGCTACTCCTTGCCACTTATCCCTGAGATGCTAGACCGAGTTAAAGATGCCCAGATTTATACCAAATTGGACCTTCGAGGAGCGCACCACCTGGTCCGAGTCAGAAACGGAGATGAATGGAAAACCACCTTCCGTACTAAGTACAGCTTGTTTGAATATCAAGTCATGCCCTTCGGGTTATGCAACGCTCCTGCGGCATTCCAATATTTCATGAATTACGTCTTGAGGGAGTTAATTGATGTGTGCGCCTTAGTGTACATAGATGACATCTTAGTATAATCAGCCTCGAAACAAGATCATGTCAGGCACGTTCGTTCAGTCCTCACCAAGCTCTGTCAACATTGCTTGTTTGCTAAACTTGAAAAATGCTTTTTTCACGTCACCGAAGTAGAGTTTCTTGGTTTTTTCCTCACTCCAGGAAGCATCAGAATGGACGTGCACAAGGTAGATGCCATTCTGAAATGGCCTTCACCGACGTCTCTGAAAGGGGTCTAAAGCATGCTGGGCTTTGCGAACTTCTACCGCCGGTTCATCCCAGACTTCTCTCAGGTTGTGTACCCAATCACAGTACTATTACGAAAAAACAATAAAAAGTTTGCTTGGACCGAAGAAGCAGAAGAAGCCTTTAGGGAACTTAAAGGTTTACCTCCGCTCCAATCCTGGGACATCCTCGTCCAGACCTCCCTTATGTCATTGAAACTGATGCGTCCAGTCTAGCAATGGGGGCTGTCCTTTCACAGAGAGACTCGGAAACCGGCCATATACATCCTGTGGCCTTCTGGTCAAAAAAGTTCTCACCTCCAGAGATTAATTATGCCATCACGGACAAGGAAGTCCTGGCTATCCAATCTGCCTTTAATGCCTGGAGGCACTGCCTTCTGGGGGCCAGACACACCATTACAGTCATCACAGACCACCGAAACCTGCAATATCTAAAAACAGCCAAAGCCCAGTCCTCGTGCCAATTATGGTGGGCCCTTTTCTTTGCCGAATATGATTATGTAATCACGTTTTGACCAGGGGTCAGAAACAGAAAGGCGGATGCCTTATCTCGCATGGGCATAGATGAAATGGTATATACAACTCCAGACCCAGTACCTATTATACCTGAAGACAAACTCTTGGGTATCATGACAGCCTTAACACAAGCAGAACTATGAAAAGAAATTCAATGGACAATGAATCCTGATGTTTTCCTTGCATGGCAAACTCAAGGAGAAGAATATACCATCAAGGACCATCTATCCTTTTTTAAGGAATTACAACAGCATATTATTTTAAATTATCACAATTCACTGATCGAAGGGCATCCTGGGATCGCCAAAACCCTAGCTAAGGTGAAAGAGAACTTTTGGTGGCCTACCTGGCGTAAGGACATCATTCAGTATATTCAGTCCTGCGGTGTCTGCGCACAAAATAAATCACAGAAACAAAATCCATCTGGTCTCCTACAACCATTGGACATTCCTCCAGTTCCATGGCACACTCTTTCCCTTGACTTCATCACTGATCTACCTCCCAGCCAAGGGTTTAACACCATCCTTGTAGTTGTGGACTTATTCTCAAAGATGGCACATTTTATTCCTCTCCAAGGCCTCCCAGATGCAGCCACTTTAGCAAAAGTATTCCTGGAGGGCGTTGTTAAGCTACATGGCTTCCCTTCGGTTCTGGTCTCTGATCGAGGCAGCCAGTTTGTTTCTAACTTCTGGAAAAAATGTTGTGCTATGGCGCAGATCGACGTTCGGCTATCTACCAGTCACCATCCCCAAACAGACGGCCAAACCGAGAGAACCAATCAGACGCTTGAGCAATATTTACGGTGCATGCTGCACCACGAACAAAGGAATTGGAAAGACTTACTATGGATAGCTGAATATGCATATAACAATTCCTTGCATTCAAGCACAGGACAAACGCCCTTCTATACCCTTTATGGCAGACATCCACGTACCTCTGAACTAGACCTTCCAGCCAGCTTGGAAATGCCAGCGGTAAAGACTCTACACACAACCATTACTCAGGCTTTCAAGAAGGCGAAGGAACATCTTATTCATGCCAAAGAAAAAAAAAGAGATTCGCGGACCAACACCGGAAAAAGGCCCCTGATTATCAAGTAGGAGACAAAGTTTGGTTAGCTGCTAAATTCGTACCCATCAAGGGAACCCAGACCTTTCATCCCAGATACTTAGGACCCTATACCATTAAGGCAATTATTAACCCAGTAGCCGGGAAACTGGATTTACCACCTAATCTACAAATCCACCCGGTATTTCATGTGTCCCTCTTGAAACCAATGCAACCCGGCACACGGATTGGAACACCACCTAAGCCCATACTTGTTGTCGGAGAACCAGAATTCGAAGTCAAAGATGTCTTGGACTCTAAATACTCTAGGTCCAAGCTATATTATCTCATCGATTGGAAGGGATTTGGACCACAAGATAGATCCTGGGAGCCCAGTGAGAACATCCACGCACCGCGTCTAATCAGGAAATTCCATCGGAACTTCCCAATTAAACCTGGGCCAGACAGAAGGACCACCGTGAGAGGGGCCTCAGGGGGTAGTGCTGTCACAACCCTCGCCCAAAACCCCCTCTGGCAAACCCATTGGCCAGCTGGAGTCAGGATTCGGGCCTCTAGAGCCTGGCATCCTCTTCAAAAGACCTCCATGTGCCAGTCCTGGAGCCTATGGCGCAAGGCTCATACACCACGAAAAACAATGTGCTTGGGAACTACTTTATTGTGTTGTCAGCCAACATAGAGGCATCCACATAGCTTGGTTCCTAGAAACCAAGCTATACGGTCTAGTGTTTTGGGTGTGGTAGCCTAGGGACTACTTTACCTGGACTATTTTGTTGGGGCTATTTAAACCACACCCGAGCAAGACAACACGCTTCGCGTTACTTTGCAGTTTGCAACGTGACGCTCACCGTGCCCAGCTATACCCCCGAACCTCGGAGAAGCAGAACCTGCAAGGAGAAAAAAGGAACATCTTTAGCAGCAGCATCTTACCTGCAGTCTTCATCTTTAGCTACTCACAGCTCCTGAGAACAGCTTCCTTGAATCTGCACGCCTCCCGGACAGAAGGACCTGAAAGAGGAAGGTAGAGGCAACATTAAAGAAAGCAGTAGAGACATTGCAAATTACGAACTGCTCAAAAGGCTTACCTGGCTGGCCGCCTCTCGGCTGGCACCACTCCGGACATTCCACACGCGCTGAAGAACACTGCGCCCTACAAGGAAAGAAGGAAAACACAGGTTAGCAAAGGCAAGACATCGCAGCGCTGCGCATAGCGCTTACTTGCCGCATCATAGCGCTCTTAATGCTCCATCATTTACCAGCGGGGCTCAACCAAGCCAGTTCGCCGCGCTGAAGATCTGCATACCTAAGGGATAAAAAGAGACATTATTAACCAAAGAAAGGCATGCAGGATAGCAACAATACTAAAGAACAGCAATAAGACCTACCTGAACAATATCAAACGGGCCGGCGTCAGTGAAGTAACTGGACCGCACACGCCCACGAAAGACAACGCACCTGCAAAGAAGGCAGGACGGAGAGCACGCCTAACTCTGCCACAAGGTGAGGAGAGGGCCCCAGAGGGGCTGAAATCATACGGGGGTGGAGGGAGGATACTTACCCCGATCGGTCAGTCTTGAACACAGTCCTCCTGTATTTTCAGGCAGAACCTTCCCCGCAGACCACATCTGGGCAAAACTGAGAAGTATACCAGCGAGGAACCCAGCTGGGTGGCGTCCCTGTGGATACCAGGTGAGCGTAACAGGTATGCAACCATAACTTGCATCACCAGCATGCACTGCTAACACTAACGCCCAGGACATCAACGATGACATCACCAATTCCCACATTGATGACCATAACTGATGACATCACATATCTGGGGCAGTGGTTTTTGTTCACTGACAGTGAGAATTTTAAGCAGATTACCTAATCCGGTTACACTTCATTGAAAACATGATGCACATACTCTAAAAGTGTTATATATGTTCACTTTAAAATTGTACTATGTTGATAAGGTAGTTTCCTTAAGGTTTAGGCTCAGCTCATAGTGCACATACATTCAACAATAAACAGGTCCGAAACAGAACATTTATTTTTATACTTAACAATGAACTCTAATCTGAGTAACTTTTTGTGGGGATAGTGTTTATTTGCTTTGAACTACAGTTTTCCTGTATGTTCCTCAGATTTGTATGCATAGATTCTCTCCATATGTTTCTGTTGTACCACATATGTCTCTAGTAGATTTTGAATTTTTAGCTGTTAATTCAAGTTTAACATTACTCACGATTCTAATACACTTAGGGCCTTATTTACAGAGCATTTTCCTATTGCATTGCGCCATTCCAAAACGCTTCTATGAATCAGGCCCTAGTCTTAGGAGTCTACTGGCCAATACCACTAAATTAAAAAGACTCTATTTCAATGATCTATGCTGCACCCATTGCCTATAATTATGTATTAATACATTGCTATATTAAAAATAAAACTTCAGTATTTCTGTGGGTTATCGGTTTTACTGGTAATCAAAACATCCCCTTTGTTCACTGAAATGTCCTTTCAACAGAGGTTTTTCACTGAATTACATAGGTTGTTTCGCATTGCACCCTAATTTCCTAACATCTACTTTTAATGGTTACACCTAAAAATAACACTCGCTCTAATTTAGCAACTGCAACATCCATGGGCAATATACAAGTCTGTGAACCTGACAGCTGGTAGCATGTACATAACTTAAAACCAGAGGGGCAACACAATATTTTGTACCCTTTTAAAAACAAAAATATATACATAAACCGACATTACTAATATTTAGTACACCCAAATATACATCTTCATACAATTCAGCATTTGCAAATCTAAAAATATTTTTTTCATTTAGCACATTATATTATGATATGATAGGTTATTTATAACGCACTTAATACCAAGAGGTTTCTAAGTGCGGACCCGGGGATGGAACCTGTGGTGCTCTGTGACGTCTTGCTTCCAAGGCAAGTTCGTTGCCCCTGTGCTATACTCCACAGATGGAATACACCAAACACAAAGCATATTATCAGTTTACTATAACTCTTCACACACACTGAGACACAGCAACCACACAGTGGAAAATAATATGTAACAAGATAGTAAGTACACTTTATTTTATTCTATTATTACCATTCATTATATAAACATTTCTCATACGAAAATATCACCATTCTATATTTTGACAGAAATGGCAGGCACACTTGAGTGACTAGAGGAGTACTTTCCTAAAGATGAAGTGCGAGATGACCAAATGTCCAACGGTAAACAATATATAGTCTATAGCAAGCAAATAATGTGACTTATACAGAACTTATTTAAATAATAATTTCTTACTACATAATTCAGAACAAGACTGCGCCGAAAGGTAATCATGAACAACCTCAACAACTACAAACAAAACCCCAATCACCCACTGTACAAAATAAAATCATGAACTTGTCTTTAAAAATAAAAGAACTTAACAATGACTTTAAAGAACTTGTAACAAATGTTAAAAACGCATGCAGTTAGAAATGTTGATTTTCACTACCGTACTTGTACCTGTCGCCATTTCCCTCAGCAATCACCCTAATTAGATAATGAAAATATAAATGACAGATGTTTAATGAAATTTCTCTCCATCCGTCTCCTAATGAGGACTTTGTACTCCAAATACAATTTATGTTTCCCATTCTGATTCCGCATCCCTTTATCAATTTAATATATTGTTCATACGCAAATTAATAGTCCCCGGATTACATACTTGTTCGTGTACACATACATCCGTCACTGTGTCATCACCTGGTTGTCCAACGTACACAGATGTCGCGCTCGCTTCCAACATGTCAATTTTCGCAAGACATGGTTTAATTAGTTTACAAACATACGTGCCCGATCTGGGCTGTAGCTGCGCATGCGCCCATCAGGCTTTGGCACCATGGTCCACGGATGTCGCTCCATCATCGCGAACATATCCGGCCACCATCATGTAACCACACTGGTGCCACCTAATAACATGTTCGCGATCGATGTCTGTATTTTGCAGACATTTTTAACTATATTTTCAGCCATTGTAGGAAGTTTCAAGTTAAAACTTTACCGTTCTCCACCTACTAGCAACATTCTTAATACTTCCATAAACTATTTAAGCCATTTCATTTTTCTGGCATTCGCAGACGTATGACGAAATTTTGGATGCTCGCGAACTTCACAACATGACCGCACCCGTGTGGCATGATGACATGTCCACTATCAGTGTTTATGCTTGGTGGACATTTTGGGACCACATTTCTGGCTGATCTAGGAAGTTTCAAGTGGAAGGTTTACCTCCTAATACCATTGTTAGTTGATCCCTCCACTTTTCACAACTTTCTAAGTTCTACTTTAAACTCCCGAGTCTGCGGAAAGGAGAAAGCTCTGTGGACGGTTCCTCTGAAGGGACTCACCCATTACTTTTGTCATTCTCAATCTGGCAGAGATCCTGAGAGCACCTTATTTTGGAGAGCTGCAAGAGAGATATATTTGTGGAAATGACATCTGTTATGACCATCCCTCCTCCACAGGGGCCACCATCACCATTTAGAGGACCCGGACAAGGGAACGGAGGCACTGAAGAAGAGGACGAGGAATGGGAAGATGAAGATGAGGTAGAGGAGGTTCCTACCACAAGCACCTACAATGAATCATGGGTGTGGCAGTTTTTACCACTGTAGGAGGGGTTCCAAAGACTCAGGCTGCCCATGTGAAATGCACTGAATGTATGGACAACATGGGCAGTACTCCTTTGGTACTAATTCTATGTGCCACCACACCCACACATTCTACCCGAGTGCTCTGAGAAATACATTTCATTTTTTCTCAGGTTTAGGCTCACCTTCTCTACCCCATCTTCATTGACTGCTTCTGCTGTGGGGCAGAGGACTCCTCCTGCTGCCTTACAGGCCATACAAGAGACTATTGATCTTTTCAAGGTCAACAGTTCTCTCTATATACTGTGACACAGTCCTCTGCAGGGGTTCGGGGGGATCAGCTTCACAGTGCCTTGATCAGGCCCAACATTTTCCTCTGTCCGCCTATCCCTCCATAGCAGTGGTTGGTTCCCCTTCCCTCCCCCACCTTACCTCTTTGCCTCTCCCTACCGCCAGGGAAAATAAGAAAATAAAACTAAAAAGAAAGGTTCATTTAGGAACTACCTTTCACATTAAAAAAATAGAACTAGAAATAAACATAATCTCACAGACTCCATTTAGACTCAATAAGATTCTCCAACATTTTCTTTAGCATTATGTTCTATTCTAATAAAAATAATGGAGCTTTTGTATACTGGAGATAAAGAAACAGTGACAGAAATATCTGTCCCAAATACTTTTCTCTATCATACAAAAAAAACATAAAGTGTAACATGCATGGTAAGTGTTTAAGCCATACTCAAGGACTCAAGGACTTTACACTTCCAAACACCTTAACTTCCTAAAGACCTTTTCTGGCCCTATTTATTCTGCGGACAGTATACTAGTCTGCAAACTAAGTTGTATTAAAAAGGCAGTATTTAACTCCACTTTACTATTTTTTATTTGTACTACTATCCCATGTTTTTCTACATAGTCTTTTTTCAGTTCTTTCACAAAAACTGTTTCAAAACATTCCTAACATTGGAAAGAAAAATCTAATTTCCAACATCTGTTAAATGAACTCCATCTCTTCGAAAAATGTTCTCTCCATCAAATTTTATATTCTCATTGTGCAAAGATACCATTCCTACACCTTGTAAAAAAACACAGACATATTTATTAACATTCTGCCTGGCTTTTTCAATTTGTGGACAAAATAAGATTTAACCTTTCACATTTGATTTTGAGTTATCAGTGAAAAAATTATCTTTGTAGCTGGAAACAGTTCCATTAGCCTTCTGAATGTAATTTTCATGGAAAACTGCAAGGATGTTCCAGTAGCATACCCTACCTCCACTATGTAATATAATGATATCTGGATGTTTGAAACATACCATATTCTCATACAAAAGTAATAATGCCTTCCTGTTCAATCCACAAACTCCATGCCATAACACCTCCACTCTTTCAAGTCCATATTTTTCAGAGATGCCAAGGTGTTCTGTATATACCTTCAACCAATGAACCCACAAATCTCCCAACATCCACAAAGTCTGCTTCTTCATAGCCATGCTTCTAGCACTTCACACAAGAAAAAATAGCATGTGCTACTCTATGTTCCTATACACATGAACTCCTCCTCCACAACCATGCAACCTAATTGGATAATCCCTCGACGTCTGCAAACATTTGTGACACAGCCCTATTTCCAATTAGAGCATCATTAGAAGACGTGGATGGCATGTGCGGGTCCACAGACTATCACAGACCTCCATGGATAGCACAGGGAAACCATTCTACCCTTTTTACTTTTATCTGTTTAACACTCCCTCATTGGCTACTCTCAAACAGTCACACATCCATCCACCAATCAGATCCAAAAACTCTATATGTAACCCTGTCACCTTAGCTCAACATTTCAGATGTACATTTCAACTCTGAGAGTACATGTCTTCTCTCATTCAGAGCCTCCTGCATAAAAAAACGACTGTAAATCTTTCCCAGATTTCTATTAACAGATTCATCAATGTCTACATCTAAGAAGACATAGTACAGGCATGCTTCTGTTAGTTTCACCACCTTTATAAATATATATACAGGGTCGCTACCACTTACCCTGTCACAAGCATCTGAATATGCATATGCTATTTTTTAACCACTGCTATCAAATGGCAAGTATTGCAACATTCTCCAGCTGCTCACATTAAGTGGCAGTTACTTACATGTACTGCCAACAAATTGCACTTCTTCACACAAACTGACACAACACAGTGTTCTACAAATCATTTTCATGTGCATTTTTCTTACTTCTAAGAAAATGCTACAAATGGTGCAGGTCTGAATGCACACATGTATTTTATTTTTCAATTAAATGCTCCTAAAAAGAAACATGTTTAAAACAACAGCATTTTTCCTTACATTTAAATGTAATGTTTTCCAATCTTTGCTATCATATCCCTTACAGTGCCACCATTCTCCAACTGCTCACATGAACTACCATTTAATAGTAACATACCAGTGTTTACTAACTGTATTTACTTTCCTTACACAAATATTAACATTTTCATACTACAGCTATACCTACTGTGAGGGGTCTGAAATGTGACACAGACAACTTTGTAAGGAGTTTTCAACTTAAGCCATCTTGTTAAATAAAAAGATTGGATACATGCCTCACTATCCCTACCATGACAAGGATTTCCCTGTCTAAAATAAACTAAAGTAAAAACTCTAACAAAAGGATATCTGTCCCTCACACTTATACATTCAATAAAGCAATAAGGAAATATACGGCCGTTCAATTCAACAAATATATTTAAAATATGATTGAATTCACAATATGAGCAATGTCTCTTTTCATAACCTCGGTAGATTTCCCTTCCCCAAATTTGGACATGGGTTTGTTCCACAGTTAAAAAGAAACAAGGACATCCGGTATATCACAAAGTTCCAATACAGTCATCAAGGACTTGTTTTAGATAAAGGACGACAACTTCAGTAAGACCTCAACAAAAATAGTTTGTTCCGAAACCTCCTGGAGTAAGAACAGGTTTCACCTTGTTATTCTTCAATTGAACAACAACTGTCTTGGTCAGGATGATTTGCCACAACATGGATTTCAAAAGAAATAGGATGACCCAATTCCTCCTGGAGTAATAACAGAGTTCACATCTGCTCTCCCCAAAAGTTCTGACTCCTCCTGGAATTAGAAGGGTGTTCACCTTGGTATTTGTATAGATGAGCAACAACAAATGTCTTTGTCAGCATGATTTAGCACAACTTTGGTTTCAAAAAGAATTGTAATCTTTCCTCAACAGGCTTTCATAATTCTTCTTCAAATGTCACACATACAAATGGAGTTGGTTTCTGTTATAACCACAGTTCAGCACTTGCATCAACCATACAGGTTTAATCGCCTACCAGTCTACATCTTCACCAAAATAACAGATAATTGCTTCAATAAAGTACAGTGCTTCAGTGTTAACTTCCAACTTAGAATAACAACAACGTCATCAAACTTCTTTAGCATCAGAACAAGTTATGGGAAAACAAGGAACCACATTAGTGCTCTTCAAGGTTCCCTTGCAACTATGCTCCTCTCCTTCTGGTTAACCTTCCCCAGAAGGGCTGCCTGTTTGCCACCTTTCATTCCCCTCTGCACCAACAACTGCATAGTCACCAAAAGATAGTCTCACTTCTTCTCTATTTTGGCTTTGTAATGTATGTTTCTATCACCTGCTGATCTGTGTCTCATAGCACACAAACAGTAAGTCTTACAATCATTAAGCATCTATGTATTCCCTTCTTGCCTTGGTTTGTTATGTTGGTATTGCTGGCTGTTAAGACCCGGCTTGGGTATTGCATGTAAGCTTTTGGATTTTGTCCAACTTCTCCACAGGGTTTTGGGGCTTTCCTCAATCTCATGTGCTTATCTACGCAGTCACTACTGTTCAAAGGGTACTGCTTTCGTTTGTTTCATATAGTTTGGTGATCAGAATTACAGATTCTGCTGCTTTCTCTCATATGCAAGTGAAGTGGCCCTCAGTAAACACGCAGATAGGATTGGTGCACTCTGGAGTCACTTGCAAGCTGTGAACTCACCCGGTAAGTCACTTGATTACTCTCCACTCTGTGTTCGTAGGTCCTGGATTCTTGTGGCTCTTTGCGGTCGGGCAGTCATCCTCCTCATTTCCTCCTCCACTCACGCCACTGAAGATTGGAGACTTTTGTGCTCAGCAGATTACCAAGTGCAACCCTGCCACCTGGTACCTCTAGAGAGGGCACAACTCCCTCCTTACTGCTGCTTTTCACTGTGCAAACACACTGCTGTGCGACCTATGCAACAGGGAGAGTTTAAGGCAACTATTCTCTCAGGACCCACCACTGCTTCAGGTGTTTTTGTGGTCGCGGCATCGTCTCTTGTCTCAGGCTTTCCTCGCAGCTGCAACCACCGCCCACGATGCTGCTTCATCTGCTGCTGCTCTACTCCTTCTCTCCACCTCCGGCTCCATCCTGATGCCTACACCTGAGGGGGCTTTTTAAGCCTCTCAGCCCCTTTCAGGTGTAGTTCATCTACACTAATTAGGAGACCGCTCCCACAGCAGTGTTCCTCTGCATCCATCTTGCTTGTCAAAGTACTGAGGGAATTTTGGGACTTGAAGTCCTTGGCAACAAAGTTAGTTTTTCCAACTCTTTCTACCTTGCTGCTTTGTGTAAGAAACCAGAAGGTGTCTCACCCTCTAGTCACCAAGATCTCTCGCTCTCAGGTGCCCACGGCATGGCCATTGCCTTTGGATCCAGAACGTGGGAGTGGACCAGAGCGGGATGATCACCGGAGTGAGGAGTCTTCAGGGAGTGGAAGTGGGACACCTGATGGCGAGACGTGGTATCCCTTTTGATGCAAAAGCTTTACCCCAGCCTACCTGGTAGCATATGTAGGACCTTTACCACCCCCTTTCCCTTCACAAACACTTTCACATAAACAGCCCGCTCTGGGAGAAAACAGACTCACACCTGAGCATTGTACCTGACAAGTCTCACTACTATGGTCAGGCAAGGTCAGGCAATTATTGGTAATCACTCACATGTCACTTCCATTAAACTTCCCCACATGGATAAAAGACGGAGCACGAGAGCACACTCTGAGCGAGGCAAAACACATGAAGGAACAGCTTTTTCCAGATGGATGCTGAATGAGGGGCGAAAGATGGCACATCAAGAAGGGTACACAAGGAGGGAGCTACGCTTTTTTTTCTGGTGAGAAACCGTTACTTTCCAGAGTCCTTCAGATTAAAAAGTGTAAGGCCAGGAAACCAGGCTGAAGAATCCTGCATTGTGTGTCAGAGATACCCGGGGTCCTCCTGCATGGCTGATCGAGTTGGAGAGGAGCAGAAGCCGCTGTGGTACCGTCCTTGGCTCCAAAATCAAAGCAACGCAATAAAGAGATCAACACAGCTGGTTGGTTGGAGAGATCGATGCAAGACTGGTCTGTGTTGAAGTCAAGGTTGCAATCAGCAACATTGTATAAAGAGCTCAAGAACGAAGATTTGTAATGTGTGATGAAAGACCAGAGGAAATCCTAATTGCTGGTGGTTGTTTGAACTGTAACAAAGATAGATACAATACCAGTTAGATACAATACCAGTGACAGAGTGGTCCTGCACCGCAAGGGTCCTCAATCGGTCTCTATAAGGTATCCAGCCAAGAAGTGGCAGAAGCGAAAAAGACAAGAACCAGAACAGTGAAGTGAATCGAAGTGTACTTGTGATGCTTTAAGCAAAAGCCATTGCATAATCAAAAGTCTTTGATTTCAATACAAAGAGGAAAGCTTGGAAAGTGAGATTACATGTCTGAGCCCGAACAAGGGAGACCATTTGGGAACATTGTGTTTAAGTTGTCAGCGCCCGAGCGAGGGAAACCAAGTGTGAATATTGTGCTTAAGGGATCTGAACCCAAATGAGGGAAATCCCTGGACCGAGCCCGAACGAGGGAGACCAATTGCGAATCATGTGTTAAAAGGGGGTGCAAACCTGAAGGAGGGAGACCCATGGTGAACAGTGGACCCGAGAATTTGTGAATGTGAGAATACTCATAAGAAAGGCCCTTAATTTAGTTGTCCCAAGTGTGCCAGTGACTTAATGCTATTTGAAAAACCTCTGGTAATACTAATGAAAAAACAGTTTAGCAAGTTGCTAAATATCAAACACCGAATATCTTGATTACAAGCTTTTCTCAGATCTTTTATTTCATTTGCATAGGCTAAGCTCACACGTGTTTCGAACACTACTTCCAAAGTCCTCCTCAGGGTTTTAGCCAAAACAACAATAGCACAAAACAGTTCATAATATTAAAATCAAAAATGTATACAGAGCAGTTGCACACCATAGGAGAATCACAATGTTGTGAAGAGAGGCATATTGAATGGTGATCATAAAAATAAAACCGGAGCAGAGAATTTTGTTTTTTTTAAACACAAATCAATCATGAGATAAAAACAGCTCTCTACATTTTACAACCAATACATGTCTGATCATTATTGTTTTCTTGTTTCATGCAACTTAACTCATAAACCAATGAATTATGCCAAAGCATAATTATTCAAAGTCTTTAAAAACTCATATAGCTTTAAGCAATTCCATTGTACACCCACAAGACCGTGAATGAGTTGTGCCTTTGAATTGTCTAGATTTCAGTGTCATAGTCTCAAACAGTGTCCAATTACACTAAAATGCCCTTATCCAATAACACCTGAGCCAATTAAGATGCTCACCTAATAATGCATTCTGTCACAGTTCATGTGAAAATTCTCATGTCATCCAAAAAAAGGCTGGGGGAACTATATAGCATGGTGCCTAATAAACTCAAACAACCTCTAATAATCCTGCTGATAAATACAGACAGCCTTACTTAATTTTGCTGCACCCCAAAGACTTTAAAAAGTCCATTCAGTCTAGAGGATATTCCTGAATAAAATTTGTTGTGAACACTACTAAAAAACAAAAATGTATACACAAAAAAATCTGTTTCCTCAGTTGGATTTAAGCCTAAAGATAAGTCCCAAAGCCATGCATTGTTTAAATCTCTAGATCTATTCAGCACAATTAACCGTGTAAGTTACCCTACTGTAGCACAATGCTTGTACTGCTTACACGTCTTCATGATCCATCTGCACAGCGTTCCATGTGGCGCGAGGGCACCATTGTGAAACAAGCCTCTTTTTGAGGATTTCAAGAAAGTGGTCACAGGCTGGACATGCCCCGACTTAGTGTAAGTCCACAAGAAAGCAAAATGTGCTCACATTGGAGTCCTTTATTCCACTCGACTTTCATGGCACAAGTTAGAAATACCAGCAACGGACTTCAAAACATGCTGTTTGCATTTAATTGGAAGGTGACACATTTTGTTGCCCATGGAAGAGGGGCTTCTCGACGTGCCCCTCGCTCTTTTCCATGTTAAACCAAGTGGCGCTGCATCAAGTCACATATAACCTATTGCTGACTAAGTAAAAGTCAACCAAAAATCGAAAGCGGCCGCAATCGAGCCATTAGCCACTCACCTTTCATTGAAATTGCAACCATTAATAATAGCAGTAACTCACACACTCCCATATAAACCAAAATATGTGAAACTATTAATCATGACTGTTATATTTCAAGGTGCGCTTCCCTACTGTTGATAGCTTGGAATCCAGATCTACATTCACTCATTGAAAATGAGAAATAATAATTATTATGTATTTCTGTGCTAGCTCCTTCATAAACTGCCCACCAAGGCAAACCAAACGCTGAGAATACCGCATGAGTTGTCTAACAAATAGGAAACGTCTAGCATACTGCTCGCAACTACTCTAATCATCCAATAAAATGGCCACAGGATCTTAAGGCAACAAGTCTTCACTGAGACAAAACAGAAAATAATAAAAGACTCTGCTGAATTGTGAAGGCTAACCAACCAACCGCTCAAAGGCATTAAAAGAAATGTTATTGGTATCAAACAACATTGGGAGAGGGTATTTTCTAGAAATTATTATTACCGTTTTGGATGGACACGCACATTCATTCAAAGTATTCTGGGTGGTGGAATGCAAATTGATTTGTAAAACATAAAAGGAATTGTCAAAATTAAGCCCCTGTGTATTTTTATTCCAAGCTATTGCTTGACCCTAAGACATGACCAAAACGTTTTGTCCTTTAACAATTGATACCCCACAATCAAAAATGCAATCGTTATAGGAAAACCCCCATTTCTGTATCTGAGTTTAGACACCTGAGAACCATTCATTATTTACAAATCAGGGTTGCCTCTAATTTTCTTAGATTTTTAGGTCTGTTGCCACGCCTAGGGTAGTCAGTAGGCTCTTGATGCCTACAAATCTGATTTGGGCCTTGCCATCTATCTGGTTATGTATTTTCCAGTGTTCAGCTAAAGGCAGTCTTACGTCCTCCTTATGCAATGTGTTTACATGTTCGCGAATTCTAATGCAAAGCTCTAGTATTGTGCTCCCTAAAAAAATTAGGCCACAAAGACATATAATCGCATGAACAACAAATTTACTCTTACAATTAATGAACTCTGTTATTTAAAATTATTCCTCAATATTATTTTTAGGCTTTTACATTCAAGTGCATATTGGCACATACTGCAATGTCCACATTTGTAAAATCCTACTAAATTGTGTTGCAACCAACTGCTGTGACCTTGTACGGGTTGCAAAAATGATGGACTCAATGAGTTCCTTTGGGTCGGAGCTTTTGTGTAGACCGCACATTGCCTTTCCTCTAAGTAATCACTAAGACCGAGATCCAATTTTAGCAAATTCCAATATTTTTGCAAAATCCTATGCCGTTGTTTCACATCCCCTGAGAAATGTGTTATTAATTCTTATTGTTTGAGAATTGCTGTTAGCAATCTTCTCTTGTGGTTTAAATAAGTCAGATTGTTCAATTTTAGAGCTTCTTTCTCTTGCTTTTTTTGAACAAAGTCCGCTGTGTATCCTCTCGCTTTGAACCTTTTGTCCAAAATATCATTCCCTTTCAAAGTCTACCAATTCTTCGCAACTTCGTTTAGCTCTTCTATATTCCCCTCTATGAATGTTGCTAATAACACTCGATTTGTTGCAGCTACTGGCTAGCAAGACAGAATTGACCTCTGTGGGTTGCCTGTAGGTTTTTGACAGAATCCTATTATCTTTGATGAAGTGTATTACATCCAAAAAATTCAATTTCAGTGCTATTAATGGTACAGGTGAACTGAATACCATAATTATTAGCATTGAGGTGTCCACAAATTGATTCATACAACCAATATTTCCTTGCCAAATCAAAAAGACAATCCATAAATCTGTCCATAACTTGATTTGTGACCCATGTACATTGTCTGAATACACAAATTCATTCTCAAACCTTCCCATAATAAGGTTGGCCAGGGACGGGGCATAATTGGCTCCCATCATGGCACCCATAGTTTGTCTGAACAAGCTCCCATTGAATAGAAATACATTATTTTTGAGTGTAAAATTCAACATCTCTTTAACCATCATTATATGCAGTAGGTAAAATGCTGATTTGTGTGCAAATGTATAATCTAGGGTCCCAAAGCCAGATTGTGTTGGATACTAGTGTACAAAGCCTTGACGTCAAGTGTCACGAACACAAAGTCTTCTTCCCATTCAAAATTCTCTATTATCTGCAATAGATGCATGGTATCTTGTAAGTAAGCTGGTAATTTAGGCACTTCTTTTACAATAGTGGCATCTATGTATTTTGGGAGTGGTTCAGTTATCTACCCCATGCTGCTTACTATTGGTCTTCTCTCTGGTATATGTTCAAATGTTTTATGTACCTTGGGCAAGAAATATATTGTTGGTATGTTGGGGGCCCGGGATAATAAATAACTCTTATGCTCATCAATGAGTAGGCCCAAGCTCAACCATCTGTGGACCAGAGTCTGTGCTTCTTTAGCTGTACCTTTGATAGACACCAAACTCATCTTTTCATAGCACCCTGGTAGTTCCAAGTGCGTGTGAGCCATTGACAGATAATCTTCCTTATTCATTACAACAATATTGTCACCCTTGTCTGCCTGCTTGATGACAATTTCTGGATCTACTCTGGATCACTCTACTTAGTCGTTTAAGTGAGTTCCTTTCTGATTTAGTCAAATTCTGTCTAGTTAGTCCTTCCTTGTTTTTGCGATCTATGATCTTGTGTATATCTAACATCACTGATTTTTGGAATAGATCAATTGCATTCTCAGTTCCAAAAAATGTAGTGAATTTTGATTTTGATTTTTAGCTCTTGATTGGTTACATGTTTAGTTCAATGTCCATTTCTCAAAGAATATTGTGATAATCTACCTCCTCATCCTGTAAAGACATAAGTAATCTGGTGTTATGTATATCAGTGACTGACAAGTCACTATCTGGTCCTTTCTGTTTTCCTGAACAAAGGTTTTGTGTTGATTGGGATTTTTTTGTTTTGTTTAAGCTTTCTCATGAATTTAAATAGATCTACCTGCGTAGTTGTCCAATTACTGGTTAGAGTGGGTGTGAACGACATACCTTTATTTAATAAGGAGATATCTGCCGATGTTAATACTTTATTGGATAGATTGAGGACCAAGTTAACCTCTAAATTGTTTGATTCATCTGTGTCCAGGATCTGGAGACCCTTTGTCTTGTGTCTGGTGCTGTTCCCCCTGATGTGTTTCCCACCCCTAGTGCCACATTTTGATTTAAAGCTGTTGAGGTATTGGTGACCAAGGGGTCTTGCAAACAGACTCTTTTGTTTAAATTGTTCTAAAAAACTATTTTTTTTCCAAACCCTCACTACTTTTAGTACTAGTTTCTGATTCATTATCTTGATCCGAGCTGGCTGGTGATGGCAGTGTGGTTCTCCCCCTAGATTGATTTTGTTGATTATCATCATATTTACATTGAAAGGAGTAGACCCTGTCTTCCCTGTAATTCTTATCATCTCTGTAGAATGTACGTGATTCTTTAAGCTTGACCTCATTCTGGTGTGTTTTCAGAATGTCATACTTTTTTTGTACTTTCATTTGACAGTGGATGCTATTGCTCCCAAAATTACTTAATATGCAAAACCAGGGGGTTTCTGGGAGTGCCTCTACCAGCACAAACAAGAGTATCAACAGCAACCCCAGACAAGTGTTTCGGCCTAGGTGGACCTCATCAGTGAGGTGCATATTTTGAGGTACTTGGGGTCTCACCCTAAGTTACCAGGGTAATCCAGATGTGGACCCTCTGCTCACTGTGCTCAGAGAGGCACAGCTCCACCGCACTTATGAGGCCCGACTAGGCTGAAACACGTGTCTGGGGTTGCTGTTAGTACTTATCTTGACAGCAGATTTTCCTAGCATTTTGGTGCTGGACTGCCTTTGAGTGGGACAAAGTTATATACACAATATTTGGGTTGCAATGATTTAGATGCAATGATTTAGATGCAATAAAAGTTTCGGATCCTCCGGGATTAGGTCAGTAAGTCATTATCAATTATGCATTTGCTGAAGACAAGAGGAATTATCCAAGCACTGGACTGGTATCATGGAAGCCTTTTTTAATTCGGCTACACAAATAGCTTTGCAATCATAAGTTGTGAAGACAGAGAAAAACATTTTCAGTTAAGTGAATCACAGTTTTTTTCTAGTGCTTTACCAAAAAATCAAAAACAGCAATGGGAAAACAAATATGAAAACAGATATATACACAGTAGAGAAAGGCGCTTTTATATTCAATGCATTCTTTAACTGGGGCAAGTGTTGCATATCCACACACTATTTGGTCCATATAAAGTCCATTTTAGCAATGTAATGTCCAAAAGGGCTTATGGATCGGTCCACTCTTCAGGTGGACTGTTGACCTAAAGTGTTTTTAAGGTCTCTTTTAGCCTGGCTTTGACAGGGATAACCAGATTACTGATCCAACGTCAATAACTAGAAGTGTTGGCAGTTCTTGCGGTCAGTGTCCACAGTTTTAAGTTCCAGAAACTGTGTGACCTTGGACGTTTCGGCTGGGTGGTTGTAGAGCCTTCTTCTGGGGCCGAAGTTAAACAGGTCTCCCTATAAATTACAAAAAAACACAACATGAAGGTGTGTTTTAATAAAAGTCCAGAGATTGAAAATACCTCTAGAACAAGAAGTGTGGAGGTTAAAATGGGGGCTTGTTTAAAGTAGCCCACGTGAAAGAATGTTACAAGAAGCCCTTAAACCCAATACACTAACCTTCAATAGGTGTTTGCAAATAGGGGAAGTTTGCTTCAAATGAGTTGTGGCTGCTGATCATGAGAAGGGAGGAGTTTCAGCTGCAAAGATGTACTGGCATCAGTTGCCTGTTAAAATTGAGAAGCAGATATACTGCATAAATCATGAGTCGTCTCCAGTACCTCAGAGCAAGGGTAATCGAGTGGGCACGGACATCTGAGGGGGGTTAACAAATGTACCTTGTGGGCTGATGGGCGCAGCGTGCGCCTGTTGTTTGCTGTGCTTGATCTGGAGCATATCAAGTTCTATGTGTGACAGCCATCAGGTCTGTAACACTGAGGGCGCGTATTTACTACGCGGGCTGTGAGCAGGGAAGCAGCCGTGTGGCCGTCTTCGGTCCGGTGGCTGGAGCTGTGGGCTGTAGTGCCAGGGCGCATGTGCAGTGAAGCATAATCTCCACACTGCACATGTGCGGTGGCATTCCCAGATCGGTTGCCATGGTAGTGCTTACCGGCATCGATCTCTTGTTTGAACGTAGGGAAAGTTATGCATACTCGACTCGAGCCGAGATGAAGAGCGGCTTGCGAAGCAAGCGGGCGCCAGTGAGGAGGTAATGATGGTGCAGGAAGTATTAATGCAATGAATTTTTCAGACAATGGCAGTGGCGGACTGGATCCGCGGCATGGATGTCAGATAATAGCAGTGCTCGTTTACTGAATGGAGCGGATCAGTTGAACACTGGGTCGCTTAAGTGGTTGGGCTAGGTGTAGCCCACCGGCCAAAGGGGCCCCCTGTTTACTGGAGGGTGGTAGATAGTGTCCCCTATGGATGTGGGGGGGGCATGGGGGTGGAGTCAAAAGTACTGTTGGCAACAGTGTTAAAAGAGCAAGCTGGGGGATATTATTGATATTCCAAGGGTGCAAGCTCATTGAGTCCTGTGGTGGCAGTTTTTAGTTTAAAAATCCACCATGCCTCTTTGAAGTTGAGCGCGTTGGTACTGTTTGAAGATTCTAGGACTCTATCTATTACCCACCATTTGAAAGAGTCGAAGCTGTGGTGGTATTCGAGGAAGTGAGAGACCAGAGGAGCTGTGTGGGTCTTGCATCTGATCCTTGACTTATGTTCGCCGATCCTTTTATGGACCGGTCGCAAGGTTTGTCCTACATAGCATAGTTTACAAGGACATTCGATCAGGTAAATGGCATTCAGTTCCCATTCTTTTTCTCCTATTGTGAAAGATTTTATCTTCCTGGTTTGAGCGGGACAAAGACTGATATGCATATGGAAATGTCTCCTCTGTGAAAAGCGCAGTGAGCTAAATAGTTTATTGATATACATATAGCAAAACAAATGCTTTATATAACATAATTTCCATGTCACACAGCACATTACAATTCTATCCAACATATTACGATATTAAAATCAATTAAAAACAATCTCATCACATAACTTGTTACATATTTCATAAAGTGTTGCTAACAGTACATTGCGTAATCATTCAATAAAATATAAAATCAATAGAATCTTTTTATAGAATGTCACCATGCAGTGAGCTAAAGCACGGTTGTGACTCTTCCGGGGGCTATCTGCTCAATACAGGTCAATGGGTTATGTTTGTGCCGGTAGAGGGACTCCCAGACCTTCTTTTGCATTTACTAACTTGATCAATAAACTACAAAAACGACTTTGAAACATGCACAATGTCAATACAGATACCTTTTCAAACTGCTGTGAAGGTGAATGGTTTCACACAAGTAGCACAGAACCATAGTTCAAAGAAGAGGCTTATAAACAACAACAAAGAAACCCAATTGCCATAGACCTTTGCATCTCCTCACTTGTACCAAGAAAAAACATGTGTCCTATTCTCAAAGGGTGTCTGAATGTGTGTATCACAGATTTGCACATTCAAATGACATGTTTCAGCTCTTTTCACATTTGTGCCAATATAAGGGTGTTTCTCTGTATTTCAAAGCGTATTCTGAATCCACAAACGGAATGCTCACAGAATTTCTCAGAATACAGTAACATTTTTGGAATAGGCGCAAGGGAATGTGCAATGCAAGACAGGGTCATTTCTGACACGGGCATGCATTTCTTTTATATGGAACAGCAGCAGTGTGAACGCCTGCTGTCACACTTGCATTTCTAAACCTCAAACAGGGATAGAAATGCTTTTATCTTTTTACCATTTCACAATGAAGGGCCCACTGTGAATTGCACTCCCAGCACTCCTGAAGGTGCTGGCAGCCTTTCCTACATAAGTGTCTGGAGCATGCTCTCAACACCAATTTAAGCATGGGGATTGGCCATTGACCAGCATGTCATTTGGGCTGTCGCAAAGACGCACTGAAATGCTCAGGTAACCTTTGTGGATAAGCTATCATTATTTGTGCATCTCAGATGCTCACATTCAGATGCCTTTTTTTTATCCCATTCGCCCAAGTTAAGGAGGAGGGGGTCTTCTGTTCTTTTCAAAGAGCATCCTGATTCCACAAATGGAATGCTCTTTAAAATGAGAACACATAATCACATTCCACTGGGCCTATTTGGAAGAGGGGTAGTGAGATGCACAATGCATGACAGGGTCATTGCCGACCATGTCATGCATTTTCTTTTAAACGAACAGCAACGGAATACACTTGTGCTGTCACATTTGCATTTCCATCCCTCACTTTTCAAAATGTCATTGTGAAAAGTGCTCCAAGCACTCACACGGGTGCCGGGAGCCTGTCATGCATTAATGTAAGGAGTGCTCTCCCGACCCTAATCTGTGCAAGGGGGTGGACACCACATCGTATGTGCTTCTGCACAACCCCTCAGACATGTGCAGGTTGCATTTAAGGATAAAGTGTCCTGTGCACTTCTTAATAAATACACATTTAAATTAGTCACTTGTGAATCTCAGTGATTCCAAGGGAAATTATAAGATATGTAGTGTTGCATATGAGGGTGACAGGCATTTGGTAAAAGGCGGCAGTGGTTGATAAAGGAATTAAAGGTTGACACAGAAGTGGGGCGAGCATAGAAGTTTAGAGAGGGCAAGAAGACAGCACGAAACACCATGCATATGGCACTGGAGGGTAAGTGAGAGAGAAGAGAACCTGTGGAAGGTCTTGGGTACCAGAGGATCAAAGAAGTGGCAAAGGTCCAAAAGGGAGCAGAGAAGTTAAAGAATTTGTGACACCTCTAGGAAGGTAAACCACTGGTACAGGTTAGTAGGGAAAGCAAGCAATTGACATAGGTTTGGACTAAATAAAAGAGAGGAATAGAGTTGGGAAAGAACTGGAATGCCAAAAATGGTGTATAGCTAAATAGTGGAGAGTAGGGGGCAACAGTAGCAAAAAAACAAGGAGGGGGCAACAAAAAAGTGGAGCATCTGTGGTGTAGGGAGCTCAGTGGATAGACACATATATGGGTACAGAAAGCAATAAAGAGAACATGTGGTGGAAATACCCTGAGAGAGACGTGGGCTCAAGTACACAAATAAGCATGGAGGTGAAGGAGGGATACAGTTCCAAAAGTCACAGTCTCCCAGGGGATGATAAGAGTAGCCTGGATGGGAATATAGTGGGACAGATGCTTGTAGGACACCAAGCAGGCAGAGGACAAAGGGGACAGGGTAGAAAAATACCAACATTCCGGATATTGTGAAGGGAGCAGAGAAGACCTGCAGAGGGATCCCTTGTCTGTCTGACATGGACAATACCACGGGTGGTGTCATCTGCTGGTATTCCAATGTGCAAAACATTTGTTTTCTGGAACCTCCATTTTGACAAGAGTTAAACCAAGCCTAGACCCAATATGAGTGGCATATTGGCAGGAACAACTAAAGAGGCTGCAAGAGACTTCAGCATCTTCACTACAGCAGCAGTTGGAGATGAGCATAAACACCCCAATAAATAACTTCTGGGGCACTTAAAATGCATTGACTATGAGTGACATTTTCTTGACTGGTGGGAGGCAGAGTCCAAGAAACAGAGGAACAGACAGATGGACTGTGCTCTTCAAGAAGCTGTAATTGCTCCAATGTATTTGTTTTGGTATACCTTCATTCTTTCATTTAACCAGTGTAAGACATACTCAAGGAACACAATCCTCTAAGGAAAAAGGCTTGATGCACCTCTCCACAAGGAAAACAAATGTATTGTGTATACAAAAAGGAAAAACGGTGACAGAGGGTACTGTAGAACCCAACTGCCATGGAGCTCACTAAGTTACTTCATAAAACAAAATCATCATCATTCGTGACGCACACAGTACACAGTGTTCATCCCCCACCCTCATTGGCAACCACCTATATGTATAATACTAGTCCCCTATGGAACCTGGATCAATTGGCCACACTCTAATATACTGCTGCCTTCTAACACATGGTCTTCTACTACATCACCTTGGTTCCTCGCTACCTAGATAGTGGGTTGCACGATATGTTCCCCTCCCATAGGCCTAGTCACCTGGTGTGTACCTGGTCATCAACATGAGCTCAGTGGATACCTTTGAGGTCAAATTGGCTCTCAAGAATAAAGGAGAGTGTCTCTTGATCCCAGACATGTGGGCGCCACCACCATGCCTGCTGGGCGCAGAACTAAATTTGATTGCATCACCTCATGCTCCTCATAATAGAAATCACAGAGTGTTTCACTCCCCACCGCCCCTTATCATCTGCCTCTCGCTGGAGCTCCTCCTGGGCCTCCTGAGGGCCACACTAATCAGCCAAATTCTGAAGGACTTTAGATGTTCTGCTTGTGGACATCTGGCAGTTCAAATGAGTTGGCCATCGTTCTGTAGGGTGCTAGTGCCCCAAACCTAAAATAGGCCTTTGGCAGCTAAAGACCTCTTCTCCAGCTCCCATGGGTTTGTCCTTCAGGGCAGGCGCAGCCCTACCCACACTCAGCCATTCACACTCCTTTCAGGTTTCGTGGGCCTGCAACACAATACAATTGTATTTTATGTATCAGGGCTGAAGGCCTCTATGTTCGATTTGCCTGCTGGGGCTCAGGATGGGAATGTGATTCAGAACTCCTTGCCATGGTAAGCTGCTACTTTCCCCATGGCCCGCGGCAGGCTAGGCCTCACTAAACCTGGCAGTGTTTCAGTATGTCTTGCAGTTAGGACCAGGGCTAACGTTTACATTGTGATTCATCACATTTCAACTATTGTGCTCCAATATCACACAAGCCCTATGCCTGGCTCTCCCTACATTTCCACAACTGCTATAAAATGCTAATGTGTTAGACTTATTTCACATATTTTACCCCCGTCCAGCTGTGCACATTCATTTTCTCATGCATTAGTATATTTTCCTCAATCTAAATCATTTGGGATGACATGGGAGCTGAACGTGCATCCCAACACCAGTCAACCAAAAGCCTTGGGTTCATTTGTGTTTCATAATAACCTGTTTACCATATCTTGTGACTCCCAAGACGTCTGTTGATCCCTGTTTGTAAAACCTTCTTGATTGTGGTAAGTGTTGAATCTACAATGCAAATAGGTTCATGAGCTGCTCGTGCACTGCACAGGTTGTACTCAGTGGGAGTGGATTCATGTTCCTACGTGCACACTACTCACGTGCCGCAAAGTGTTAGCTTATGCTCTATTCCTTCTTACTTGCTGCACTCCATATGATACTTACTAGTATCCCTTACACTGTCTTCATTAATGAACAACGCCCAGCACGATTGTGTTTTCAAACAAGAGGGTGGGAAGGGTAGAGAGACACTGGGGGTTCCTCCAGGAAACACAGTGAGGGGCCACATACCAGTCTGATAGCGGCTAATGCCAAAGGGGTGGGGCTAAGTATTTGGTGCCTTGCCTGAAATCAACCTCTAACTAGGATCCCTTTAAGGTGAGTTGTCAGAGGTGGAGAGGATAAACTATTTAATTGTGGGGGTCAAGGTGTGGGCGTGGGGTGGTAGTGCATACTTTTATGTTATGGGGGTGTGAGGAGTGAACACTATACAGTGCCATAACTAGGAGTGCTGTAAAAGGATTGTCAGTTTGTAGCTGAGTACATTGTCACTATGTAGTGAATGCATTATGACTTGTGGGGATGGATTCAAGTTCATTTACACTTCTCCATAGTTCTTCATAAAGAAACTAGGTAGCAAGCAGCTGGGTGTGTTTCCACCCCCATCAACACCTTTTGAAATTAGCCTTTTTACATTTATTTCAGTTCTCTTGTTTTGATCCACTCAAGCTATTGACGTACCACAAGCTATAAAAACAAATATGTATAATAATGTTCATAATCCTAATGTGTACTAAGGTTTAGGCTGCCTTTTAAATGTCATTCCTTCCTTGTAACTTTGAATGCTGGCCTTGTTTGGTGGCTTTGGAGTGAAGGTGCACAAGTCATAAGGAGATATTAACCTCTTGCAAAGTGGTGACACCATGACACCATCTTGCATGGGATGCTGTTTCTGAAAGTTGGCAACGTCGGAGAGAGGAGGGAATGAAGACAGAGAGCCTTGAGGTGAACACTGCTTTTGAGAAAGGTAGCGTAGAGGAGTCCCAGCACCTAACTTATACTTTATATATTTGCAAGCACTTTCTTCTGGTGCTTATTTCTTACACCCAAAAAAAGAGTGCATGAAAACATATGTAAAAAGCAGGATGTAAATCAAAATAATTGAAAAGCATATCTATGTACATGCTGTATGTGTAACATGTAGAAATATACACATGTAATAAAAGTAGCAACAGTGGCCAGATCGAATCTTGCATATGTTCTTCAAAGGATGCCTATGACACACGCTCCTCTCAATTGTTGTAATGTGCGTGTGCCAAGGGTCAGCACATAAATTAGCAGATTCTCTCACCCAAATTTGAGGGCAAGGATTCACCAAGATGTCAAATGATAAGCCTCATCTCAAAAGTCAGTGAATGACCAGCATTGAAAATATATTGGGGGCAAATCAGCACGGATATATCTGTGCATGGTGTCGCAGATTCAGCTGATGAAATAAAGGTGAATATATATATATATATATATATATATATATATATATATATATATATATATATATATATATATAAATGCAGTTATACAACTTTGTTAAAGGGAAGTTATGTTTAAGTTGTGTTAATAAAACCCTATGAAATTCAGTGAAAAAACGTTGTTAATGGTACTTAATGGTTAAAAGTAAAACTGAAAAACCCCAGAACCTCAACAGCTATGGTAAGATAAGCAACCATACTCGTGCCACCAGCGTGCAATGCAAAGACTAACACCCAGGACATCAAAGATGACATTACATATCTGTGTCACTTGTTTTTGTTCACTAACATATCTAGGCCAC
Organism: Ambystoma mexicanum; assembly: GCF_040938575.1. NCBI lineage: Eukaryota > Metazoa > Chordata > Amphibia > Caudata > Ambystomatidae > Ambystoma > Ambystoma mexicanum. Next base: position 266,555,956 of record NC_090940.1, read on the forward strand.
GTTTTTTGTTCAGTGATAGAGAAAATGTTCTAATTCAAAAGGTGCTACATATATAGACATTAACCTTGTTTTATGTTCTTTAGGTACTTCCGTTAGGATTTGGCCTCAGCTTATGGTGCACATACATATGGAAATAACCAAGCCTCAACACACAGAATTCATTTGCTTATCTTACCATAACGGGCACATTTCTGGGGGGTTTCGCTTTTACTTGTAACCATAACGTACCTTTAACACGGTTTTTTCACCAAATTTAATAGGTTTTTATTAGTGCAATTTAAGCATGACATCCCTTGTTCACTGAATTTCATAGGTTTTTACCAGTACACCCTAATTTGCTACAAGTTCCTTATATTCTACTCACCCACAATGTAGCAGTTCTAGAGTCCGCAGACAGAACGAAAGTCTGCCGATAGCAGGTAGAATCAACAGAACTCAGAAGCACAGGGGACAACAGAAAATGTTGTACCTTTCAACCAACATAAACATATACATAAAATAACAGTACATATATCTACTACACCCAAATATGCCCTTTTTTTGCACAATTCAATATTTCATAATGTAAAAACTATTTTTTTCATTTAGCACACGATATTATGGAATGCACCAAGCACAAACCATAAATGTAAACCTCAAATAATTAGTTCAGTATAATTCTTCAAACACCAGCAGCTCATTGCAACACAACCTCTCACCACATAGTAAGTACAGTGTATGTATTTCTCTACTGCCATTCATTATATAAACATTTCTCCTAAGCACATATCACCATTTTTAATTCTGACAGAAATGCAAATACACTTGAGTGGCTAGAGGAAACCTTTTCCAAAGATGAAATGAGTGATGATGAAATCTCTAATGGTAAACAATTAATCTTTCCATATAAATAAATAATGTAATTTATATACAGCTTATTGAAATAATAATGTGTTCTTTTCTTATAGTACATACTTTACTTGTAGAAACTGTGCCACATATTAATTATAAAGAATCCCCACAATCACAAAGACAATCCCAATCCCCAACTGTACACAATGAAATCATGATCTTGTTTGCAAAATTGGATGAACTTAGTAATGACTTTAAAGAACTTTAAAATTAAGCAAAAAACATGTTATTCAAAATGTTCATTATCACTGTCCTAATTGCACGTGTCCCCCTTGCTCCCAGCAATTACCCCAGTCAAATTCACAAAATATAAATGGAAGTCAGTTTGGTGAAACTTCTCTCCCTCCTTCCCCTGATGATGGCTTCCTAGAAATTCCAAGTCCTCCCATTTATGTTTCTCATTCCGATGCCCCTTCCCTTTCATAAATACATTTCTTTTTTCTACTATAAATATCTTGTATATTACTTGGAGATACATTTAAAAAAAAAACAATTAATAGTCTGCGGACATCACGACTGTTCAGGTTGTCTGTTTACGAAATAGGGTGTTCGCAGACATCGCGCCATGTCCGGACATGTCCAGACTCGCATAAAGGCCTTTTAAATAGTCCACGGACAATGTGCCAAGAGTCTTTTGTCTGCCAATTTCTGCAGCCATACATCAGCACTGTGGACGTTTCCCTGACGTCATCTTGTGACCGCACCCATACAGCGTGCCAGTGTGTCCGTGGACAGTGTCCATGACTGCGAACAGTTTGAAACCACATTTCTGTCCAATCTAGGATGTTTCAAATTAAAAGTTCACCCTTCCAAAGCTCCTAGACCCATTCTTAGTTTATTTGTTTACTTTGTACACCTCTCCAAGGCTATTTTTGACTCAGTAGTCCACGGACAGTCACACGGTCTAGGGACGGTTCCTCTGAAGGGACCCACCCCTTACTATTAGTCATTCTCAATCTGGCTATCCAGGAGAGAGCACCTGCTTGCAGTTCCTCAGTATCTGCTTGGACTTACATGCAAAATGGCATCACTCATGGGCATCTCTCCTTCCCAGGGGCCATCACCACCACAACAACCTGGAGGGCCTGGACAGTGGAACAGACACAGTGATGCACAAGGGGATGATGAGGAAGAGGAAGAAGAGGTAGAGGAAGTGCCTCCCTTCAGTGCCCATGCAGAGTCATGGGTGTGGTGGTTTCTTACCACTGTAGGGGGTATACCAAAGTGAAATGTACTAAGTGCAACTTAGTCGTGGACAACTTGGGCAGTACTCCTACGGGACCACATCCATGCGCCGCCACACCAGATCCATCCATCCGGGTGCTCTGAGAAAAGCTGTTCCTTTTTCAAGGAGAAGTAGATTAACGACCTCTACCACATTTTCCTCAACTGCTCCTGCCACCACACAGGCTACTTCTGTGGGGCAGAGGATCCTGTTGGACGCCTTGCAGTCCATACAGAATGCTATTGACCCTTAACTTTCGAGGGTCACAGTACTCTGTACTGCGAAACACTGATCTGCAGGGGGGAGAAGTTTTGGATTGCTTTCTCGGCTGCGGTCAAGGAGCATGAGAAACACTGCGACCTACCTTAAACGTAAGGCCTACCCAACATCTTCCCCTGTTCGCCTACCCCCATCTATCTATCATTGGTGCCCCTTCCCTCTATCCCTTCCCCACATTACCTTGCCTCTCCTACAAAAAACTAAATATAAAAGCCAAAAAGACACACAAAAAACATCCTTTAGGAGCCACCTTTCACAGTTAAAAAATAGAACTAAATTAAAAATTACAGCACCTTTTGTAGCCTGCTTAGTTTGTGGCCAGTACGAAAGTCTGCAGACACCTAGACAATTTGAGACACGGGATGGGAGAATGAAATCCATTAACTTGTTTTTTGTTCAAAAATGGTGGCTCTTAAAAGAACCTCTTTTTTATGTAACTTTCACAAAAAGTGCTTCTAGGTTTTTTTCTGTTTTTCCTTTTTGGTTACTTCAACTAATAAAATATACTTCAATACATATTGTGTATGTTCACAGAAACTGTTTCAATGCATTTTGAACATTTCCAAGATAAATCTGATTGCCAACATCAGTCAAATGCACTCCATCTCTTCGAAAAATGATGACAACATCAAATGAGATATTTTCATTGTAAAAAGATGTCATGCCAACATTCTGCAAAAAAGCACATACAGCTTTGTTTACATTGCGCCTAGCTTTCTCGATTTGTGGACAAACTAAATTAGAATGCTTCCACATTTGTCTTTAAACTATCCGAGAAAAAAACATTTTGAACTGTGGGAACAGTTCCATTAACTTTGCAAATATATCCTTCATGGCAAACTGTAAGGAAATGATGGTGACATAGCCCAATCTTTTGCTGCCACAGTGAACAACAATGATGTCCGGATGGTTGAAGTTAACCATATTCTCACAAAATGCAAGCAATTCCACCCAATTCATTTCTCGAACACCATACCAGGAAACTTCAAATTCTTGAAATCCAAGTGTAAAAGCCCTAGCCAGGCAGAGGGGCCCACCTTAGAAAGCAGGACAGCACTACCCAATCGAACTGGCTCCAACCTGACAACGGATAATAATGGAGAAGTCGCCACGGAAACTCACTGGTGGGGTAAAGAATTCTACGAGTCAGCCTCCCCGACAGAAGCCAACCCTGGGGTAAACATGAACAATGGAAACGCTAACCTCGGCAGTGAACGAATTGCATTCAAGATGAATGAGGCTGCCCTATATAACGGAATGAATGAGGACATTGCCAGTGTGCCCACTACTGCGGGGATAGTTCCTGAAGCGGGTCGGCTACGGGAGATAAGAGAGAAATCCAGGGGAATGTCTAGAGTTGTCGACACAAAGTGGCGCTGTGTGGGTGGCTTGGAGCAGACGGAACATCGGTTTCAGGAAGCAAAGAAGTTACAAAACCTAGAGAATATGGAGACATTAGTTAATGCTGATGTGGACTTACCTAATATCCCGGAGCATGAGTTCCCATCCAACAGTCGTCCTCGTGTGCCGCCCGTATGGAATCCATTATGGTGACTGGCATTCTGGAATACACATTCTGTGTATACCACCTTGCATACACACTCATATCTTCACACACTCAGATGTTTTACACATATTGTAGCATATATAAACAATATGAACTATATATATTGTAGTTCCTGTTGTTCTTCAGTTGTTTTCAATATTATATTCGGCCCCACAATTTCTTTTCCAGTGTGCCCTCTTTTTAAAGCCACTCAGTTTCCTATGGCCTATGTCTACATTGTTTCGGTCCCCTATAGGCACCAATCTTGCCCACAGTTATTTGGACCTTCTTTAGGACTGTCTATACAAACAAAAGAAGCAGTTCCATGTCTGCTTATGCCAAAATATAAGGTGGTAGATGACTTCACTAGTTCTACAGATCTCAATCACCTAAAAACAACAAAACAAACACACGAATTATAATCCAACCTCATTTCTTTAATACGGCAAATTTAATTTATGCAACACAGCCCCGGATAACTCCATTGTGCGAACTCACATTGACCTCCACATTTTTCTGATGGAAGATCCTGTAAGTATTGGGAAAAACAATCCCCTCTGGCTCTCATGGACCCCAACATGGTCTTAGAACCTTCTGTGCCCCTTCCTGATAGGATAGATCAGTGATAGCTTAAAGAACCCATAGGCCCAGAGTTAACATTCCGTGTCCTAGTCAGGGTTGCCACATCTAGTCCAACCCATCCTAGTCACGGAGTGCGTCCCAGTCACTTACTTTCACAAGATGCTGCAAGCTGACTCTGTATTTTGCCAATTCGCACTGTCCACAGCAGCCGTAGTTCTATTCAGCTGTATCTACAAATCAATACCTCCTACTAGAGTGGTATCCTAAGGTTTTATTCCCAATTATTTAGTGATCACATATATACAGCAACATCAAGGATACACGCACTCACCCATATTGGACATCACTATCCTGTGAGCAGCTCGGTGTTCTAGTTACACTCACTTCCGATGATGTACGTACATAGAAACATATGCAGACATACGCCATAAAAAACTGAGTGGCTTTAAAAAGAGGGCACACTGAAAAAGAAATTGTGGGGCCGAAGATAATATTGAAAACAACTGAAGAAGAAAAGGAACTACAATATATACAGTTCATATTGTTTATATATGCTAGAATATGTGTAAAACATCTGAGTGTGTGAAGATATGAGTGTGTATGCAAAGTGGTAGTGATAGATGTGGTCAATTTGTGATATATACGGTATCTATGGTATTTTTATAAAATGTGTATATAATTTGTTGTAAAAAAGAATAAGAAAGATATATTTTGCTAAATCTGAAGATATGAAGATTTTGTGTTAGTAGTATTAATCCAGCCTCACTGCCTCCGATCCTATTTGCTGTTTATATAGGCATGGAAAGGGGACTGCGGTGACCGTGTACAGTCGTGTATGTCCGTGGACCTCGGGTTATCAGCCAATCAGGTTTTGTGAGTGTGGTGTACAGGAAACTGGTTGTTTTCCTGTAAACTGTTTGGAAAAATCTTTGTTGTGTGCAGTGAAGATGGCTATGGCTTTGAGGAAGCAGAGTGTCTAGTTAGTGCGTGGTTCCTGGGTCCATTGGCTTAAGGTGTACTATGAGGAGTGTGGATTATTATTGGGAATCTTGGTGTAATGACACGCTGGACAGTGGTAAAGTGTTTTCAAAACCAAGGTTAGTCTTTATTGAGTGTGCATGCAAGGTGGTAGTGATAGTTGTGGTCAATTTGTGATATATACCGTATTTATGGTATTTTTATAAAATGTGTATATATTTTGTTGTAAAAAAGAATAAGTAAGATATATTTTGCTAAATCTGAAGATATGAAGATTTTGTGTTAGTAGTATTAATCCAACCTCACTGCCTCCGATCCTATTTTCTGATTATATGTACATTGTTTACCTGAAAGGATCAGGGGATGTACAGGTATCCCTTTTTTTGTTTTTCCCTTTCCATGCCTGGCATCCTTCAATGACCCGGATGGCACGTGCGGTGTTTCCGGACTACTTCATTGCTGTGGACAACATAGCACAAGGCAGCTCTTCTATGCTTTTTACTTTTATGTTTGTAACACTTCCAAATTGACTGCTTTCAAACAGTCACATTTCCATTGACCAATCACATCCAAAAACTCGACATGTAACCCTGCCATCTCACTTCAACACTTCAGATATACTCTTGAACTCTCAGAGTACATGTCTCCTGTTACTCACAGCCACCTGCATCAAAAATGACTGTGAAACTTTCCAAGATTTCTATTTGGAGATTCATCAACATCTGCATCTAACAAGAAAGAGTACAGGTATGCTTATATTTTTAAAAATATTTTTTCAACACTTTTAGAAATATATATGTGGGTTTCTGCCACTTACCCTGTAATAACCTTCTCAATAAGCATGTTCTCTTTTGTAACCACTCTATCAAATGCCAAATATTGCAGCATTCTGCACCTGGTCACATCAAGTGGCAGTTATCTACATGTACTGCCAACATGTTGAACTTCCACACAAGTGCCCCTTCAAAATGTTTTACACATCTTTTCCATCTGCTGTTCCTTTCTTTTTGAAAAACGTTATACACACAGTGCTGCTGTAAATGCACATATGTATTTTTTTACTTTCAACAAACTGCTCCTAAAAAGAAATATTTTTAAATGCACAGCATTTTCAATATTTCCTTCCATATAAATCTCATACTTGTCAACCTTTCTCATGCCACCATTCTCCACCTGCTCTCACATAAGTGTATACTGCCAAAGTATCTATATACAACACTTCTCTTTACATATAAACAACTGTTCTTTTCCAACCACTACTATAAGACATTTAATTTGTGGGGTTTACGGATATCAACTTCTGGCGCTATGCGCTCCCATTCACTTCTTAGGCCTTTTTCGTGTCGCATGCGCATTAAAGGAAATGGAGAATAGGTTCTCCCCCTCCGTTGTAGTCATAAAATAAATGACTTTCATACAGTAACTGCGCCACAGGTGTACAAAACCTTATCTGGTTCTATTAGTTTGTATTTTTCAACTCCTGCAGGAGGACCCTTTGTGAGACACGTTTTTTGGTACATCCTGTGCTTTCTTCAAATCAGGGCAATAAGTGGTACACTGTCACACATTGCTGGTCAAAGTAAATGCAAAATCGAATACAAACATATATGGCAACAATCGTATACAGAGATTAGTAAATACACATATCCGTACCACAGAGATGAGGGAGTGGTGAAAGGGAGGATGAATGGGGTCAGGTGAAAAAGCCAGATCAAACAATGAAAAAGGGGGAGAAAGAGAGAAAACAAAAAATAAAACAAAAAGTTAGATTATTTGCTGTGTGACTTCGTCATTATACAAGAACATTTTCCATCATTGTAAGTAATCTTAGTGATATTCTCATTTATTTATAGACATAACTGGTTAGTCCCATACTTAGGTATTATGTTTAACTCCTGTATTGATCCATTCGGTTACTATTAGTCTAATGTGTTTATTATACGTATTAGTGTAAGTTAATAGTACTTGGCTTCTGTTTGTGTTTGCTCAAATCTTTGTTCTATAGTCTTTGGTAACTAAGATTTCTGGTTTGAATCCCATCTGTAATACATTGTTGAGTCTTATTCTAAAATTCACACAGTAACCTGTATTGTGTGTTACTCGCACCCTACTATTGGTTGCGGCCTTCTGGTTATTTAAATCTTCAAAATGATTGTATGTGACTTGCATTTGCATTTTGAGTAAGCTTGAGGCTTAAATGCGAGCGTATACAATATATCCCTTTCTAGTTTCTAAACAGTCAAAACAGTTTCCTGAGCACGCGTGCACTGTATTTCAAATTACTCATGATACATTCAAGATCCTCATAGTAAAGCTGTCTCGTTAGTGTGATTCTCGAAACCATGTGTGCTATGCATACATGCTGCAAAATAAAGACGCATTTATATTGCATTGGTGATCTGATTCGATTCTTCACATGTATGGAGTTTGCCCATAGCATCCACATTTTTATATAAACGCGCCGTTTGGCATCAATGCAAATTCACCTCACTGTACTGCCGTATCCCATGCTAGGTCTTACCTGAAAAGTGTATTTTCCTGTCCGTTTGTGTCGGCGCTCTGATTTTATTGGAGATGACGGCTTCCACCTCACTTGTACACTAAGGTTGTCATGGTTGCCAAACATCCTTCTTCAATCTCTATTACTTGGCTTCAGTAGCCGCCATCTTTAGGGATAAGGCTTACATTGATTCTATCTGTGTGTATGTATTGATTCTCATACTCATTATGAACTGCTGTATAGTCTAATGTACATTTTTCTTACAAAATCTGCAGCTACCTTGCAATCGCCACCCACATTACAGAGCATAATATTCTATCATAGATTCATGTTTAATTATTCATATTGTTGTGCATGTTTCGTATGTTTAGGTAAATCATTCATGTTTAGTTTCTCCCACACTAGAACTAAGATTCAAGTGGACTGAGTGTATTAACAGTACGTATTGTTGTAAAGTTAACACATTGATGGTCTGTTCCCGCTGCACCGGGACTTTGATCCGGGTGCACTGAGTAAATTAAGCTTTGTTAACTTCTCGTTCTCAACAAAGCCATAATTGGTTAAAATTGAGGTTACACTCAATGTTGTGCCCATAAGCTAGGATACGCACCCTGTTAATCACAGATGCAGAACATTTAAGGTCCTAGTTGAAGGGAGTTAATTAGTTTATCATTACCTACGGTTCCTACATACTTGTGTTTCTTTTGCACTTAATGTATTCCTCATAATGCTAATAAGTATATTACATGTCAAAATCATCAGGAAATATTGAACTTGCCGTATTTGGGTTGGGATGTCTTGGATGTATCCCTTGATCACCATGCAGTCCATCACAAATCATCTTGAATACAAATTATTCATACCTTCCATGTTTACACTGAATATAGACAATTACTAATACATTACCAAAAAAAATATATAATACAAAACATTTTTTCCGTATATAGCTCTGCATTAGACAATCATTCTTGCATCTCAGGTGCTCATCACATTCCTAATACATCGTCCATTGTAATTTTAATATCCGTGGAGCAGATAACAACATTATCTTGAGCTTGGTTCTTTAGCATTGGACATCCGTAGGGTGAATGACCATCTTTGCTCCTGAGTTCTAGTCTCTACAGGAACAATGCCATTTTATTTTCCGTATTTAATCTTACTTCCAATGTTCAGAATCTGCAAATTAGCCTGGCCTCAGCTTATCTCAGTAGAAGTTCTCCATTTCAACCCCTCTTAGCGACAGTCACTTTCTGTAAACCTATGAACCTGATATCTTGCTTTTTGTCCAATTGGTGGGTCTTTTGCCAATGTTGCACAAGTGGAAGTGTGGCATCTTGACTCCCAATTATTGATAAGTGTTCACATATCCATGTTCTCAGCTCATGTGTAGTGCTTCCTATATATGCTCGTTAGCATGTGCAAATTATTGTGTACAGTACGAATTTGGACCTGCAGTTGATGTTCTACTTGATGTTCATATTGATCCCTCTCATATCTTGAAATGTGTCTGTACTGTCATGTGCGTATTTGCATAAAGTGCATGTACTGCATGTCCTGAAACCTGCCGCTTTGGTTTGAAGCCAGAATTCGGTCAGATACCTGTTATCATCTGAGAGTAACGATGGACTTAAGTTCATTTTCAAAGTCTTTGCTCTATAGATCAAGTTAGAAAATTCTTGCAAACAAAACTGAGCTACATGTCGATCCAATATGAAAAGGTACCAATTTTTTTAAAGAATTTTCCTTATCTCATAATTGTTGTTACAGAAGGTTGTTATAAATATGACTTTCTCTGTCTCCGTTGTGGTGACTTGTTCTTTTTGAGTTAAAGCTTGTTCCCTTGTTATTCTCCTTGCCTTGTCATGTGCCACTCTGATACATTTATTTGAATAGCCTCTCTGTCAAAATCTTGCATGTAACAGGTCACATTCTTGGACAAACGTACCTGGGTCTTTGCAGTTTCTTCGTGTCCTAATGAATTCCCCGCCACTCGCCATTTCGCCTCTCTGATACATTTATTTGTATAGCCTCTCTGTCAAAATCTTGCATGTAACAAGTCACATTCTTGGGCAAACTTACATTGGTCTCTGCAGTTTCTTCGTGTCCCAATGAATTGCCCCGTTGGTATGTTTCATTTGACTGGTTCATGATGACAACTGGTTGCGTAGAGAATTGAGTTAACTTCAGTCTCTTTTCAGTAGGTCTGTGTCATGAGATGGTCTCTGGGAGTGTAGATCATTAGATCTAATAAATGAATGCAGGTCTGACTGTTGGTCCCAGTAAACTCTATTCCTGCATCATTTTGATTCATCCTTATCATGAAATCCTCCACTTCCCCGGATGATCCATTCCAAATAAGGAGCATGTTGCTGATGTATCGTGCCCATACTATCACTTTTTCCATATATGCCTTATCTGTGTACACATGGTGATCTTCAAACTTTCCCATAAAGAGATTGGCCAACGCTGGAGCGTATATAGTGCCCATTGCCAATCCTCTTCTTTGTCTGTAGAATGAGTTGTTAAATATGAATATGTTGTGTTATAAGGTTGCCATGAGCATTTCTTTCAGCATGGATACAAAGTGATAGTGCGAAGCAGAATCCTCTTTAAAAATGTAGTAAATGGTTTCCACTGCTACGTCATATCTGATTGATGTGTACAGGGCTCACAAATCCCATGTGGCCAGTAGAAAATTCAGTTGCCAATGTATTTGTTCTATGGTCTTTATTGCATCAGTTGTATCCTTCATGTAAGCTTTCAGTTTGGGTACCCTTGGACGTAGTGCATTTTCAATGTATTCAGAAATGTTTTCTGTGGCCCACCTATTGCCACGAAGTATCAGTCTCCCTACTATAAGACACCAAACATTGCTCCATCTGCAATCTGCCATTGCTTTCCCACTAGGCCACAGTTTCCCTGTTCTTACTTCAAATACATTGCACCATAAACACAACACTTCTCTTATTAAAATCAACAGCACACAAATAACCTAGATATGCATCTTTTTTACACACCCATGTTTGCCCTGTTCCTTACAATGTCCCAAACAGCACTACTCATATGGGTTCATTACCCACCTGTTTTTGGTGGGTTGACGGCAACCACATTTTACTGTTACCACCACCTAACATCCTAGTGCTAACGGGCTATCACAAGTGGCAGCGATACAGTAAGTTCCAATTCCCATGGACTCCATGGGAATGAGAACCCTGAAGCTCCGGCAGTGTTAGTATCAGTGACAGTGCTTCATTGTAAAGTCTTCCGACCTGAGCTCCCGGCAGGTCAGACCTGCCGGGAGTACAGTATCCCTACCGGCAAACACAAAGTGAGCCAGTCCAGAAAAGGTGCTGGTAACGTTTTACCAGCATTTTTATCTCCAGACCGGCACACTCATAATGAAGGCTATAGTCCAATTGTTCTAACAACCTAGATAGCATACTTTACTGCACCACCCATAACACAACTTTATTAACTCTTCTCCCAAACAACTCCTACTACCTTAATAAATAACAACCTATCTTACTACACATATAGCCACTAACTTTCTTTTATAATTACAGGGAAAAAGAAGATTGAAGAAGACAGCTACCGAAGAAAGAACACTCTTCACATCCTACAAAGTAAGTACATTAACATAGCATGTATATCTCTCTAATTCTGACAATGTGCTTTAACTACAAATTATCTTAGAGTATTCTATTCTCATAAGCAACATTATATTTCACTCTTACTCATTATATTGCAACATTTACACTCTTTCTATTACCATCTAAACCCTGGGTTTTATTCGATACACCACCCATTCCTTACTACCTAACAACACATCCATCTCCCAACCACTTCTATACCACAATTTCACTTCCTTAATATTCCATTCCCCTATGCACATGAGGTCCTGATTCTAACCCAACAACTTTCAAACTAATTGCATTCTAAACCATTAAAACACTTTACAACACATACACACTCTTATTCACCCCTTTATCAATTACACCCACACAACACTCATACCAAGGCACTAAAACACACCAATATCACAATCGCTGCTTTCCTCAAAACATCATAATGTCCCTATGTATTCAATCACACCACCACTCCCTTACTCACTAACCAAAGCGTATCACACCTGTACAGCCTCTTACTCTTACAACCTTCAAAACCACACATATCATCCCACTGCAAAATCACACAACACTCTATTCATCTCTACAATCACATACACATACACCCATGTATAATACATGCATAAACATTCCACAACTTTCAAACACACATTTTATTGTTTCCCCAACAGACAGAAAGAATGCCTTCTAAAAATGCAACTCAGAAGAAAAGAAAGACAAAATAGAGCCAATATGAATAAAAACAAGCCATATAGTCATCCTCTTCTAAAACAATGTATAGAAAACATTGAAATAAAGCAACTAGTAACATCACTCAACAAAGCTAAAACAGCCACCACTAAAAAAGTAAGGCCCCTCTTGCCAAATCTAAAAGAAAAAAGATGTACGAACAAAAGCAGACCTACTAATGAACCTAACACTATAACTACCAATGTTAACATAGCCACAGTAAAGCAATTCCATTTTTTTTTTATGAAACACTTTCCACTGTAGAGTTCTTAACAATCTTATGAAGACAGCGTAAAAGTCCCGTTCTACCCTTAAAACTACAGCAGAAAACAAATTCTCCAAGCTATAATTGATAGTGCATTTCTACTAAAGAGTATGTTCTTTATATTAATAATAAACAGAAGGAAACCAGTAACTAAATGAATCAATAATTTACAAAAGGTACTTCTAAACATGCGCAATGTCAATATAGATAACTTTTCAAACTTCTGTGAAGGTGAATGGATTCACACAAGCAGCACAGAACCATAGTTCAATGAAGACACTTATAAACACGAACAAAAAATACAATTGCCTGTTAGGCATCACATGCAGTACCCTTTGGGAACACTACACACTATTAAGACTACAGGTGATAAGTACGATTTGACCTTTGGTACAAGCCTGTACTACACAGTTATGTGGTAGCAGTTGCTGAGCAGCCAGACTTATCTCAAGAGGGAAGTGAGCATTACAAGATATTACATAAAGGACGGACAATCACAGTGGTTCAAACAAACACTTCCACAAGGTTTCTTGGTAAAAAAAGGATATACATTTATTTACACATTTAGTTAGAAAACAATGCACTAGCAAGAGTAGCTCAATATCAAACTATAATACACTGCAATACTAAACCAATAAGTTTCTGAACAAGTTAAGCTCCCCTGAAGTGGGAGCAAAATGGCACTTCAGTTACTTTCAAAGGGGATAGAAATACAAAGGTTATAAGAATCAACACACAGTTACTTTCATAGGCAGGGCAAATAGATAGAGTTCACTACAACAGGCAATTCAATTCAATAGGCCTGGGTCAAAGTCAATGGTTCAGTTTCTTGGATAGGATAGCACAGTTCTGATAGTAAACGGTTATGTCTTTGCCACTGTTCTTAGAAGTAGTTTGCTAGAAGAAGAGTTACATGTCAGTTTAGGGATGGACAAGCCTTCAAAGTTGGGAAAGTTTCACAACCTTTCTCTGCGGCAAAAAGGATTTCCTGACCGCACTTGCACAGTACCTTTTAAGTGAAGAAAAGCTGTAGTTGAGGCAGTTGTTGATGGCAGTTCCTGCAGATCTCGCACTTCCTGGGCTTCAGTCGTGGGACAGGAAGGAGGACGTTGGGAGGTTCCTGCACTGCCCAGAGAGGAGGCCACAAGCTTCGCAAAACATTGGTTTAAGGTGTGAGTGCCGTAAAGTCCACAAACTGGTTTCCTTCTCACTGGCTATCTGGTTTTTAACAGCACTCTGAAGAAAATTTGACCAGTATGGAGACGGTGTCCAGATGGCTTGTGAGTTGGTTGTTCCCACCAAACTCAAGGGAAGAAGTTAACCTTGAAGGGCTTCTCTGTCGATGGAGTTTCAGGCAATTCAGACCTGCAGCAGGGCTTCAACGGTGGACAAGGAGTTGCAGCGGTCATCTTCCTTCAGCTTGTCTTCGGTTCTTTCATTCCAGTGGTCGACTCTGCTTTCCCAGAGACCTGCTTTTAAACAGTTTACCCCCATTCATTCCAGCCTAACTGTCACTCAGCCAGCAGGGTGGCTGTCCTTGCTGGACAGTCGGCCAGTCACGCCAGATTGCATTCAGGTCTCCTAGGAGACTAAGCACAGGGAGTTTTGGGCACCTCCCTCATATCCTGTCCACCCCAGACACTCAGGCGCCAAAGGAGGGCTTCAGCACTGAAGCATGCCAAAGGCCAACGAAATAAAGGAACCAAACCTGGTTTGGCACGCAGAGGCAGACACTAGAAGGACCTTTCCTAAAAGAAATTGCGAAAAAGTTGATCAGAGTCAATTTTTACAGATAGGTCTTGGGCGCCATATTGAAAAACATGGCTGACCCGATTTTTAGCTAACGTTGTTCGCAGTCAGGAAAAATCATGTTAGTTCATTCTAAAACCACTGCCACCAGCCATTTCAAGAGGAAAGAGTAACATTTGACTGTTACATGAGTGTTTAGACAAAGGGGATGCTAGGCAACCCCTCCAGCACTCTATAGGAAGATATTGTGTGCTGGGTCTATGAATTTAAAAAGACTAGCAAAGTCAATTTAACTTCACGTGCTCTGGGAGACAGTAGTCAGTCCCAGAGAAGGTATTTAAACCTTGGGGAGTCTGAAATACACCCCTGTGCCACTGCACTGAAGTTGCTGTGTGACACACAAGAAACAGATATGATGCCCATGGAGTTGTTTAAAACTCCATATCCATAGAACAGAAAAGTAAAAGACACAACAAAATACATGGAAGAGTGGGGAAAAAAAGGCACACACTCTTTCCAGGTAAACATTAAATTCCTAGAAATCCAGCAAAGTTGCTGGGGGTCTCAAACATTAAGGGAAATTAGCACATTCTTGAGAGTTCTCCCTAACATTGCCTCAGACAAAAATGCCTGAGGGTATGAAATGATAGGAGACACCATTATGGCAAAAGAAACTCTTCCCAACATACTTCCAACCAAATGTTACTTTTGCCCAAACAAACCGTCCATTGTACAAATGGACATGCAATTCAATATGTAACATACACCAACAATTCTTGAAATATTTATGACAATTCCTCAATCACTATTTGAAACTAAGACACAAAAGTAGAATAAAACCTACAAACCATGGACTCATGCCCAGTGTGCATCCAGACTGCACTGTGAGGACATTCGTTAGCCTGCATTTCAGGAACTGCTTGCAAACCACCTTCCACCCCATCAAAATTTTAGCAACACACCATTCCACTTTACAAAATCTTGTCCATAGACTGTACTATGGACAAAGTCCTGCTCTAGAACTGCAAAATTGAAATAATATTCTCCTACATGGAAATGCTAAAGAACTCCTTTGAGAAATAGAACACATCAAAACTAAACATTTTGGAACTGCATTTGAATTAGAAAATTCAGTACGTTTAGAAAACACTAGCGAAAACCTCACAAACACCACCCACCTTACAAACAAATACATAAAAGAAATCACTAAGTTTCAAAACACAACTGCTGAAATACCAGACAAATATGTGCCTTTTGTTGCAGTACATTTTTTAAAAAGAGCACACAAATAGTAGAAATGGCCTACAAAATAGAGGACAATGAGAAATCCCAACTTGTACCAATTAGCTTTATATCTAACAGCAGGAAATACATTCAAAATAACTGACCCCTCAATAGTTTGCACATACTGCAATACAAAGTTTGACAATAACCAAATGCCATCACATCCTATCACTATACCTTAGAATTCTTCCCACTTCAAAAACCTCTCCAACAACTTAACTTGTATTAGAGCATTATTATCCAAACAGTACACCCATTTCCAGCTATGACAGGCCTTCAACCGAAAATTGACAAATTGCCTCCATCTGAGTTACTGAAAGGCATTTGTGGCAAAGCAGTATATTTGCCATTGGATTTTAAAGTAAATGTAGAAATGCTAAGAGTACAACAGCAAATAGATCAATCGTTGATTGTACTAGTTAATGGTGTACAAACAAAAGACAAAATAATTTGGCACCAACTAGTCAACTTAAACAAAGTTAGACAAGCCCTACAATATCTTAAAGACAACAATGAATACTACAAAGATATAAACATGGGGAACACTTGAAAGAAACCACCCAAATCATTGAAGATTCACCAGCGCCTGGCCAATTTGAACATGTAGATCCTGTTAACGGAGCCAACATTTTAGACCAGTATACAATTCATCCACTACACTCCAAAGACACCATAGAAGATGCATTAGAAACATATCAAATGTGTCAAGCCAAAGGCCCCACAATGAGCATATGGGAGAAAAGTGTAGAAACACATTCTTTTCCTCCACTCTTTCCTACAGGATAAGGAGGAAGATATGACAAAATATCCACACAAATTAGTGCATCACAATATGGCTATTTACAAATGTATTCTGAAGTCCCCGGATTCAGACAAAATGTGGAATACATTTTTCGACCTCCTGTTTGAAGGTTAGCTAGCAACTCTGTTATGGAGTTGCACACACATTAAAAACAAGCTCTAATTTTACAAAATCTGCTACCCAACTGCTTCAAAAGATAAAAGACAAAGATGAAGTTTTGCAGTCTTGGCAAACATGTGTGGTACAAAAGAATACTGGTTCCGAAATAACGCTGATGTAGGTTGTATGCTGAAGGGCCTAGACCCATCCACATTGTTTGTTACTTTAAGTTGTGCAGAGAATGCATGGGATGACTTTCACGACTTCTTACATGCTGCAAACCAAAATAAAGAGAGAATAGATATAAAAACACCACAAGAACTCTGTTCTGTTGATCCTGTCAATGTATCAATGTACTTTCACCATCTCTTCATTGCCATGCTGCACTTCATTTGCAATAGAAATACCCCTCAACCCTGAGAAGTGGAAAACCTCTTTTGGAGAAAAGAATATCAATCCAGAGGAGCACCACACATCCACATGCTTTTATGGATAAAAGATGCTCCCAAATTTGGCCATGATTCTGAGGCCACTGCTTTACAATTTATCAAAAAATACATACCCGTGACATCCCTTCAGAAACCACAGATAGTAATCTACGTACACACATCTTACATTCCAAGCATATAAGTGTGGCAAATACTGCCAACAGTGATACAGAGGTACTGCTTTGGAAGACATGTGCCTGTACAACAAAGCCCAAAGCTACTCCCACAAAAACAATGTCACGCCAGATGAGACAACTGGCAAATATTCAGTCTCAACTTGTTAAAGAAGCCTAGTAAAACTTACCAAGCCCAAACTAATTAATCATGTAAAGTCATTGTTTAAATCTGCACACCATAGAGAACTGTAATACATAAGCATACCACAACTTTTTAAACCTTGGAGGAAAGAAAGAAAAATTATTAGGTGATTATGACTCTTTTGAAGCTGCATGCAATGCAAATGAAAGCAGTATAACAAATGTCAATTTTAAACAATACAAACAAAGGTTGGGCAATGAATGCCAACTAGAGGAATACATTGAAACTCTACTAGATAAGCTCCTGAAGGCAGTCAAACTTCTCTTGCAGGAAGCCAAGAATCACTTGGAGAACCACTCATTCCAAATGAAGCAGAAATAGCAATGACCGAGGTAAAAAATACCATGTATCAATCTAAACAATCTGAAGAAGACTTGTCAGTGCTCAAATCACAGCCTCATGATGAACCACTCACCATTGATCTAGAGGTCACTGACGAAACTGAGCATGGTTTTAAACATGAAACTAAAACTTGTAGCTGAAACAATTATATACATCTGTTCCTGCATTTAAGTGGTGAAGCTGGTTCTGGCAAATGTTCTTAATTAAAATAATCAGCACATTTCTACAAGACGTAACAAACAATAACTATTCATCTGTTTTAACTGCCCCTACAGGTTTAGCTGCCTACAACATAGGAGGTGTAAGTTTAAACTGACTACTGCTCCTCCCAGTAGATCACCAAAACAAGTTAGAATACTACAAATTATCAGCAGAAGCAGCTAATGCAGAATGCAGAATTCTGAAACAAATGAAAGTGCTCCTCATAGATGAAGAAAGCATGGTTTCCAACCTCATGTTGGCTTTAATTAATCAGAGAATGCAAGAAGTCCTAAACACTGTCTATGAAGAACTGTTTGGAGGAAACAAGTTATTGTTTTCAGATAACTCCTACAGTTAAATCCAGTTAAAGGTCAACCTATTTTCAAAATATTAGGACACAAACAATGCCATAACACACTCAGCAGCATTGTAAATGTAAATATCAGGCAACATTTTTGCTACAGAGAACTAACTCAAAGCATGCATCAGTCTGCAGATCTCACCTAAGCTAACATTTTAAAAAGCATTAGAACTGGTCTGCTTAGTAAAAATGCAAAATCCATCTTAAAAACTAGACTAATTCATGAGCTATATGGGCAAAACACATTGGCCCTTAATGCTAACCCTTGTAAGTTGTACTCAATTCAACCAGACAATGAGGAAAAAAAAATGCAACCTATACTGCATATCAGCTCCAGAGACAAACTAGAAGTGTGTGGCATGACACTTCCTATGACACTTCATATGTGTCAACAAGCAACAGCATGACTAAATAGTTAAGAAAAATGTATCTCCTAAACAGCTGGATTGGAGAAAATGTTGACTGTGTGTCTAAACTGCAGAGTAATTATAAAAATATAACCTTGACGTAGAACAAGGTTTAGTCAATGGAGCAATTGGTACAGTTGTTGGCTTCCAAACATATCCACATGACAACAACATTCAGTTTGTCAACATCCACTTTGAAAAACTTGCACAAGTTAAAAAAATTGCCCAGACAATCCTCTCTATCTCTTGCATATGCTGTCACTATACACAAATTGTAAGGTCTAACACTAGATCAAGCATGTATTGACATTGGCAGCAAAGTCTTCAAAGAAGGTATGAGTTACATAGCACTATCACTTATCTGTACACTCAATGGTCTATTACTAGTTAACTTTGATGCAAACAAAGTCAATGCTGACATTCCTTTCATCCTAGAATATAACAGGTTATAGTACACCCCACCTAGATATGTACCCTGTACCTGAAAAAGAAAACTAATACAAACAGAACCTATAGCAAATCTTCCAGCAATACCACTAAAAAAACAAACTGCTACTTCATCAAATAATGCAGCCACAAAACATTCTATTCCAAAAACAACTGCACAAATGTACAAACATAGTACAGAGAATGTACTACTTATGTGGGTCAAACAAGTATGTCTATATCTACAATTTCGTGCAACTAAATGTTTTAAACTATCTTGTTTAACAAATTGTAGTGCTTTTTCACAGAAAAAGAACCAGAGATTCCAGCTTTATTACCATATGCAACAAAGTAACCATACTATTATCCTATGTTATTTCTACACAAAGAAACAAATACAGATTCCTTAAGCACTATCCTCAATTCTGCTATGATCATAAATACTATATATACTTCAATTATATAAGTCCACCATATTGCAAATATTATATACTCCCTCTACAGTACTTATAATTACTATACATATATAACTATGCCCACAAGAATCTGGCTACTGGCCACAACCACCACAATAGAATTAAACCATATAAAAGGTCTGTACAATACACTTACAATAGAATTAAACCATATACAAAGTATTTACAATACACCTACAAATAACACTCACCCTGAACCTCCCCACTCCCAATGACGTCCATGGACAGTAAAAATAACCGCAGACTCTGCAGCATATGCGCTGCTTTTTTCACCCATAAAAACAGCTCTCTGTATACTTTTTCCCCACTCCCTGACCCTTTCCAGACCCTCTTTTGGCCACAAAGTAACCCCAAATGCAATTTCCAGACTTTGTTCTCACTGTGTTGTCTGCAACGATGTCCGTGGATCCAAAATGGCGACTTTTCAAAAAATCTGACGCACCGCACGTTTTTGAACATCCAATCAGCGTGCATTTATTTTGGTGTCCGTGGACATCAAGCCCCTCTGCAATTGGCTCTGAGGTGTCCTCCAAATCCAAATCAGGAAATGAGTGAACGGACCGGACCCAGATATCACTAATTTGTTTTGACCTAATTGTTGGTCATTTAAAAAAACTACTGGACAGATTTGCACCAAATCTACAGAAGCCCGCTTTCGGGACCAAGCTGCCGCTACTGGTGCTAGTTTGGTGAAAATCCTTCCAGCCTCATATACGCTATTTTTTTCCATAGCATCTATGAGGATTTCTACACATTTTGGGAGCCCCCACCCCCTATAACTTTGCCCTCCCTGGATGAAACCGCACTGAACTTCACAGAATAATTCTGAGGCGGCCATATACATGTGTTTTTGCAAAGTTTGGTGAGGATTCGTCCAGTTCTTAAATGCACAAAAAGTGCTCTTTCTATGAGTTAAGCAACTTAACCTATTGCAGGCCCTGTAATAACTCACTCACAGGTAAAATACCTAATTTACTCTTAGTGCATTAATTATATGAATTGTGTTGACTTTGCCCCAAAGGGATAATTTTACAATTTGTCATTGATAAAAGATGACACAGTTTCTCCCTTACATGTTGACCTTCACAAGGGTGCAAGTCAGCAGAATGTTTGAATGTGTCCAAATCACCTTACAGCCAGAGTACAGGCCAAACTCATCCACAACTTTTTTGCTGAGCAGGGTGTCTGACATTTGTTTCAGGGTGTGGTAGGTCAAGCAAAGGAGATGTAACCAATGGTGATATTTCCAAAAATGTATTGCTTTATTTAAACGCTAAGAAAAGGACTTCCTGTCCCTATTCTAAAGGTTTTCCCTGCCTAACACAAAACTAACTAGGGTGATCGTTGTCAATACTGTAGTCCAAAGCATTAGACGTATTTGATCCCAAAACTAATCTTTGCTAACCCTACCACTAAACAAAAACAACCAAGAGGTCCAGGAGAATGACTCCCTTCTCCCAGACAAGCCTTCTCAGATTCAGTAAGCTAATCTTAAATAGTTATCTTGGTGATTTCCTGACTCAGTTCTTTCAATTATGCAAGGGGGGTCTCCCACCTCCCAGGTATCCCCTTTTCTTCCTGGACAAAATTCACTTAGTTATACATTTAGGGTCTTCACCCTTATCCTTAATGACAGCTTGCAGTGTCTCTTTGCTGCTTTCTTCACTTAAGTTTGGATGTTGTGATCCTCTCTATTTCCTATTTAGACAGTTCTTTCTTCATTCCCTTTCATTGGCTCTTGTCTGTTCACTGGGTTGAGTACATTGGGTCCCTAAGGGTTCTTCTATTGCTTTAAATTTTAGCCACTCACTGGAATCAGTATGCTGAGTCCCTGAGTGCTCTTCACTTGTCTTGATTCTTAACCTTTCACTGGGACAAGGAGGATGAGACCCTAAGTGCTCTTCACTTGGTTTGACTCTTACCAATTCAGTGGAACATGTATGAAGAGTCTCTAAATGTTCTTCATTTGGTTGACACTTGACCATTCACTGGGACGAGTAGGATTTGGGTTATCGGTATACCTTTTCCCGCTCCTGGGTCTCCCACTGCTCCTGTTACCTTCTTCGTCACTACAGACTGGCATCACTGGGTCTTCCTGCTGTGTCGGGATCCTTCCAGGATTGTGGACAGCTCCAGCTTTCACTCCTGCTTTTTCGTGTGTTGTTCTCATGGCTGCACAGAGCCAATACTGCAGCAGTTTCAGTGTTATTCAAGGACTGCACAGTCCACCTCTCCTGGGTCATGCCACCACTTCTTCTGATCTCATGCATGAACTGCAGAGCTTCTCGTCCTCTCCGTTCTTCCTTCCTCTCAACTGAGGATCTCCTGGGTTTTAGAAGCTTTTTCCTTCTTGTTTCTTTGAAGCTTCATGTTCAGTGGATGCTAGTCCTTCTCCCCTTTCAACATGATTTTCCTGGGTACTCCCCAGCATAGAAATGTAGTCCTTTCTTT